>NC_092712.1:327794044-328090544 GCF_047496885.1 Scyliorhinus torazame | reverse complement strand
TTTCGCTCTCTTTGACCCTCCTTCATCTCGTTTCGCTCTCTTTCACCCTTCTTCGTCTTGTTTCGCCCTCTTTCACCCTCCTTCGTCTCGTTTCGCCCTCTTTCACCCTCCTTCGTCTGGTTTCGCTCTCTTTCACCCTCCTTCATCTACTTTCACTCTCTTTCACCCTTCTTCGTCTCGTTTCGCTCTCTTTCACCCTCCTTCGTCTCGTTTCGCTCTCTTTCACCCTCCTTCATCTCGTTTCGGTCTCTTTCACCCTCCTTCATCTCGTTCTGCTCTCTTTCACCCTCCTTCGTCTCATTTCGGTCTCTTTGACCCTCCTTCGTCTCGTTTCGCTCACTTTGACGCTCCTTCATCTCGTTTCGCTCTCTTTCACCCTTCTTCGTCTCGTTTCGCCCTCTTTCACCCTCCTTCATCTCGTTTCACTCTCTTTCACCCTCCTTCGTCTTGTTTCACTCTCTTTCACCCTCCTTCTCTCGTTTCGCTTTCTTCCACCCTCCTTCGTCTCGTTTCGCCCTCTTTCACCCTCCTTTGTCTTGTTTCGCTCTCTTTCACCCACCGTCATCTCGTTTCGCTCTCTTTCACCCTCCTCCGCCTCGTTTCGGTCTCTTTCATCCTCCTTTTTCTCGTTCCGCTCTCTTTCACCCCCCTTCCTCTCTTTTCGCTTTCTTTCACCCTCCTTTGTATTGTTTCGCTCTCTTTCACCCTCCTTCATCTCGTTTCGCTCTCTTTGACCTTCCTTCATCTATTTTCGGTCTCTTTCAGCCTCCTTCGTCTCGTTTCACCCTCTTTCACCCTCCTTCGTCTCATTTCGCTCTCTTTCACCCTCCTCCGTCTCGTGTCGCTCTCTTTCACTCTCCTTTGTCTCGTTTCGCCCTGTTCCACCCTCCTTCATCTCGTTTCACTCTCTTTCACCCTCCTTTGTCTTGTTTTGCTCTCATTCACCCACCTTCATCTCGTTTCGCTCTCTTTCACCCTCCATCGCCTCGTTTCGTTCTCTTTCATCTTCCTTCGTCTCGTTCCGCTCTGTTTCACCCCCCT
The DNA here is from genome assembly GCF_047496885.1 of Scyliorhinus torazame. Classification (NCBI taxonomy): domain Eukaryota; kingdom Metazoa; phylum Chordata; class Chondrichthyes; order Carcharhiniformes; family Scyliorhinidae; genus Scyliorhinus; species Scyliorhinus torazame. Next base: position 328,089,503 of record NC_092712.1, on the reverse strand, counting down.
TCGACTCCTTTCGCTCTCTTTCACCCTCCTTTGTCTCGATTCGCTCTCTTTCACACTCCTTCCTCTCGTTTCGCTCTCATTCACCCTCCATCATCTCGTTTCGCTCTCTTTCACCCTCCTTCGTCTCGTTTCGCTCTCTTTCACCCTCCTTCGTCTCGTTTCGCTCTCTTTCACCCTCCTTCGTCTCGTTTTGCTCTCTTTCACCCCCCTTTGTCTCATTTTGCTCTCGTTCACCCTCCTTCGTCTTGTTTCGCTCTCTTTCACCCACCTTCATCTCGTTTCGCTCTCTTTCACCCTATTCCGTCTCGTTTCGCTCTCTTTCACCCTCCTTCGTCTCGTTTCGCTCTCTTTCACCCTCCTTAGTCTCGTTTCGCTCTCTTTTACCCTCTTTCATTTCGTTTCGCTCTCTTTTACACTCCTTCATCTCGTTTCGCTCTCGTTCATTCTCCTTCATCTCGTTTCGCTCTCTTTCACCCTCCTTCGACTTGTTTCGCTCTCTTTCACCCTCCTTCGTCTCATTTCTCTCTCGTGCACCCTCCTTTGTCTCGTTTCGCTCTCTTTGACCCTCCTTCATCTCGTTTCGCTCTCTTTGACCCTCCTTCGTCTCGTTTTGCCCTCTTTCACCGTCCTTCGTCTCGTTTCGCTCTCTTTCACCCTCCTTCGTCTCGTTTCGCTCTCTTAAACCTTCCTTAGTCTCGTTTCGCTCTCTTTTACCAACTTTCGTCTCGTCTCGCTATCTTTTGCACTCCTTCATCTCGTTTCGCTCTCGTTTACGCTCCTTCATCTCGTTTCGCTCTCTTTCACCCTCCTTCGACTTCTTTCGCTCTCTTTCACCCTCCTTCGTCTCATTTCGCTCTCTTTCACCCTCCTTCGTCTCATTTCGCTCTCGTGCAACCTCCTTTGTCTCGTTTCGCTCTCTTTGACCATCCTTCGTCTCGTTTCGCTCTCTTTGACCCTCTTTCGTCTCGTTTCGCTCTCTTTCAACCTCCTTCCTCTCGTTTCGCCCTCTTTCACCCTCCTTCGTCTCGTTTCGCTCTCTTTCACCCTCCTTCGTCTACTTTCACTTTCTTTCACCCTCCTTCGTCTCATTTCCCTCTCTTTCACCCTCCTTTGTCTCGTTTCGCTCTCTTTCACCCACCTTCATCTCGTTTCGGTATCTTTCACCCTCCTTCATCTCGTTCCGCTCTCTTTCACCCGCCTTCATCTCATTTCGCTCTCGTGCACCTTCCTTTGTCTCGTTTCGCTCTCTTTGACCCTCCTTCGTCTCGTTTCGCTCTCTTTGACCCTCCTTCGTTTAGTTTCACTCTCTTTCACCCTCCTTCATCTCGTTTCTCCCTCTTTCACCCTCCTTCGTCTCGGTATGCTCTCTTTCACCCTCCTTCGTCTACTTTCACTCTCTTTCACCCTTCTTCATCTCGTTTCGCTCTCTTTCACACTCCTTCGTCTCGTTTCCCTCTCTTTCACCCTCCTTCATCTCGTTTCCCTCTCTTTCACCCTCCTTCGTCTCGTTTCGCTCTCTTTTACCCTCTTTCGTTTCATTTCGCTCTCTTTTACACTCCTTCATCTCGTTTCGCTCTCGTTCATTCTCCTTTGTCTCGTTTCGCTCTCTTTCACCCTCCTTCGACTTGTTTCACTCTCTTTCCCCCTCCTTCATCTCGTTTCGCTCTCATCCACCCCCCTTCGTCTCCTTTCGCCCTCTTTCATCCTCCTTTGTCTTGTTTCGCTCTCTTTCACCCATCGTCATCTCGTTTCGCTCTCTTTCACCCTCCTCCGCCTCGTTTCGGTCTCTTTCATCCTCCTTTTTCTCGTTCTGCTCTCTTTCACCCTCCTTCGTCTCCTTTCGCTCTCTTTCACCCTCCTTTATATCGTTTCGCTCTCTTTCCCCCTCCTTCATCTCGTTTCGCTCTCTTTGACCTTCCTTCATCTCGTTTCGCTCTCTTTCACCCTTCTTCATCTACTTTCACTCTCTTTCACCCTCCTTCGTCTCGTTTCGCCCTCTTTCACCCTCCTTCGTCTGGTTTCGCTCTCTTTCACCCTCCTTCATCTACTTTCACTCTCTTTCACCCTTCTTCGTCTCGTTTCGCTCTCTTTCACCCTCCTTCGTCTCGTTTCCCTCTCTTTCACCCTCCGTCATCTCGATTCGCTCTCTTTCACCCTCCTTCGTCTTGTTTCGCTCTCTTTCACCCTCCTTCATCTCGTTTCAGTCTCTTTCACCCTCCTTCATCTCGTTCTGCTCTCTTTCACCCTCCTTCGTCTCATTTCGCTCTCTTTGACCCTCCTTCGTCTCGTTTCGCTCTCTTTGACCCTCCTTCATCTCGTTTCGCTCTCTTTCACCCTTCTTCGTCTCGTTTCGCCCTCTTTCACCCTCCTTCATCTCGTTTCACTCTCTTTCACCCTCCTTCGTCTTGTTTCACTCTCTTTCACCCTCCTTCATCTCGTTTCGCTCTCTTCCACCCTCCTTCGTCTCGTTTCGCCCTCTTTCACCCTCCTTTGTCTTGTTTCGCTCTCTTTCACCCACCGTCATCTCGTTTCGCTCTCTTTCACCCTCCTCCGCCTCGTTTCGGTCTCTTTCATCCTCCTTTTTCTCGTTCCGCTCTCTTTCACCCCCCTTCCTCTCTTTTCGCTCTCTTTCACCCTCCTTTGTATTGTTTCGCTCTCTTTCACCCTCCTTCATCTTGTTTCGCTCTCTTTGACCTTCCTTCATCTCGTTTCGCTCTCATCCACCCTCCATCATCTCGTTTCGCTCTCTTTCAACCTCCTTCGTCTCGTTTCACTCTCTTTCACCAACCTTCATCTCGTTTCGCTCTCTTTCACCCTCCTTCATCTCGTTCCGCTCTCTTTCACCCTCCTTCGTCTCATTTCGCTCTCGTGCACCCTCCTTTGTCTCGTTTCGCTCTCTTTGACCCTCCTTCATCTCGTTTCGCTCTCTTTCACCCTCCTTCATCTCGTTTCGCCCTCTTTCACCCTCCTTCGTCTGGTTTCGCTCTCTTTCACCCTCCTTCATCTACTTTCACTCTCTTTCACCCTTCTTCGTCTCGTTTCGCTCTCTTTCACCCTCCTTCGTCTCGTTTCCCTCTCTTTCACCCTCCGTCATCTCGTTTCCCTCTCTTTCACCCTCCTTCGTCTCGTTTCGCTCTCTTTCACCCTCCTTCATCTCGTTTCGCCCTCTTTCACCCTCCTTCGTCTGGTTTCGCTCTCTTTCACCCTCCATCATCTCGTTTCGCTCTCTTTCACCCTCCTTCGTCTCGTTTCGCTCTCTTTCACCCTCCTTCGTCTCGTTTCGCTCTCTTTCACCCTCCTTCGTCTCGTTTTGCTCTCTTTCACCCTCCTTTGTCTCATTTTGCACTCGTTCACCCTCCTTCGTCTTGTTTCGCTCTCTTTCACCGACCTTCATCTCGTTTCGCTCTCTTTCACCCTCCTTCGTCTCGAGTCGCTCTCTTTCACACTCCTTCGTCTCGTTTCGCTCTCTTTCACCCTCCTTCGTCTCGTTTCGCTCTCTTTCACCCTCCTTAGTCTCGTTTCGCTCTCTTTTACCCTCTTTCGTTTCGTTTCGCTCTCTTTTACACTCCTTCATCTCGTTGCGCTCTCGTTCATTCTCCTTCGTCTCGTTTCGCTCTCTTTCACCCTCCTTCGACTTGTTTCGCTCTCTTTCACCCTCCTTCGTCGCATTTCTCTCTCGTGTACCCTCCTTTGTCTCGTTTCGCTCTCTTTGACCCTCCTTCATCTCGTTTCGCTCTCTTTGACCCTCCTTCATCTCGTTTCGCTCTCTTTCACCCTCCTTCGTCTCGTTTCGCTCTCTTTCACCCTCCATCGTCTCGTTTCGCTCTCTTTAACCCTCCTTAGTCTCGTTTTGCTCTCTTTTACCAACTTTCGACTCGTTTTGCTCTCTTTTGCACTCCTTCATCTTGTTTCGCTCTCGTTCACGCTCCTTCTTCTCGTTTCGCTCTCTTTCACCCTCCTTCGACTTCTTTCGCTCTCTTTCACCCTCCTTCGTCTCATTTCGCTCTCGTGCAACCTCCTTTGTCTCGTTTCGCTCTCTTTGACCATCCTTCGTCTCGTTTCACTCTCTTTCACCCTCCTTCGTCTCGTTTCGCTCTCTTTCAACCTCCTTCCTCTCGTTTCGCCCTCTTTCACCCTCCTTCGTCTTGTTTCGCTCTCTATCACCATCCTTCATCTACTTTCACTCTCTTTCACCTTCCTTCGTCTCGTTTCGCTCTCTTTCACACTCCTTCGTCTCGTTTCGCTCTCTTTCACCCTCCTTCGTCTCGTTTCGCCGTCATTCACAATACTTCTTCTAGTTTCCCTCTTTTTCACCCTCCTTTGTCTCATTTCCCTCTCTTTCACCCTCCTTCGTCTCGTTTCGCTCTTTCACCCACCTTCATCTCGATTCGGTGTCTTTCACCCTCCTTCATCTCGTTCCGCTCTCTTTCACCCTCCTTCATCTCATTTCGCTCTCGTGCACCCTCCTTTGTCTCGTTTCGCTCTCTTTGACCCTCCTTCGTCTCGTTTCGCTCTCTTTGACCCTCCTTCGTCTCGTTTCACTCTCTTTCACCCTCCTTCGTCTCGTTTCGCCCTCTTTCACCCTCCTTCATCTCGTTTCGCTCTCTTTCACCCTCCTTCTTCTCGTTTCGCTCTCTTTCACCCTCCTTAGTCTCGTTTCGCTCTCTTTTACCCTCTTTCGTCTCGTTTCGCTCTCCTTTACACTCCTTCATCTCATTTCGCTCTCGTACACGCTCCTTCGTCTTGTTTCGCTCTCTTTCACCCTCCTTCGTCTCATTTCGCTCTCGTTCACCCTCCTTTGTCTCGTTTCGCTCTCTTTGACCCTCCTTCGTCTCGTTTCACTTTCTTTGACCCTCCTTCGTCTGGTTCGCTCTCTTTCACCCTCCTTCGTCTCGTTTTGCCCTCTTTCACCCTCCTTCATCTCGTTTCGCTCTCTTTCACCCTCCTTCGTCTCGTTTCGCTCTCTTTCACCCTCCTTCGTCTCGTTTCCCTCTCTTTCACCCTCCGTCATCTCGTTTCCCTCTCTTTCATCCTCCTTTTTCTCGTTCCGCTCTCTTTCACCCCCTTCCTCTCTTTTCGCTCTCTTTCACCCTCCTTTGTATTGTTTCGCTCTCTTTCACCCTCCTTCATCTTGTTTCGCTCTCTTTGACCTTCCTTCATCTCGTTTCGCTCTCTTTCAGCCTCCTTCGTCTCGTTTCACCCTCTTTCACCCTCCTTCGTCTCATTTCGCTCTCTTTCACCCTCCTCCGTCTCGTGTCGCTCTCTTTCACCCTCCTTTGTCTCGTTTCGCTCTGTTCCACCCTCCTTCGTCTCGTTTCACTCTCTTTCACCCTCCTTTGTCTTGTTTTGCTCTCATTCACCCACCTTCATCTCGTTTCGCTCTCTTTCACCCTCCATCGCCTCGTTTCGGTCTCTTTCATCTTCCTTCGTCTCGTTCCGCTCTGTTTCACCCTCCTTCGACTCCTTTCGCTCTCTTTCACCCTTCTTTGTCTCGATTCGCCCTCTTTCACACTCCTTCCTCTCGTTTCGCTCTCATCCACCCTCCATCGTCTCGTTTCGCTCTCTTTCAACCTCCTTCGTCTCGTTTCACTCTCTTTCACCAACCTTCATCTCGTTTCGCTCTCTTTCACCCTCCTTCATCTCGTTCCGCTCTCTTTCACCCTCCTTCGTCTCATTTCGCTCTCGTGCACCCTCCTTTGTCTCGTTTCGCTCTCTTTGACCCTCCTTCATCTCGTTTCGCTCTCTTTCACCCTCCTTCATCTCGTTTCGCCCTCTTTCACCCTCCTTCGTCTGGTTTCGCTCTCTTTCACCCTCCTTCATCTACTTTCACTCTCTTTCACCCTTCTTCGTCTCGTTTCGCTCTCTTTCACCCTCCTTCGTCTCGTTTCCCTCTCTTTCACCCTCCGTCATCTCGTTTCCCTCTCTTTCACCCTCCTTCGTCTCGTTTCGCTCTCTTTCACCCTCCTTCATCTCGTTTCGGTCTCTTTCACCCTCCTTCATCTCGTTCTGCACTCTTTCACCCTCCTTCGTCTCATTTCGCTCTCTTTGACCCTCCTTCGTCTCGTTTCGCTCTCTTTGACCCTCCTTCATCTCGTTTCGCTCACTTTCACCCTCCTCCGCCTCGTTTCGGTCTCTTTCATCCTCCTTTTTCTCGTTCTGCTCTCTTTCACCCTCCTTCGTCTCCTTTCGCTCTCTTTCACCCTCCTTTATATAGTTTCGCTCTCTTTCACCCTCCTTCATCTCGTTTCGCTCTCTTTGACCCTCCTTCATCTCGTTTCGCTCTCTTTCACCCTTCTTCGTCTTGTTTCGCCCTCTTTCACCCTCCTTCGTCTCGTTTCGCCCTCTTTCACCCTCCTTCGTCTGGTTTCGCTCTCTTTCACCCTCCTTCATCTACTTTCACTCTCTTTCACCCTTCCTCGTCTCGTTTCGCTCTCTTTCACCCTCCTTCGTCTCGTTTCCCTCTCTTTCACCCCCCGTCATCTCGTTTCCCTCTCTTTCACCCTCCTTCGTCTCGTTTCGCTCTCTTTCACCCTCCTTCATCTCGTTTCGGTCTCTTTCACCCTCCTTCATCTCGTACTGCTCTCTTTCACCCTCCTTCGTCTCATTTCGCTCTCTTTGACCCTCCTTCGTCTCGTTTCGCTCTCTTTGACGCTCCTTCACCTCGTTTCGCTCTCTTTCACCCTTCTTCGTCTCGTTTCGCCCTCTTTCACCCTCCTTCATCTCGTTTCACTCTCTTTCACCCTCCTTCGTCTTGTTTCACTCTCTTTCACCCTCCTTCTCTCGTTTCGCTTTCTTCCACCCTCCTTCGTCTCGTTTCACCCTCTTTCACCCTCCTTTGTCTTGTTTCGCTCTCTTTGACCCTCCTTCATCTCGTTTCGCTCCCTTTGACCCTCCTTCGTCTCGTTTCGCTCTCTTACACCCTCCTTCGTCTCGTTTCGCACTCTTTCACCCTCCTTCGTCTCGTTTCGCTCTCTTTAACCCTCCTTAGTCTCGTTTCGCTCTATTTTACCAACTTTCGTCTCGTTTCGCTTTCTTTTGCAATCCTTCATCTCGTTTCGCTCTCGTTCACGCTCCTTCGTCTCGTTTCGCTCTCTTTCACCCTCCTTCGACTTGTTTCACTCACTTTCACCCTCCTTCGTCTCATTTCTCTCTCGTGCACCCTCCTTTGTCTCGTTTCGCTCTCTTTCACCCACCTTCATCTCGTTTCGGTCTCTTTCACCCTCCTTCATCTCGTTCCGCTCTCTTTCACCCTCCTTCATCTCATTTCGCTCTCGTGCACCCTCCTTTGTCTCGTTTCGCTCTCTTTGACCCTCCTTCATCTCGTTTCGCTCTCTTTGACCCTCCTTCGTCTCGTTTCACTCTCTTTCACCCTCCTTCATCTCGTTTCGCCCTCTCTCACCCTCCTTCGTCTCGTTTCGCTCTCTTTCACCCTCCTTCGTCTACTTTCACTCTCTTTCACCCTTCTTCATCTCCTTTCGCTCTCTTTCACCCTCCTTTGTCTCGATTCGCTCTCTTTCACACTCCTTCCTCTCGTTTCGCTCTCTTTCACCCTCCATCATCTCGTTTCGCTCTCTTTCGCCCTCCTTCATCTCGTTTCGCTCTCTTTCACCCTCCTTCGTCTCGTTTCGCTCTCTTTCACCCTCCTTCATCTCGTTTTGCTCTCTTTCACCCTCCTTTGTCTCATTATGCTCTCGTTCACCCTCCTTTGTCTTGTTTCACTCTCTTTCACCCACCTTCATCTCGTTTCGCTCTCTTTCACCCTCCTTCGTCTCGTTTCGCTCTCTTTCACCCTCCTTAGTCTCGTTTCGCTCTCGTTTACCCTCTTTCGTTTCGTTTCACTCTCTTTTACACTCCTTCATCTCGTTTCGCTCTCGTTCACTCTCCTTCGTCTCGTTTCTCTCTCTTTCACCCTCCTTCGACTTGTTTCACTCACTTTCACCCTCCTTCGTCTCATTTCTCTCTCGTGCACCCTCCTTTGTCTCGTTTCGCTCTCTTTGACCCCCCTTCATCTCGTTTCGCTCTCTTTAACCCTCCTTAGTCTCGTTTCGCTCTCTTTCACCCTCCTTCATCTCGTTTCGCTCTCTTTAACCCTCCTTAGTCTCGTTTCGCTCTCTTTTACCAACTTTCGTCTCGTTTCGCTCTCTTTTACACTCCTTCATCTCGTTTCGCTCCCGTTCATTCTCCATCGTCTTGTTTCGCTCTATTTCACCCTCCTTCGACTTGTTTCGCTCTCTTTCACCCTCCTTCGTCTCATTTCTCGCTCGTGCACCCTCCTTTGTCTCGTTTCGTTCTCTTTGACCCTCCTTCATCTCGTTTCGCTCTCTTTGACCCTCCTTCGTCTCGTTTCGCTCTCTTACACCCTCCTTCGTCTCGTTTCGCTCTCTTTCACCCTCCTTCGTCTCGTTTCGCTCTCTTTAACCCTCCTTAGTCTAGTTTCGGTCTCTTTTACCAACTTTCGTCTCGTTTCGCTCTCTTTTGCACTCCTTCAACTCGTTTCACTCCCGTTCTCGCTCCTTCGTCTCGTTTCGCTCTCTTTCACCCTCCTTCGACTTCTTTCGCTTTCTTTCACCCTCCTTCGTCTCATTTCGCTCTCGTGCAACCTCCTTTGTCTCGTTTCGCTCTCTTTGACCATCCTTCGTCTCGTTTCGCTCTCTTTGACCCTCCTTCGTCTCGTTTCGCTCTCTTTGACCCTCCTTCCTCTCGTTTCGCCCTCTTTCACCCTCCTTTGTCTCGTTTCGCTCTCTTTCACCCTCCTTCGTCTACTTTCACTCTCTTTCACCCTCCTTCGTCTCGTTTCACTCTCTTTCACACTCCTTCATCTCGTTTTGCTCTCTTTCACCCTCCTTCGTCTCGTTTCGCCGTCATTCACAATCCTTCTTCTAGTTTCCCTCTCTTTCACACTCCTTCGTCTCATTTCGCTCTCGTGCACCCTCCTTTGTCTCGTTTCGCTCTCTTTGACCCTCCTTCATCTCGTTTCGCTCTCTTTGACCCTCCTTCGTCTCGTTTCGCTCTCTTTCCCCCTCCTTCGTCTCGTTTCGCTCTCTTTCACCCTCCTTAGTCTCGTTTCACTCTCTTTTACCCTCTTTCGTTTCGTTTCGCTCTCTTTTACACTCCTTCATCTCGTTGCGCTCTCGTTCATTCTCCTTCGTCTCGTTTCGCTCTCTTTCACCCTCCTTCGACTTGTTTCGCTCTCTTTCACCCTCCTTCGTCTCATTTCTCTCTCGTGTACCCTCCTTTGTCTCGTTTCGCTCTCTTTGACCCTCCTTCATCTCGTTTCGCTCTCTTTGACCCTCCTTCGTCTCGTTTCGCTCTCTTTCACCCTCCTTCGTCTCGTTTCGCTCTCTTTCACCCTCCATCGTCTCGTTTCGCTCTCTTTAACCCTCCTTAGTCTCGTTTTGCTCTCTTTTATCAACTTTCGACTCGTTTTGCTCTCTTTTGCACTCCTTCATCTCGTTTCGCTCTCGTTCACGCTCCTTCTTCTCGTTTCGCTCTCTTTCACCCTCCTTCGACTTCTTTCGCTCTCTTTGACCCTCCTTCGTCTCATTTCGCTCTCGTGCAACCTCCTTTGTCTCGTTTCGCTCTCTTTGACCATCCTTTGTCTCGTTTCGCTCTCTTTCACCCTCCTTCGTCTCGTTTCGCTCTCTTTCAACCTCCTTCCTCTCGTTTCGCCCTCTTTCACCCTCCTTCGTCTTGTTTCGCTCTCTTTCACCCTCCTTCGTCTACTTTCACTCTCTTTCACTCTCCATCGTCTCGTTTCGCTCTCTTTCACACTCCTTCGTCTCGTTTCGCTCTCTTTCACCCTCCTTCGTCTCGTTTCGCCGTCATTCACAATCCTTCTTCTAGTTTCCCTCTTTTTCACCCTCCTTTGTCTCATTTCCCTCTCTTTCACCCTCCTTCGTCTCGTTTCGCTCTCTTTCACTCTCCTTCATCTCATTTTGCTCTCGTGCACCCTCCTTTGTCTCGTTTCGCTCTCTTTGACCCTCCTTCGTCTCGTTTCACTCTCTTTGACCCTCCTTCGTCTCGTTTCACTCTCTTTCACCCTCCTTCGTCTCGTTTCGCCCTCTTTCACCCTCCTTCGTCTCGTTTCGCTCTCTTTCACCCTCCTTCGTCTCGTTTCGCTCTCTTTCACCCTCCTTCGTCTCATTTCGCTCTCGTGCACCCTCCTTTGTCTCGTTTCGCTCTCTTTGACCCTCCTTCATCTCGTTTCGCTCTCTTTGACCCTCCTTCGTCTCGTTTCACTCTCTTTCACCCTCCTTCATCTCGTTTCGCCCTCTCTCACCCTCCTTCGTCTCGTTTCGCTCTCTTTCACCCTCCTTCGTCTACTTTCACTCTCTTTCACCCTTCTTCATCTCCTTTCGCTCTCTTTCACCCACCTTCATCTCGATTCGGTGTCTTTCACCCTCCTTCATCTCGTTCCGCTCTCTTTCACCCTCCTTCATCTCATTTCGCTCTCGTGCACCCTCCTTTGTCTCGTTTCGCTCTCTTTGACCCTCCTTCGTCTCGTTTCGCTCTCTTTGACCCTCCTTCGTCTCGTTTCACTCTCTTTCACCCTCCTTCGTCTCGTTTCGCCCTCTTTCACCCTCCTTCATCTCGTTTCGCTCTCTTTCACCCTCCTTCTTCTCGTTTCGCTCTCTTTCACCCTCCTTAGTCTCGTTTCGCTCTCTTTTACCCTCTTTCGTCTCGTTTCGCTCTCCTTTACACTCCTTCATCTCATTTCGCTCTCGTACACGCTCCTTCGTCTTGTTTCGCTCTCTTTCACCCTCCTTCGTCTCATTTCGCTCTCGTTCACCCTCCTTTGTCTCGTTTCGCTCTCTTTGACCCTCCTTCGTCTCGTTTCACTTTCTTTGACCCTCCTTCGTCTGGTTCGCTCTCTTTCACCCTCCTTCGTCTCGTTTTGCCCTCTTTCACCCTCCTTCATCTCGTTTCGCTCTCTTTCACCCTCCTTCGTCTCCTTTCAGTCTCTTTCACCCTCCTTCGTCTCATTTCTCTCTCTTTCAACCTCCTTCATCTCGTTTCGCTCTCTTTCACCCTCCTTCATCTCGTTTCGCCGTCATTCACAATCCTTCTTCTAGTTTCCCTCTCTTTCACCCTCCTTCGTCTTGTTTCGCTCTCTTTCACCCACCTTCATCTCGTTTCGCTCTCTTTCACGCTCCTTCGTCTCGTTTCCCTCTCTTTCACCCTCCCTCGTCTCGTTTCGCTCTCTTTCACCCTCCTTCGTCTCGTTTCGCTCTCTTGCACCCTCCTTAGTCTCGTTTCGCTCTCTTTAACCCTCCTTCGTTTCGTTTCGCTCTCTTTTACACTCCTTCATCTCGTTTCGCTCTCGTTCATTCTCTATCGTCTTGTTTCGCTCTCTTTCACCCTCCTTCGACTTGTTTCGCTCTCTTTCACCCTCCTTCGTCTCATTTCTCTCTCGTGCACCCTCCTTTGTCTCGTTTCGCTCTCTTTGACCCTCCTTCATCTCGTTTCGCTCTCTTTGACCCTCCTTCGTCTCGTTTCGCTCTCTTACACCCTCCTTCGTCTCGTTTCGCTCTCTTTCACCCTCCTTCGTCTCGTTTCGCTCTCTTTAACCCTCCTTAGTCTCGTTTCGCTCTATTTTACCAACTTTCGTCTCGTTTCGCTTTCTTTTGCAATCCTTCATCTCGTTTCGCTCTCGTTCACGCTCCTTCGTCTCGTTTCGCTCTCTTTCACCCTCCTTCGACTTCTTTCGCTCTCTTTCACCCTCCTTCGTCTCGTTTCACTCTCTTTCACCCACCTTCATCTCGTTTCGGTCTCTTTCACCCTCCTTCATCTCGTTCCGCTCTCTTTCACCCTCCTTCGTCTCATTTCGCTCTCGTGCACCCTCCTTTGTCTCGTTTCGCTCTCTTTGACCCTCCTTCATCTCGTTTCGCTCTCTTTGACCCTCCTTTGTCTCGTTTCACTCTCTTTCACCCTCCTTCATCTCGTTTCGCCCTCTTTCACCCTCCTTCGTCTCGTTTCGCTCTCTTTCACCCTCCTTCGTCTACTTTCACTCTCTTTCACCCTTCTTCGTCTCCTTTCGCTCTCTTTCACCCTCCTTTGTCTCGATTCGCTCTCTTTCACACTCCTTCCTCTCGTTTCACTCTCTTTCACCCTCCATCATCTCGTTTCGCTCTCTTTCGCCCTCCTTCATCTCGTTTCGCTCTCTTTCACCCTCCTTCGTCTCGTTTCGCTCTCTTTCACCCTCCTTCGTCTCGTTTTGCTCTCTTTCACCCTCCTTTGTCTCATTATGCTCTCGTTCACCCTCCTTCGACTTGTTTCACTCTCTTTCACCCACCTTCATCTCGTTTCGCTCTCTTTCACCCTCCTTCGTCTCGTTTCGCTCTCTTTCACCCTCCTTATTCTCGTTTCGCTCTCTTTTACCCTCTTTCGTTTCGTTTCACTCTCTTTTACACTCCTTCATCTCGTTTCGCTCTCGTTCACTCTCCTTCGTCTCGTTTCGCTCTCTTTCACCCTCCATCGACTTGTTTCACACACTTTCACCCTCCTTCGTCTCATTTCTCTCTCGTGCACCCTCCTTTGTCTCGTTTCGCTCTCTTTGACCCTCCTTCATCTCGTTTCGCTCCCTTTGACCCTCCTTCGTCTCGTTTCGCTCTCTTACACCCTCCTTCGTCTCGTTTCGCACTCTTTCACCCTCCTTCGTCTCGTTTCGCTCTCTTTAACCCTCCTTAGTCTCGTTTCGCTCTATTTTACCAACTTTCGTCTCGTTTCGCTTTCTTTTGCAATCCTTCATCTCGTTTCGCTCTCGTTCACGCTCCTTCGTCTCGTTTCGCTCTCTTTCACCCTCCTTCGACTTGTTTCACTCACTTTCACCCTCCTTCGTCTCATTTCTCTCTCGTGCACCCTCCTTTGTCTCGTTTCGCTCTCTTTCACCCACCTTCATCTCGTTTCGGTCTCTTTCACCCTCCTTCATCTCGTTCCGCTCTCTTTCACCCTCCTTCATCTCATTTCGCTCTCGTGCACCCTCCTTTGTCTCGTTTCGCTCTCTTTGACCCTCCTTCATCTCGTTTCGCTCTCTTTGACCCTCCTTCGTCTCGTTTCACTCTCTTTCACCCTCCTTCATCTCGTTTCGCCCTCTCTCACCCTCCTTCGTCTCGTTTCGCTCTCTTTCACCCTCCTTCGTCTACTTTCACTCTCTTTCACCCTTCTTCATCTCCTTTCGCTCTCTTTCACCCTCCTTTGTCTCGATTCGCTCTCTTTCACACTCCTTCCTCTCGTTTCGCTCTCTTTTACACTCCTTCATCTCGTTTCGCTCCCGTTCATTCTCCATCGTCTTGTTTCGCTCTATTTCACCCTCCTTCGACTTGTTTCGCTCTCTTTCACCCTCCTTCGTCTCATTTCTCGCTCGTGCACCCTCCTTTGTCTCGTTTCGTTCTCTTTGACCCTCCTTCATCTCGTTTCGCTCTCTTTGACCCTCCTTCGTCTCGTTTCGCTCTCTTACACCCTCCTTCGTCTCGTTTCGCTCTCTTTCACCCTCCTTCGTCTCGTTTCGCTCTCTTTAACCCTCCTTAGTCTAGTTTCGGTCTCTTTTACCAACTTTCGTCTCGTTTCGCTCTCTTTTGCACTCCTTCAACTCGTTTCACTCCCGTTCTCGCTCCTTCGTCTCGTTTCGCTCTCTTTCACCCTCCTTCGACTTCTTTCGCTTTCTTTCACCCTCCTTCGTCTCATTTCGCTCTCGTGCAACCTCCTTTGTCTCGTTTCGCTCTCTTTGACCATCCTTCGTCTCGTTTCGCTCTCTTTGACCCTCCTTCGTCTCGTTTCGCTCTCTTTGACCCTCCTTCCTCTCGTTTCGCCCTCTTTCACCCTCCTTTGTCTCGTTTCGCTCTCTTTCACCCTCCTTCGTCTACTTTCACTCTCTTTCACCCTCCTTCGTCTCGTTTCACTCTCTTTCACACTCCTTCATCTCGTTTTGCTCTCTTTCACCCTCCTTCGTCTCGTTTCGCCGTCATTCACAATCCTTCTTCTAGTTTCCCTCTCTTTCACACTCCTTCGTCTCATTTCGCTCTCGTGCACCCTCCTTTGTCTCGTTTCGCTCTCTTTGACCCTCCTTCATCTCGTTTCGCTCTCTTTGACCCTCCTTCGTCTCGTTTCGCTCTCTTTCCCCCTCCTTCGTCTCGTTTCGCTCTCTTTCACCCTCCTTAGTCTCGTTTCACTCTCTTTTACCCTCTTTCGTTTCGTTTCGCTCTCTTTTACACTCCTTCATCTCGTTGCGCTCTCGTTCATTCTCCTTCGTCTCGTTTCGCTCTCTTTCACCCTCCTTCGACTTGTTTCGCTCTCTTTCACCCTCCTTCGTCTCATTTCTCTCTCGTGTACCCTCCTTTGTCTCGTTTCGCTCTCTTTGACCCTCCTTCATCTCGTTTCGCTCTCTTTGACCCTCCTTCGTCTCGTTTCGCTCTCTTTCACCCTCCTTCGTCTCGTTTCGCTCTCTTTCACCCTCCATCGTCTCGTTTCGCTCTCTTTAACCCTCCTTAGTCTCGTTTTGCTCTCTTTTATCAACTTTCGACTCGTTTTGCTCTCTTTTGCACTCCTTCATCTCGTTTCGCTCTCGTTCACGCTCCTTCTTCTCGTTTCGCTCTCTTTCACCCTCCTTCGACTTCTTTCGCTCTCTTTGACCCTCCTTCGTCTCATTTCGCTCTCGTGCAACCTCCTTTGTCTCGTTTCGCTCTCTTTGACCATCCTTTGTCTCGTTTCGCTCTCTTTCACCCTCCTTCGTCTCGTTTCGCTCTCTTTCAACCTCCTTCCTCTCGTTTCGCCCTCTTTCACCCTCCTTCGTCTTGTTTCGCTCTCTTTCACCCTCCTTCGTCTACTTTCACTCTCTTTCACTCTCCATCGTCTCGTTTCGCTCTCTTTCACACTCCTTCGTCTCGTTTCGCTCTCTTTCACCCTCCTTCGTCTCGTTTCGCCGTCATTCACAATCCTTCTTCTAGTTTCCCTCTTTTTCACCCTCCTTTGTCTCATTTCCCTCTCTTTCACCCTCCTTCGTCTCGTTTCGCTCTCTTTCACTCTCCTTCATCTCATTTTGCTCTCGTGCACCCTCCTTTGTCTCGTTTCGCTCTCTTTGACCCTCCTTCGTCTCGTTTCACTCTCTTTGACCCTCCTTCGTCTCGTTTCACTCTCTTTCACCCTCCTTCGTCTCGTTTCGCCCTCTTTCACCCTCCTTCGTCTCGTTTCGCTCTCTTTCACCCTCCTTCGTCTCGTTTCGCTCTCTTTCACCCTCCTTCGTCTCATTTCGCTCTCGTGCACCCTCCTTTGTCTCGTTTCGCTCTCTTTGACCCTCCTTCATCTCGTTTCGCTCTCTTTGACCCTCCTTCGTCTCGTTTCACTCTCTTTCACCCTCCTTCATCTCGTTTCGCCCTCTCTCACCCTCCTTCGTCTCGTTTCGCTCTCTTTCACCCTCCTTCGTCTACTTTCACTCTCTTTCACCCTTCTTCATCTCCTTTCGCTCTCTTTCACCCACCTTCATCTCGATTCGGTGTCTTTCACCCTCCTTCATCTCGTTCCGCTCTCTTTCACCCTCCTTCATCTCATTTCGCTCTCGTGCACCCTCCTTTGTCTCGTTTCGCTCTCTTTGACCCTCCTTCGTCTCGTTTCGCTCTCTTTGACCCTCCTTCGTCTCGTTTCACTCTCTTTCACCCTCCTTCGTCTCGTTTCGCCCTCTTTCACCCTCCTTCATCTCGTTTCGCTCTCTTTCACCCTCCTTCTTCTCGTTTCGCTCTCTTTCACCCTCCTTAGTCTCGTTTCGCTCTCTTTTACCCTCTTTCGTCTCGTTTCGCTCTCCTTTACACTCCTTCATCTCATTTCGCTCTCGTACACGCTCCTTCGTCTTGTTTCGCTCTCTTTCACCCTCCTTCGTCTCATTTCGCTCTCGTTCACCCTCCTTTGTCTCGTTTCGCTCTCTTTGACCCTCCTTCGTCTCGTTTCACTTTCTTTGACCCTCCTTCGTCTGGTTCGCTCTCTTTCACCCTCCTTCGTCTCGTTTTGCCCTCTTTCACCCTCCTTCATCTCGTTTCGCTCTCTTTCACCCTCCTTCGTCTCCTTTCAGTCTCTTTCACCCTCCTTCGTCTCATTTCTCTCTCTTTCAACCTCCTTCATCTCGTTTCGCTCTCTTTCACCCTCCTTCATCTCGTTTCGCCGTCATTCACAATCCTTCTTCTAGTTTCCCTCTCTTTCACCCTCCTTCGTCTTGTTTCGCTCTCTTTCACCCACCTTCATCTCGTTTCGCTCTCTTTCACGCTCCTTCGTCTCGTTTCCCTCTCTTTCACCCTCCCTCGTCTCGTTTCGCTCTCTTTCACCCTCCTTCGTCTCGTTTCGCTCTCTTGCACCCTCCTTAGTCTCGTTTCGCTCTCTTTAACCCTCCTTCGTTTCGTTTCGCTCTCTTTTACACTCCTTCATCTCGTTTCGCTCTCGTTCATTCTCTATCGTCTTGTTTCGCTCTCTTTCACCCTCCTTCGACTTGTTTCGCTCTCTTTCACCCTCCTTCGTCTCATTTCTCTCTCGTGCACCCTCCTTTGTCTCGTTTCGCTCTCTTTGACCCTCCTTCATCTCGTTTCGCTCTCTTTGACCCTCCTTCGTCTCGTTTCGCTCTCTTACACCCTCCTTCGTCTCGTTTCGCTCTCTTTCACCCTCCTTCGTCTCGTTTCGCTCTCTTTGACCCTCCTTTGTCTCGTTTCACTCTCTTTCACCCTCCTTCATCTCGTTTCGCCCTCTTTCACCCTCCTTCGTCTCGTTTCGCTCTCTTTCACCCTCCTTCGTCTACTTTCACTCTCTTTCACCCTTCTTCGTCTCCTTTCGCTCTCTTTCACCCTCCTTTGTCTCGATTCGCTCTCTTTCACACTCCTTCCTCTCGTTTCACTCTCTTTCACCCTCCATCATCTCGTTTCGCTCTCTTTCGCCCTCCTTCATCTCGTTTCGCTCTCTTTCACCCTCCTTCGTCTCGTTTCGCTCTCTTTCACCCTCCTTCGTCTCGTTTTGCTCTCTTTCACCCTCCTTTGTCTCATTATGCTCTCGTTCACCCTCCTTCGACTTGTTTCACTCTCTTTCACCCACCTTCATCTCGTTTCGCTCTCTTTCACCCTCCTTCGTCTCGTTTCGCTCTCTTTCACCCTCCTTATTCTCGTTTCGCTCTCTTTTACCCTCTTTCGTTTCGTTTCACTCTCTTTTACACTCCTTCATCTCGTTTCGCTCTCGTTCACTCTCCTTCGTCTCGTTTCGCTCTCTTTCACCCTCCATCGACTTGTTTCACACACTTTCACCCTCCTTCGTCTCATTTCTCTCTCGTGCACCCTCCTTTGTCTCGTTTCGCTCTCTTTGACCCTCCTTCATCTCGTTTCGCTCCCTTTGACCCTCCTTCGTCTCGTTTCGCTCTCTTACACCCTCCTTCGTCTCGTTTCGCACTCTTTCACCCTCCTTCGTCTCGTTTCGCTCTCTTTAACCCTCCTTAGTCTCGTTTCGCTCTATTTTACCAACTTTCGTCTCGTTTCGCTTTCTTTTGCAATCCTTCATCTCGTTTCGCTCTCGTTCACGCTCCTTCGTCTCGTTTCGCTCTCTTTCACCCTCCTTCGACTTGTTTCACTCACTTTCACCCTCCTTCGTCTCATTTCTCTCTCGTGCACCCTCCTTTGTCTCGTTTCGCTCTCTTTCACCCACCTTCATCTCGTTTCGGTCTCTTTCACCCTCCTTCATCTCGTTCCGCTCTCTTTCACCCTCCTTCATCTCATTTCGCTCTCGTGCACCCTCCTTTGTCTCGTTTCGCTCTCTTTGACCCTCCTTCATCTCGTTTCGCTCTCTTTGACCCTCCTTCGTCTCGTTTCACTCTCTTTCACCCTCCTTCATCTCGTTTCGCCCTCTCTCACCCTCCTTCGTCTCGTTTCGCTCTCTTTCACCCTCCTTCGTCTACTTTCACTCTCTTTCACCCTTCTTCATCTCCTTTCGCTCTCTTTCACCCTCCTTTGTCTCGATTCGCTCTCTTTCACACTCCTTCCTCTCGTTTCGCTCTCTTTCACCCTCCATCATCTCGTTTCGCTCTCTTTCGCCCTCCTTCATCTCGTTTCGCTCTCTTTCACCCTCCTTCGTCTCGTTTCGCTCTCTTTCACCCTCCTTCATCTCGTTTTGCTCTCTTTCACCCTCCTTTGTCTCATTATGCTCTCGTTCACCCTCCTTTGTCTTGTTTCACTCTCTTTCACCCACCTTCATCTCGTTTCGCTCTCTTTCACCCTCCTTCGTCTCGTTTCGCTCTCTTTCACCCTCCTTAGTCTCGTTTCGCTCTCGTTTACCCTCTTTCGTTTCGTTTCACTCTCTTTTACACTCCTTCATCTCGTTTCGCTCTCGTTCACTCTCCTTCGTCTCGTTTCTCTCTCTTTCACCCTCCTTCGACTTGTTTCACTCACTTTCACCCTCCTTCGTCTCATTTCTCTCTCGTGCACCCTCCTTTGTCTCGTTTCGCTCTCTTTGACCCCCCTTCATCTCGTTTCGCTCTCTTTAACCCTCCTTAGTCTCGTTTCGCTCTCTTTCACCCTCCTTCATCTCGTTTCGCTCTCTTTAACCCTCCTTAGTCTCGTTTCGCTCTCTTTTACCAACTTTCGTCTCGTTTCGCTCTCTTTTACACTCCTTCATCTCGTTTCGCTCCCGTTCATTCTCCATCGTCTTGTTTCGCTCTATTTCACCCTCCTTCGACTTGTTTCGCTCTCTTTCACCCTCCTTCGTCTCATTTCTCGCTCGTGCACCCTCCTTTGTCTCGTTTCGTTCTCTTTGACCCTCCTTCATCTCGTTTCGCTCTCTTTGACCCTCCTTCGTCTCGTTTCGCTCTCTTACACCCTCCTTCGTCTCGTTTCGCTCTCTTTCACCCTCCTTCGTCTCGTTTCGCTCTCTTTAACCCTCCTTAGTCTAGTTTCGGTCTCTTTTACCAACTTTCGTCTCGTTTCGCTCTCTTTTGCACTCCTTCAACTCGTTTCACTCCCGTTCTCGCTCCTTCGTCTCGTTTCGCTCTCTTTCACCCTCCTTCGACTTCTTTCGCTTTCTTTCACCCTCCTTCGTCTCATTTCGCTCTCGTGCAACCTCCTTTGTCTCGTTTCGCTCTCTTTGACCATCCTTCGTCTCGTTTCGCTCTCTTTGACCCTCCTTCGTCTCGTTTCGCTCTCTTTGACCCTCCTTCCTCTCGTTTCGCCCTCTTTCACCCTCCTTTGTCTCGTTTCGCTCTCTTTCACCCTCCTTCGTCTACTTTCACTCTCTTTCACCCTCCTTCGTCTCGTTTCACTCTCTTTCACACTCCTTCATCTCGTTTTGCTCTCTTTCACCCTCCTTCGTCTCGTTTCGCCGTCATTCACAATCCTTCTTCTAGTTTCCCTCTCTTTCACACTCCTTCGTCTCATTTCGCTCTCGTGCACCCTCCTTTGTCTCGTTTCGCTCTCTTTGACCCTCCTTCATCTCGTTTCGCTCTCTTTGACCCTCCTTCGTCTCGTTTCGCTCTCTTTCCCCCTCCTTCGTCTCGTTTCGCTCTCTTTCACCCTCCTTAGTCTCGTTTCACTCTCTTTTACCCTCTTTCGTTTCGTTTCGCTCTCTTTTACACTCCTTCATCTCGTTGCGCTCTCGTTCATTCTCCTTCGTCTCGTTTCGCTCTCTTTCACCCTCCTTCGACTTGTTTCGCTCTCTTTCACCCTCCTTCGTCTCATTTCTCTCTCGTGTACCCTCCTTTGTCTCGTTTCGCTCTCTTTGACCCTCCTTCATCTCGTTTCGCTCTCTTTGACCCTCCTTCGTCTCGTTTCGCTCTCTTTCACCCTCCTTCGTCTCGTTTCGCTCTCTTTCACCCTCCATCGTCTCGTTTCGCTCTCTTTAACCCTCCTTAGTCTCGTTTTGCTCTCTTTTATCAACTTTCGACTCGTTTTGCTCTCTTTTGCACTCCTTCATCTCGTTTCGCTCTCGTTCACGCTCCTTCTTCTCGTTTCGCTCTCTTTCACCCTCCTTCGACTTCTTTCGCTCTCTTTCACCCTCCTTCGTCTCATTTCGCTCTCGTGCAACCTCCTTTGTCTCGTTTCGCTCTCTTTGACCATCCTTTGTCTCGTTTCGCTCTCTTTCACCCTCCTTCGTCTCGTTTCGCTCTCTTTCAACCTCCTTCCTCTCGTTTCGCCCTCTTTCACCCTCCTTCGTCTTGTTTCGCTCTCTTTCACCCTCCTTCGTCAACTTTCACTCTCTTTCACTCTCCATCGTCTCGTTTCGCTCTCTTTCACACTCCTTCGTCTCGTTTCGCTCTCTTTCACCCTCCTTCGTCTCGTTTCGCCGTCATTCACAATCCTTCTTCTAGTTTCCCTCTTTTTCACCCTCCTTTGTCTCATTTCCCTCTCTTTCACCCTCCTTCGTCTCGTTTCGCTCTCTTTCACTCTCCTTCATCTCATTTTGCTCTCGTGCACCCTCCTTTGTCTCGTTTCGCTCTCTTTGACCCTCCTTCGTCTCGTTTCACTCTCTTTGACCCTCCTTCGTCTCGTTTCACTCTCTTTCACCCTCCTTCGTCTCGTTTCGCCCTCTTTCACCCTCCTTCGTCTCGTTTCGCTCTCTTTCACCCTCCTTCGTCTCGTTTCGCTCTCTTTCACCCTCCTTCGTCTCATTTCGCTCTCGTGCACCCTCCTTTGTCTCGTTTCGCTCTCTTTGACCCTCCTTCATCTCGTTTCGCTCTCTTTGACCCTCCTTCGTCTCGTTTCACTCTCTTTCACCCTCCTTCATCTCGTTTCGCCCTCTCTCACCCTCCTTCGTCTCGTTTCGCTCTCTTTCACCCTCCTTCGTCTACTTTCACTCTCTTTCACCCTTCTTCATCTCCTTTCGCTCTCTTTCACCCTCCTTTGCCTCGATTCGCTCTCTTTCACACTCCTTCCTCTCGTTTCGCTCTCTTTCACCCTCCATCATCTCGTTTCGCTCTCTTTCGCCCTCCTTCATCTCGTTTCGCTCTCTTTCACCCTCCTTCGTCTCGTTTCGCTCTCTTTCACCCTCCTTCATCTCGTTTTGCTCTCTTTCACCCTCCTTTGTCTCATTATGCTCTCGTTCACCCTCCTTTGTCTTGTTTCACTCTCTTTCACCCACCTTCATCTCGTTTCGCTCTCTTTCACCCTCCTTCGTCTCGTTTCGCTCTCTTTCACCCTCCTTAGTCTCGTTTCGCTCTCGTTTACCCTCTTTCATTTCGTTTCACTCTCTTTTACACTCCTTCATCTCGTTTCGCTCTCGTTCACTCTCCTTCGTCTCGTTTCTCTCTCTTTCACCCTCCTTCGACTTGTTTCACTCACTTTCACCCTCCTTCGTCTCATTTCTCTCTCGTGCACCCACCTTTGTCTCGTTTCGCTCTCTTTGACCCCCCTTCATCTCGTTTCGCTCTCTTTGACCCTCCTTCGCCTCGTTTCGCTCTCTTTCACCCTCCTTCGTCTCGTTTCGCTCTCTTTCACCCTCCTTCATCTCGTTTCGCTCTCTTTAACCCTCCTTAGTCTCGTTTCGCTCTCTTTTACCAACTTTCGTCTCGTTTCGCTCTCTTTTACACTCCTTCATCTCGTTTCGCTCCCGTTCATTCTCCATCGTCTTGTTTCGCTCTATTTCACCCTCCTTCGACTTGTTTCGCTCTCTTTCACCCTCCTTCGTCTCATTTCTCGCTCGTGCACCCTCCTTTGTCTCGTTTCGTTCTCTTTGACCCTCCTTCATCTCGTTTCGCTCTCTTTGACCCTCCTTCGTCTCGTTTCGCTCTCTTACACCCTCCTTCGTCTCGTTTCGCTCTCTTTCACCCTCCTTCGTCTCGTTTCGCTCTCTTTAACCCTCCTTAGTCTCGTTTCGCTCTCTTTTACCAACTTTCGTCTCGTTTCGCTCTCTTTTGCACTCCTTCAACTCGTTTCACTCCCGTTCTCGCTCCTTCGTCTCGTTTCGCTCTCTTTCACCCTCCTTCGACTTCTTTCGCTTTCTTTCACCCTCCTTCGTCTCATTTCGCTCTCGTGCAACCTCCTTTGTCTCGTTTCGCTCTCTTTGACCATCCTTCGTCTCGTTTCGCTCTCTTTGACCCTCCTTCGTCTCGTTTCGCTCTCTTTGACCCTCCTTCCTCTCGTTTCGCCCTCTTTCACCCTCCTTCGTCTCGTTTCGCTCTCTTTCACACTCCTTCATCTCATTTTGCTCTCTTTCACCCTCCTTCGTCTCGTTTCGCCGTCATTCACAATCCTTCTTCTAGTTTCCCTCTCTTTCACACTCCTTCGTCTCATTTCGCTCTCGTGCACCCTCCTTTGTCTCGTTTCGCTCTCTTTGACCCTCCTTCATCTCGTTTCGCTCTCTTTGACCCTCCTTCGTCTCGTTTCGCTCTCTTTCCCCTCCTTCGTCTCGTTTCGCTCTCTTTCACCCTCCCTAGTCTCGTTTCACTCTCTTTTACACTCTTTCGTTTCGTTTCGCTCTCTTTTACACTCCTTCATCTCGTTGCGCTCTCGTTCATTCTCCTTCGTCTCGTTTCGCTCTCTTTCACCCTCCTTCGACTTGTTTCGCTCTCTTTCACCCTCCTTCGTCTCATTTCTCTCTCGTGTACCCTCCTTTGTCTCGTTTCGCTCTCTTTGACCCTCCTTCATCTCGTTTCGCTCTCTTTGACCCTCCTTCGTCTCGTTTCGCTCTCTTTCACCCTCCTTCGTCTCGTTTCGCTCTCTTTCACCCTCCATCGTCTCGTTTCGCTCTCTTTAACCCTCCTTAGTCTCGTTTTGCTCTCTTTTACCAACTTTCGACTCGTTTTGCTCTCTTTTGCACTCCTTCATCTCGTTTCGCTCTCGTTCACGCTCCTTCTTCTCGTTTCGCTCTCTTTCACCCTCCTTCGACTTCTTTCGCTCTCTTTCACCCTCCTTCGTCTCATTTCGCTCTCGTGCAACCTCCTTTGTCTCGTTTCGCTCTCTTTGACCATCCTTTGTCTCGTTTCGCTCTCTTTCACCCTCCTTCGTCTCGTTTCGCTCTCTTTCAACCTCCTTCCTCTCGTTTCGCCCTCTTTCACCCTCCTTCGTCTTGTTTCGCTCTCTTTCACCCTCCTTCGTCTACTTTCACTCTCTTTCACTCTCCTTCGTCTCGTTTTGCTCTCTTTCACACTCCGTTCGTCTCGTTTCGCTCTCTTTCACCCTCCTTCGTCTCGTTTCGCCGTCATTCACAATCCTTCTTCTAGTTTCCCTCTTTTTCACCCTCCTTTGTCTCATTTCCCTCTCTTTCACCCTCCTTCGTCTCGTTTCGCTCTCTTTCACCCTCCTTCATCTCATTTTGCTCTCGTGCACCCTCCTTTGTCTCGTTTCGCTCTCTTTGACCCTCCTTCGTCTCGTTTCACTCTCTTTGACCCTCCTTCGTCTCGTTTCACTCTCTTTCACCCTCCTTCGTCTCGTTTCGCTCTCTTTCACCCTCCTTCGTCTCGTTTCGCTCTCTTTCACCCTCCTTCGTCTCATTTCGCTCTCGTGCACCCTCCTTTGTCTCGTTTCGCTCTCTTTGACCCTCCTTCATCTCGTTTCGCTCTCTTTGACCCTCCTTCGTCTCGTTTCACTCTCTTTCACCCTCCTTCATCTCGTTTCGCCCTTTCTCACCCTCCTTCGTCTCGTTTCGCTCTCTTTCACCCTCCTTCGTCTACTTTCACTCTCTTTCACCCTTCTTCATCTCCTTTCGCTCTCTTTCACCCTCCTTTGCCTCGATTCGCTCTCTTTCACACTCCTTCCTCTCGTTTCGCTCTCTTTCACCCTCCATCATCTCGTTTCGCTCTCTTTCGCCCTCCTTCATCTCGTTTCGCTCTCTTTCACCCTCCTTCGTCTCGTTTCGCTCTCTTTCACCCTCCTTCATCTCGTTTTGCTCTCTTTCACCCTCCTTTGTCTCATTATGCTCTCGTTCACCCTCCTTTGTCTTGTTTCACTCTCTTTCACCCACCTTCATCTCGTTTCGCTCTCTTTCACCCTCCTTCGTCTCGTTTCGCTCTCTTTCACCCTCCTTAGTCTCGTTTCGCTCTCGTTTACCCTCTTTCGTTTCGTTTCACTCTCTTTTACACTCCTTCATCTCGTTTCGCTCTCGTTCACTCTCCTTCGTCTCGTTTCTCTCTCTTTCACCCTCCTTCGACTTGTTTCACTCACTTTCACCCTCCTTCGTCTCATTTCTCTCTCGTGCACCCTCCTTTGTCTCGTTTCGCTCTCTTTGACCCCCCTTCATCTCGTTTCGCTCTCTTTGACCCTCCTTCGCCTCGTTTCGCTCTCTTTCACCCTCCTTCGTCTCGTTTCGCTCTCTTTCACCCTCCTTCATCTCGTTTCGCTCTCTTTAACCCTCCTTAGTCTCGTTTCGCTCTCTTTTACCAACTTTCGTCTCGTTTCGCTCTCTTTTACACTCCTTCATCTCGTTTCGCTCCCGTTCATTCTCCATCGTCTTGTTTCGCTCTATTTCACCCTCCTTCGACTTGTTTCGCTCTCTTTCACCCTCCTTCGTCTCATTTCTCGCTCGTGCACCCTCCTTTGTCTCGTTTCGTTCTCTTTGACCCTCCTTCATCTCGTTTCGCTCTCTTTGACCCTCCTTCGTCTCGTTTCGCTCTCTTACACCCTCCTTCGTCTCGTTTCGCTCTCTTTCACCCTCCTTCGTCTCGTTTCGCTCTCTTTAACCCTCCTTAGTCTCGTTTCGCTCTCTTTTACCAACTTTCGTCTCGTTTCGCTCTCTTTTGCACTCCTTCAACTCGTTTCACTCCCGTTCTCGCTTCTTCGTCTCGTTTCGCTCTCTTTCACCCTCCTTCGACTTCTTTCGCTTTCTTTCACCCTCCTTCGTCTCATTTCGCTCTCATGCAACCTCCTTTGTCTCGTTTTGCTCTCTTTGACCATCCTTCGTCTCGTTTCGCTCTCTTTGACCCTCCTTCGTCTCGTTTCGCTCTCTTTGACCCTCCTTCCTCTCGTTTCGCCCTCTTTCACCCTCCTTCGTCTCGTTTCGCTCTCTTTCACCCTCCTTCGTCTACTTTCACTCTCTTTCACCCTCCTTCGTCTCGTTTCACTCTCTTTCACACTCCTTCATCTCGTTTTGCTCTCTTTCACCCTCCTTCGTCTCGTTTCGCCGTCATTCACAATCCTTCTTCTAGTTTCCCTCTCTTTCACACTCCTTCGTCTCATTTCGCTCTCGTGCACCCTCCTTTGTCTCGTTTCGCTCTCTTTGACCCTCCTTCATCTCGTTTCGCTCTCTTTGACCCTCCTTCGTCTCGTTTCGCTCTCTTTCCCCCTCCTTCGTCTCGTTTCGCTCTCTTTCACCCTCCTTAGTCTCGTTTCACTCTCTTTTACCCTCTTTCGTTTCGTTTCGCTCTCTTTTACACTCCTTCATCTCGTTGCGCTCTCGTTCATTCTCCTTCGTCTCGTTTCGCTCTCTTTCACCCTCCTTCGACTTGTTTCGCTCTCTTTCACCCTCCTTCGTCTCATTTCTCTCTCGTGTACCCTCCTTTGTCTCGTTTCGTTCTCTTTGACCCTCCTTCATCTCGTTTCGCTCTCTTTGACCCTCCTTCGTCGCGTTTCGCTCTCTTTCACCCTCCTTCATCTCATTTCGCTCTCTTTCACCCTCCATCGTCTCGTTTCGCTCTCTTTAACCCTCCTTAGTCTCGTTTTGCTCTCTTTTACCAACTTTCGACTCGTTTTGCTCTCTTTTGCACTCCTTCATCTCGTTTCGCTCTCGTTCACGCTCCTTCTTCTCGTTTCGCTCTCTTTCACCCTCCTTCGACTTCTTTCGCTCTCTTTCACCCTCCTTCGTCTCATTTCGCTCTCGTGCAACCTCCTTTGTCTCGTTTCGCTCTCTTTGACCATCCTTTGTCTCGTTTCGCTCTCTTTCACCCTCCTTCGTCTCGTTTCGCTCTCTTTCAACCTCCTTCCTCTCGTTTCGCCCTCTTTCACCCTCCTTCGTCTTGTTTCGCTCTCTTTCACCCTCCTTCGTCTACTTTCACTCTCTTTCACTCTCCTTCGTCTCGTTTCGCTCTCTTTCACACTCCTTCGTCTCGTTTCGCTCTCTTTCACCCTCCTTCGTCTCGTTTCGCCGTCATTCACAATCCTTCTTCTAGTTTCCCTCTTTTTCACCCTCCTTTGTCTCATTTCCCTCTCTTTCACCCTCCTTCGTCTCGTTTCGCTCTCTTTCACCCTCCTACATCTCATTTTGCTCTCGTGCACCCTCCTTTGTCTCGTTTCGCTCTCTTTGACCCTCCTTCGTCTCGTTTCACTCTCTTTGACCCTCCTTCGTCTCGTTTCACTCTCTTTCACCCTCCTTCGTCTCGTTTCGCCCTCTTTCACCCTCCTTCGTCTCGTTTCGCTCTCTTTCACCCTTCTTCGTCTCGTTTCGCTCTCTTTCACACTCCTTCGTCTCGTTTCCCTCTCTTTCACCCTCCTACATCTCGTTTCCCTCTCTTTCACCCTCCTTCGTCTCGTTTCGCTCTCTTTCACCCTCCTTCATCTCGTTTCGGTCTCTTTCAGCCTCCTTCATCTCGTTCTGCTCTCTTTCACCCTCCTTCGTCTCATTTCGTTCTCTTTGACCCTCCTTCATCTCGTTTCGCTCTCTTTGACCCTCCTTCATCTCGTTTCGCTCTCTTTCACCCTTCTTCGTCTTGTTTCGCCCTCTTTCACCCTCCTTCGTCTTGTTTCGCTCTCTTTCACCCTCCTTTATCTCGTTTCGCTCTCTTCCACCCTCCTTCGTCTCGTTTCGCCCTCTTTCACCCTCCTTTGCCTTGTTTCGCTCTCTTTCACCCACCGTCATCTAGTTTCGCTCTCTTTCACCCTCCTCCGCCTCGTTTCGGTCTCTTTC
The DNA here is from genome assembly GCF_047496885.1 of Scyliorhinus torazame. NCBI lineage: Eukaryota > Metazoa > Chordata > Chondrichthyes > Carcharhiniformes > Scyliorhinidae > Scyliorhinus > Scyliorhinus torazame. Next base: position 328,062,728 of record NC_092712.1, on the reverse strand, counting down.
ATCCTCCTTTTTCTCGTTCCGCTCTCTTTCACCCTCCGTCGTCTCCTTTCGCTCTCTTTCACCCTCCTTTATATCGTTTCGCTCTCTTTCACCCTCCTTCATCTCGTTTCGCTCTCTTTGACCCTCCTTCATCTCGTTTCGCTCTCTTTCACCCTTCTTCGTCTTGTTTCACCCTCTTTCACCCTCCTTCGTCTTGTTTAGCTCTCTTTCACCCTCCTTCGTCTTGGTTCGCTCTCTTTCACCCTCCTTCATCTCGTTTCGCTCTCTTCCACCCTCCTTCGTCTCGTTTCGCCCTCTTTCACCCTCCTTTGTCTTGTTTCGCTCTCTTTCACCCACCGTCATCTCGTTTCGTTCTCTTTCACGCTCCTCCGCCTCGTTTCGGTCTCTTTCATCCTCCTTTTTCTCGTTCCGCTCTCTTTCACCCTCCTTTGTCTCTTTTCGCTCTCTTTCACCCTCCTTTGTATCGTTTCGCTCTCTTTCACCCTCCTTCATCTCGTTTCGCTCTCTTTGACCCTCCTTCATCTCGTTTCGCTCTCTTTCAGCCTCCTTCGTCTCGTTTCGCCCTCTTTCACCCTCCTTCATCTCATTTCGCTCTCTTTCACCCTCCTTCGTCTCGTGTCGGTCTCTTTCATCTTCCTTCGTCTCGTTCCGCTCTCTTTCACCCTCCTTCGACTCCTTTCTCTCTCTTTAACCCTCCTTTGTCTCGATTCGCTCTCTTTCACACTCCTACCTCTCGTTTCGCTCTCTTTCACCCTCCATCATCTCGTTTCGCTATCTTTCACCCTCCTTCGTCTCGTTTCGCTCTCTTTCACCCTCCTTCATTTCATTTCGCTCTCTTTCACCCTCCTTCGTCTCATTTCGCTCTCTTTCTCCCTCCTTTGTGTCATTTCGTTCTCGTTCACCTTCCTTCGTCTTGTTTTGCTCTCTTTCACCCTCCTTCGTCTCGTTTCGCTCTCTTGCACCCTCCTTAGTCTCGTTTCGCTCTCTTTTACCCTCTTTCGTTTCGTTTCGCTCTCTTTTACACTCCTTCATCTCGTTTCGCTCTTGTTCATTCTCCTTCGTCTCGTTTCGCTCCCTTTCACTCTCCTTCGTCTCGTTTCGCTCTCTTTCACCCTCCTTCGTCTCGTTTCACTCTCTTTCACCCTCCTTCGTCTCGTTTCGCTCTCTTTCACCCTCCTTCTTCTCGTTTCGCTCTCTTTCACCCTCCTTAGTCTCGTTTCGCTCTCTTTTACCCTCTTTCGTATCGTTTTGCTCTCCTTTACACTCCTTCATCTCGTTTCGCTCTCGTTCACGCTCCTTCGTCTTGTTTCGCTCTCTTTCACCCTCCTTCGACTTGTTTCGCTCTCTTTCACCCTCCTTCATCTCATTTCGCTCTCGTTCACCCTCCTTTGTCTCGTTTCGCTCTCTTTGACCCTCCTTCGTCTCGTTTCGCTTTCTTTGACCCTCATTCGTCTGGTTCGGTCTCTTTCACCCTCCTTCGTCTCGTTTCTCCCTCTTTCATCCTCCTGCGTCTCGTTTTGCAATCTTTCACCCTCCTTCTTCTCGTTTCGCTCTCTTTCACCCTCCTTAGTCTCGTTTCGCCCTCTTTTACCCTCTTTCGTCTCGTTTCGCTCTCCTTTACACTCCTTCATCTCGTTTCGCTCTCGTACACGCTCCTTCGTCTTTTTTCGCACTCTTTGACCCTCCTTTGTCTCGTTTCGCTTTCTTTGACCCTCCTTCGTCTGGTTCGCTCTCTTTCACCCTCCTTCGTCTCGTTTCGCCCTCTTTCACCCTCCTTAGTCTCGTTTCGCTCTCTTTTACCAACTTTCGTCTCGTTTCGCTCTCTTTTACACTCCTTCATCTCGTTTCGCTCCCGTTCATTCTCCATCGTCTTGTTTCGCTCTATTTCACCCTCCTTCGACTTGTTTCGCTCTCTTTCACCCTCCTTCGTCTCATTTCTCGCTCGTGCACCCTCCTTTGTCTCGTTTCGTTCTCTTTGACCCTCCTTCATCTCGTTTCGCTCTCTTTGACCCTCCTTCGTCTCGTTTCGCTCTCTTACACCCTCCTTCGTCTCGTTTCGCTCTCTTTCACCCTCCTTCGTCTCGTTTCGCTCTCTTTAACCCTCCTTAGTCTCGTTTCGCTCTCTTTTACCAACTTTCGTCTCGTTTCGCTCTCTTTTGCACTCCTTCAACTCGTTTCACTCCCGTTCTCGCTCCTTCGTCTCGTTTCGCTCTCTTTCACCCTCCTTCGACTTCTTTCGCTTTCTTTCACCCTCCTTCGTCTCATTTCGCTCTCGTGCAACCTCCTTTGTCTCGTTTCGCTCTCTTTGACCATCCTTCGTCTCGTTTCGCTCTCTTTGACCCTCCTTCGTCTCGTTTCGCTCTCTTTGACCCTCCTTCCTCTCGTTTCGCCCTCTTTCACCCTCCTTCGTCTCGTTTCGCTCTCTTTCACCCTCCTTCGTCTACTTTCACTCTCTTTCACCCTCCTTCGTCTCGTTTCACTCTCTTTCACACTCCTTCATCTCGTTTTGCTCTCTTTCACCCTCCTTCGTCTCGTTTCGCCGTCATTCACAATCCTTCTTCTAGTTTCCCTCTCTTTCACACTCCTTCGTCTCATTTCGCTCTCTTTGACCCTCCTTCGTCTCGTTTCGCTCTCTTTCCCCCTCCTTCGTCTCGTTTCGCTCTCTTCCACCCTCCTTAGTCTCGTTTCACTCTCTTTTACCCTCTTTCATTTCGTTTCGCTCTCTTTTACACTCCTTCATCTCGTTGCGCTCTCGTTCATTCTCCTTCGTCTCGTTTCGCTCTCTTTCACCCTCCTTCGACTTGTTTCGCTCTCTTTCACCCTCCTTCGTCTCATTTCTCTCTCGTGTACCCTCCTTTGTCTCGTTTCGCTCTCTTTGACCCTCCTTCATCTCGTTTCGCTCTCTTTGACCCTCCTTCGTCTCGTTTCGCTCTCTTTCACCCTCCTTCGTCTCGTTTCGCTCTCTTTCACCCTCCATCGTCTCGTTTCGCTCTCTTTAACCCTCCTTAGTCTCGTTTTGCTCTCTTTTACCAACTTTCGACTCGTTTTGCTCTCTTTTGCACTCCTTCATCTCGTTTCGCTCTCGTTCACGCTCCTTCTTCTCGTTTCGCTCTCTTTCACCCTCCTTCGACTTCTTTCGCTCTCTTTAACCCTCCTTCGTCTCATTTCGCTCTCGTGCAACCTCCTTTGTCTCGTTTCGCTCTCTTTGACCATCCTTTGTCTCGTTTCGCTCTCTTTCACCCTCCTTCGTCTCGTTTCGCTCTCTTTCAACCTCCTTCCTCTCGTTTCGCCCTCTTTCACCCTCCTTCGTCTTGTTTCGCTCTCTTTCACCCTCCTTCGTCTACTTTCACTCTCTTTCACTCTCCTTCGTCTCGTTTCGCTCTCTTTCACACTCCTTCGTCTCGTTTCGCTCTCTTTCACCCTCCTTCGTCTCGTTTCGCCGTCATTCACAATCCTTCTTCTAGTTTCCCTCTTTTTCACCCTCCTTTGTCTCATTTCCCTCTCTTTCACCCTCCTTCGTCTCGTTTCGCTCTCTTTCACCCTCCTTCATCTCATTTTGCTCTCGTGCACCCTCCTTTGTCTCGTTTCGCTCTCTTTGACCCTCCTTCGTCTCGTTTCACTCTCTTTGACCCTCCTTCGTCTCGTTTCACTCTCTTTCACCCTCTTTCGTCTCGTTTCGCCCTCTTTCACCCTCCTTCGTCTCGTTTCGCTCTCTTTCACCCTCCTTCGTCTACTTTCACTCTCTTTCACCCTTCTTCGTCTCGTTTCGCTCTCTTTCACACTCCTTCGTCTCGTTTCCCTCTCTTTCACCCTCCTACATCTCGTTTCCCTCTCTTTCACCCTCCTTCGTCTCGTTTCGCTCTCTTTCACCCTCCTTCATCTCGTTTCGGTCTCTTTCAGCCTCCTTCATCTCGTTCTGCTCTCTTTCACCCTCCTTCGTCTCATTTCGCTCTCTTTGACCCTCCTTCATCTCGTTTCGCTCTCTTTGACCCTCCTTCATCTCGTTTCGCTCTCTTTCACCCTTCTTCGTCTTGTTTCGCCCTCTTTCACCCTCCTTCGTCTTGTTTCGCTCTCTTTCACCCTCCTTTATCTCGTTTCGCTCTCTTCCACCCTCCTTCGTCTCGTTTCGCCCTCTTTCACCCTCCTTTGCCTTGTTTCGCTCTCTTTCACCCACCGTCATCTAGTTTCGCTCTCTTTCACCCTCCTCCGCCTCGTTTCGGTCTCTTTCATCCTCCTTTTTCTCGTTCCGCTCTCTTTCACCCTCCGTCGTCTCCTTTCGCTCTCTTTCACCCTCCTTTATATCGTTTCGCTCTCTTTCACCCTCCTTCATCTCGATTCGCTCTCTTTGACCCTCCTTCATCTCGTTTCGCTCTCTTTCACCCTTTTTCGTCTTGTTTCACCCTCTTTCACCCTCCTTCGTCTTGTTTAGCTCTCTTTCACCCTCCTTCGTCTTGGTTCGCTCTCTTTCACCCTCCTTCATCTCGTTTCGCTCTCTTCCACCCTCCTTCGTCTCGTTTCGCCCTCTTTCACCCTCCTTTGTCTTGTTTCGCTCTCTTTCACCCACCGTCATTTCGTTTCGTTCTCTTTCACGCTCCTCCACCTCGTTTCGGTCTCTTTCATCCTTCTTTTTCTCGTTCCGCTCTCTTTCACCCTCCTTTGTCTCTTTTCGCTCTCTTTCACCCTCCTTCTTCTTGTTTCGCTCTCTTTCACCCACCTTCATCTCGTTTCGCTCTCTTTCACCCTCCTTCGTCTCGTTTCGCTCTCTTTCACCCTCCTTCGTCTCGTTTCGCTCTCGTTCATTCTCCTTCGTCTCGTTTCGCTCTCTTTCACCCTCCTTCGTCTCGTTTCGCTCTCTTTCACCCTCCTTCATCTCGTTTCGCTCTCTTTCACCCTCCTTCGTCTCGTTTTGCTCTCTTTTACCCTCTTTCGTCTCGTTTCGCTCTCCTTTACACTCCTTCGTCTCGTTTCGCTCTCGTTCACGCTCCTTCGACTCCTTTCGCTCTCTTTCACCCTCCTTCGACTTGTTTCGCTCTCTTTCACCCTCCTTCGTCTCATTTCTCTCTCGTGCACCCTCCTTTGTCTCGTTTCGCTATCTTTGACCCTTCTTCATCTCGTTTCGCTCTCTTTGACCCTCCTTCATCTCGTTTCGCTCTCTTTCACCCTCCTTCGTCTCGTTTCGCTCTCTTTCACCCTCCATCGTCTCCTTTCGCTCTCTTTAACCCTCCTTAGTCTCGTTTTGCTCTCTTTTACCAACTTTCGACTCGTTTTGCTCTCTTTTGCACTCCTTCATCTCGTTTCGCTCTCGTTCACGCTCCTTCTTCTCGTTTCGCTCTCTTTCACCCTCCTTCGACTTCTTTCGCTCTCTTTCACCCTCCTTCGTCTCATTTCGCTCTCCTGCAACCTCCTTTGTCTCGTTTCGCTCTCTTTGACCATCCTTCGTCTCGTTTCGCTCTCTTTCACCCTCCATCGTCTCGTTTCGCTCTCTTTCAACCTCCTTCCTCTCGTTTCGCCCTCTTTCACCCTCCTTCGTCTTGTTTCGCTCTCTTTCACCCTCCTTCGTCTACTTTCACTCTCTTTCACCCTCCTTCGTCTCGTTTCGCTCTCTTTCACACTCCTTCGTCTCGTTTCGCTCTCTTTCACCCTCCTTCGTCTCGTTTCGCCGTCATTCACAATCCTTCTTCTAGTTTCCCTCTTTTTCACCCTCCTTTGTCTCATTTCCCTCTCTTTCACCCTCCTTCGTCTCGTTTCGCTCTTTCACCCACCTTCATCTCGTTTCGGTGTCTTTCACCCTCCTTCATCTCGTTCCGCTCTCTTTCACCCTCCTTCATCTCATTTCGCTTTCGTGCACCCTCCTTTGTCTCGTTTCGCTCTCTTTGACCCTCCTTCATCTCGTTTCGCTCTCTTTGACCCTCCTTCGTCTCGTTTCACTCTCTTTCACCCTCCTTTGTATCGTTTCGCCCTCTTTCACCCTCCTTCGTCTCGTTTCGCTCTCTTTCACTCTCCTTCGTCTACTTTCACTCTCTTTCACCCTTCTTCGTCTCGTGTCGCTCTCTTTCACACTCCTTCATCTCGTTTCCCTCTCTTTCACCCTCCTACATCTCGTTTCCCTCTCTTTCACCCTCCTTCGTCTCGTTTCGCTCTCTTTCACCCTCCTTCGTCTCGTTTCGCTCTCTTTCTCCCTCCTTTGTGTCATTTCGCTCTCGATCACCTTCCTTCGTCTTGTTTTGCTCTCTTTCACCCTCCTTCGTCTCGTTTCGCTCTCTTGCACCCTCCTTAGTCTCGTTTCGCTCTCTTTTACCCTCTTTCGTTTCGTTTCGCTCTCTTTTACACTCCTTCATCTCGTTTCGCTCTTGTTCATTCTCCTTCGTCTCGTTTCGCTCTCTTTCACTCTCCTTCGTCTCGTTTCGCTCTCTTTCACCCTCCTTCGTCTCGTTTCACTCTCTTTCACCCTCCTTCGTCTCGTTTCGCTCTCTTTCACCCTCCTTCTTCTCGTTTCGCTCTCTTTCACCCTCCTTAGTCTCGTTTCGCTCTCTTTTACCCTCTTTCGTCTCGTTTCGCTCTCCTTTACACTCCTTCATCTCGTTTCGCTCTCGTTCACGCTCCTTCGTCTTGTTTCGCTCTCTTTCACCCTCCTTCGACTTGTTTCGCTCTCTTTCACCCTCCTTCATCTCATTTCGCTCTCGTTCACCCTCCTTTGTCTCGTTTCGCTCTCTTTGACCCTCCTTCGTCTCGTTTCGCTTCCTTTGACCCTCATTCGTCTGGTTCGGTCTCTTTCACCCTCCTTCGTCTCGTTTCGCCCTCTTTCACCCTCCTGCGTCTCGTTTTGCAATCTTTCACCCTCCTTCTTCTCGTTTCGCTCTCTTTCACCCTCCTTAGTCTCGTTTCGCCCTCTTTTACCCTCTTTCGTCTCGTTTCGCTCTCCTTTACACTCCTTCATCTCGTTTCGCTCTCGTACACGCTCCTTCGTCTTTTTTCGCACTCTTTGACCCTCCTTTGTCTCGTTTCGCTTTCTTTGACCCTCCTTCGTCTGGTTCGCTCTCTTTCACCCTCCTTCGTCTCGTTTCGCCCTCTTTCACCCTCCTTCATCTCGTTTCGCTCTCTTTCACCCTCCTTCGTCTCCTTTCAGACTCTTTCAGCCTCCTTCGTCTCATTTCTCTCTCTTTCAACCTCCTTCATCTCGTTTCGCTCTCTTTCACCCTCCTTCATCTCGTTTCACCGTCATTCACAATCCTCCTTCTAGTTTCCCTCTCGTTCACCCTCCTTCGTCTTGTTTCGCTCTCTTTCACCCTCCTTTATCTCGTTTCGGTCTCTTTCACCCTCTTTTATCTCGTTCCGCTCCCTTTCACCCTCCTTCGTCTCGTTTTGCTCTCTTTCACCCTCCTTTGTCTCATTTTGCTCTCGTTCACCCTCCTTCTTCTTGTTTCGCTCTCTTTCACCCACCTTCATCTCGTTTCGCTCTCTTTCACCCTCCTTCGTCTCGTTTCGCTCTCTTTCACCCTCCTTCGTCTCGTTTCGCTCTCTTTCACCCTCCTTCATCTCGTTTCGCTCTCTTTCACCCTCCTTCGTCTCGTTTTGCTCTCTTTTACCCTCTTTCGTCTCGTTTCGCTCTCCTTTACACTCCTTCATCTCGTTTCGCTCTCGTTCACGCTCCTTCGACTCCTTTCGCTCTCTTTCACCCTCCTTCGACTTGTTTCGCTCTCTTTCACCCTCCTTCGTCTCATTTCTCTCTCGTGCACCCTCCTTTGTCTCGTTTCGCTATCTTTGACCCTCCTTCATCTCGTTTCGCTCTCTTTGACCCTCCTTCATCTCGTTTCGCTCTCTTTCACCCTCCTTCGTCTCGTTTCGCTCTCTTTCACCCTCCATCGTCTCCTTTCGCTCTCTTTAACCCTCCTTAGTCTCGTTTTGCTCTCTTTTACCAACTTTCGACTCGTTTTGCTCTCTTTTGCACTCCTTCATCTCGTTTCGCTCTCGTTCACGCTCCTTCTTCTCGTTTCGCTCTCTTTCACCCTCCTTCGACTTCTTTCGCTCTCTTTCACCCTCCTTCGTCTCATTTCGCTCTCCTGCAACCTCCTTTGTCTCGTTTCGCTCTCTTTGACCATCCTTCGTCTCGTTTCGCTCTCTTTCACCCTCCATCGTCTCGTTTCGCTCTCTTTCAACCTCCTTCCTCTCGTTTCGCCCTCTTTCACCCTCCTTCGTCTTGTTTCGCTCTCTTTCACCCTCCTTCGTCTACTTTCACTCTCTTTCACCCTCCTTCGTCTCGTTTCGCTCTCTTTCACACTCCTTCGTCTCGTTTCGCTCTCTTTCACCCTCCTTCGTCTCGTTTCGCCGTCATTCACAATCCTTCTTCTAGTTTCCCTCTTTTTCACCCTCCTTTGTCTCATTTCCCTCTCTTTCACCCTCCTTCGTCTCGTTTCGCTCTTTCACCCACCTTCATCTCGTTTCGGTGTCTTTCACCCTCCTTCATCTCGTTCCGCTCTCTTTCACCCTCCTTCATCTCATTTCGCTTTCGTGCACCCTCCTTTGTCTCGTTTCGCTCTCTTTGACCCTCCTTCATCTCGTTTCGCTCTCTTTGACCCTCCTTCGTCTCGTTTCACTCTCTTTCACCCTCCTTTGTCTCGTTTCGCCCTCTTTCACCCTCCTTCGTCTCGTTTCGCTCTCTTTCACTCTCCTTCGTCTACTTTCACTCTCTTTCACCCTTCTTCGTCTCGTGTCGCTCTCTTTCACACTCCTTCATCTCGTTTCCCTCTCTTTCACCCTCCTACATCTCGTTTCCCTCTCTTTCACCCTCCTTCGTCTCGTTTCGCTCTCTTTCACCCTCCTTCATCTCGTTTCGGTCTCTTTCACCCTCCTTCATCTCGTTCTGCTCTCTTTCACCCTCCTTCGTCTCATTTCGCTCTCTTTGACCCTCCTTCATCTCGTTTCGCTCTCTTTGACCCTCCTTCATCTTGTTTCGCTCTCTTTCACCCTTCTTCGTCTTGTTTCGCCCTCTTTCACCCTCCTTCGTCTTGTTTCGCTCTCTTTCACCCTCCTTCATCTCGTTCCGCTCTCTTCCACCCTCCTTCGTCTCGTTTCGCCCTCTTTCACCCTCCTTTGTCTTGTTTCGCTCTCTTTCACCCACCGTCATCTCGTTTCGTTCTCTTTCACGCTCCTCCGCCTCGTTTCGGTCTCTTTCATCGTCCTTTTTCTCGTTCCGCTCTCTTTCACCCTCCTTTGTCTCTTTTCGCTCTCTTTCACCCTCCTTTGTATCGTTTCGCTCTCTTTCACCCTCCTTCGTCTCGTTTCACTCTCTTTCACCCTCCTTCGTCTCGTTTCGCTCTCTTTCACCCTCCTTCTTCTCGTTTCGCTCTCTTTCACCCTCCTTAGTCTCGTTTCGCTCTCTTTTACCCTCTTTCGTCTCGTTTCGCTCTCCTTTACACTCCTTCATCTCGTTTCGCTCTCGTTCACGCTCCTTCGTCTTGTTTCGCTCTCTTTCACCCTCCTTCGACTTGTTTCGCTCTCTTTCACCTTCCTTCATCTCATTTCGCTCTCGTTCACCCTCCTTTGTCTCGTTTCGCTCTCTTTGACCCTCCTTCGTCTCGTTTCGCTTCCTTTGACCCTCATTCGTCTGGTTTGGTCTCTTTCACCCTCCTTCGTCTCGTTTCGCCCTCTTTCACCCTCCTGCGTCTCGTTTTGCAATCTTTCACCCTCCTTCTTCTCGTTTCGCTCTCTTTCACCCTCCTTAGTCTCGTTTCGCCCTCTTTTACCCTCTTTCGTCTCGTTTCGCTCTCTTTCACCCTCCTTCATCTCGTTTCGCTCTCTTTCACCCTCCTTCGTCTCGTTTTGCTCTCTTTTACCCTCTTTCGTCTCGTTTCGCTCTCCTTTACACTCCTTCATCTCGTTTCGCTCTCGTTCACGCTCCTTCGACTCCTTTCGCTCTCTTTCACCCTCCTTCGACTTGTTTCGCTCTCTTTCACCCTCCTTCGTCTCATTTCTCTCTCGTGCACCCTCCTTTGTCTCGTTTCGCTATCTTTGACCCTCCTTCATCTCGTTTCGCTCTCTTTCACCCTCCTTCGTCTCGTTTCGCTCTTTTTCACCCTCTTTCGTCTCGTTTCGCTCTCCTTTACACTCCTTCATCTCGTTTCGCTCTCGTACACGCTCCTTCGTCTTTTTTCGCACTCTTTGACCCTCCTTTGTCTCGTTTCGCTTTCTTTGACCCTCCTTCGTCTCGTTTCCCTCTCTTTCACCCTCCGTCATCTCGTTTCCCTCTCTTTCACCCTCCTTCGTCTCGTTTCGCTCTCTTTCACCCTCCTTCATCTCGTTTCGGTCTCTTTCACCCTCCTTCATCTCGTTCTGCTCTCTTTCACCCTCCTTCGTCTCATTTCGCTCTCTTTGACCCTCCTTCGTCTCGTTTCGCTCTCTTTGACCCTCCTTCATCTCGTTTCGCTCTCTTTCACCCTTCTTCGTCTCGTTTCACCCTCTTTCACCCTCCTTCATCTCGTTTCACTCTCTCTCACCCTCCTTCGTCTTGTTTCACTCTCTTTCACCCTCCTTCATCTCGTTTCGCTCTCTTCCACCCTCCTTCGTCTCGTTTCGCCCTCTTTCACCCTCCTTTGTCTTGTTTCGCTCTCTTTCACCCACCGTCATCTCGTTTCGCTCTCTTTCACCCTCCTCCGCCTCGTTTCGGTCTCTTTCATCCTCCTTTTTCTCGTTCTGCTCTCTTTCACCCTCCTTCGTCTCCTTTCGCTCTCTTTCACCCTCCTTTATATCGTTTCGCTCTCTTTCACCCTCCTTCGTCTCGTTTCGCCCTCTTTCACCCTCCTTCATCTCGTTTCGCTCTCTTTCACCCTCCTTCGTCTCCTTTCAGACTCTTTCAGCCTCCTTCGTCTCATTTCTCTCTCTTTCAACCTCCTTCATCTCGTTTCGCTCTCTTTCACCCTCCTTCATCTCGTTTCACCGTCATTCACAATCCTCCTTCTAGTTTCCCTCTCGTTCACCCTCCTTCGTCTTGTTTCGCTCTCTTTCACCCTCCTTTATCTCGTTTCGGTCTCTTTCACCCTCTTTTATCTCGTTCCGCTCCCTTTCACCCTCCTTCGTCTCGTTTTGCTCTCTTTCACCCTCCTTTGTCTCATTTTGCTCTCGTTCACCCTCCTTCTTCTTGTTTCGCTCTCTTTCACCCACCTTCATCTCGTTTCGCTCTCTTTCACCCTCCTTCGTCTCGTTTCGCTCTCTTTCACCCTCCTTCGTCTCGTTTCGCTCTCTTTCACCCTCCTTCATCTCGTTTCGCTCTCTTTCACCCTCCTTCGTCTCGTTTTGCTCTCTTTTACCCTCTTTCGTCTCGTTTCGCTCTCCTTTACACTCCTTCATCTCGTTTCGCTCTCGTTCACGCTCCTTCGACTCCTTTCGCTCTCTTTCACCCTCCTTCGACTTGTTTCGCTCTCTTTCACCCTCCTTCGTCTCATTTCTCTCTCGTGCACCCTCCTTTGTCTCGTTTCGCTATCTTTGACCCTCCTTCATCTCGTTTCGCTCTCTTTGACCCTCCTTCATCTCGTTTCGCTCTCTTTCACCCTCCTTCGTCTCGTTTCGCTCTCTTTCACCCTCCATCGTCTCCTTTCGCTCTCTTTAACCCTCCTTAGTCTCGTTTTGCTCTCTTTTACCAACTTTCGACTCGTTTTGCTCTCTTTTGCACTCCTTCATCTCGTTTCGCTCTCGTTCACGCTCCTTCTTCTCGTTTCGCTCTCTTTCACCCTCCTTCGACTTCTTTCGCTCTCTTTCACCCTCCTTCGTCTCATTTCGCTCTCCTGCAACCTCCTTTGTCTCGTTTCGCTCTCTTTGACCATCCTTCGTCTCGTTTCGCTCTCTTTCACCCTCCATCGTCTCGTTTCGCTCTCTTTCAACCTCCTTCCTCTCGTTTCGCCCTCTTTCACCCTCCTTCGTCTTGTTTCGCTCTCTTTCACCCTCCTTCGTCTACTTTCACTCTCTTTCACCCTCCTTCGTCTCGTTTCGCTCTCTTTCACACTCCTTCGTCTCGTTTCGCTCTCTTTCACCCTCCTTCGTCTCGTTTCGCCGTCATTCACAATCCTTCTTCTAGTTTCCCTCTTTTTCACCCTCCTTTGTCTCATTTCCCTCTCTTTCACCCTCCTTCGTCTCGTTTCGCTCTTTCACCCACCTTCATCTCGTTTCGGTGTCTTTCACCCTCCTTCATCTCGTTCCGCTCTCTTTCACCCTCCTTCATCTCATTTCGCTTTCGTGCACCCTCCTTTGTCTCGTTTCGCTCTCTTTGACCCTCCTTCATCTCGTTTCGCTCTCTTTGACCCTCCTTCGTCTCGTTTCACTCTCTTTCACCCTCCTTTGTCTCGTTTCGCCCTCTTTCACCCTCCTTCGTCTCGTTTCGCTCTCTTTCACTCTCCTTCGTCTACTTTCACTCTCTTTCACCCTTCTTCGTCTCGTGTCGCTCTCTTTCACACTCCTTCATCTCGTTTCCCTCTCTTTCACCCTCCTACATCTCGTTTCCCTCTCTTTCACCCTCCTTCGTCTCGTTTCGCTCTCTTTCACCCTCCTTCATCTCGTTTCGGTCTCTTTCACCCTCCTTCATCTCGTTCTGCTCTCTTTCACCCTCCTTCGTCTCATTTCGCTCTCTTTGACCCTCCTTCATCTCGTTTCGCTCTCTTTGACCCTCCTTCATCTTGTTTCGCTCTCTTTCACCCTTCTTCGTCTTGTTTCGCCCTCTTTCACCCTCCTTCGTCTTGTTTCGCTCTCTTTCACCCTCCTTCATCTCGTTCCGCTCTCTTCCACCCTCCTTCGTCTCGTTTCGCCCTCTTTCACCCTCCTTTGTCTTGTTTCGCTCTCTTTCACCCACCGTCATCTCGTTTCGTTCTCTTTCACGCTCCTCCGCCTCGTTTCGGTCTCTTTCATCGTCCTTTTTCTCGTTCCGCTCTCTTTCACCCTCCTTTGTCTCTTTTCGCTCTCTTTCACCCTCCTTTGTATCGTTTCGCTCTCTTTCACCCTCCTTCGTCTCGTTTCACTCTCTTTCACCCTCCTTCGTCTCGTTTCGCTCTCTTTCACCCTCCTTCTTCTCGTTTCGCTCTCTTTCACCCTCCTTAGTCTCGTTTCGCTCTCTTTTACCCTCTTTCGTCTCGTTTCGCTCTCCTTTACACTCCTTCATCTCGTTTCGCTCTCGTTCACGCTCCTTCGTCTTGTTTCGCTCTCTTTCACCCTCCTTCGACTTGTTTCGCTCTCTTTCACCTTCCTTCATCTCATTTCGCTCTCGTTCACCCTCCTTTGTCTCGTTTCGCTCTCTTTGACCCTCCTTCGTCTCGTTTCGCTTCCTTTGACCCTCATTCGTCTGGTTTGGTCTCTTTCACCCTCCTTCGTCTCGTTTCGCCCTCTTTCACCCTCCTGCGTCTCGTTTTGCAATCTTTCACCCTCCTTCTTCTCGTTTCGCTCTCTTTCACCCTCCTTAGTCTCGTTTCGCCCTCTTTTACCCTCTTTCGTCTCGTTTCGCTCTCTTTCACCCTCCTTCATCTCGTTTCGCTCTCTTTCACCCTCCTTCGTCTCGTTTTGCTCTCTTTTACCCTCTTTCGTCTCGTTTCGCTCTCCTTTACACTCCTTCATCTCGTTTCGCTCTCGTTCACGCTCCTTCGACTCCTTTCGCTCTCTTTCACCCTCCTTCGACTTGTTTCGCTCTCTTTCACCCTCCTTCGTCTCATTTCTCTCTCGTGCACCCTCCTTTGTCTCGTTTCGCTATCTTTGACCCTCCTTCATCTCGTTTCGCTCTCTTTCACCCTCCTTCGTCTCGTTTCGCTCTTTTTCACCCTCTTTCGTCTCGTTTCGCTCTCCTTTACACTCCTTCATCTCGTTTCGCTCTCGTACACGCTCCTTCGTCTTTTTTCGCACTCTTTGACCCTCCTTTGTCTCGTTTCGCTTTCTTTGACCCTCCTTCGTCTCGTTTCCCTCTCTTTCACCCTCCGTCATCTCGTTTCCCTCTCTTTCACCCTCCTTCGTCTCGTTTCGCTCTCTTTCACCCTCCTTCATCTCGTTTCGGTCTCTTTCACCCTCCTTCATCTCGTTCTGCTCTCTTTCACCCTCCTTCGTCTCATTTCGCTCTCTTTGACCCTCCTTCGTCTCGTTTCGCTCTCTTTGACCCTCCTTCATCTCGTTTCGCTCTCTTTCACCCTTCTTCGTCTCGTTTCACCCTCTTTCACCCTCCTTCATCTCGTTTCACTCTCTCTCACCCTCCTTCGTCTTGTTTCACTCTCTTTCACCCTCCTTCATCTCGTTTCGCTCTCTTCCACCCTCCTTCGTCTCGTTTCGCCCTCTTTCACCCTCCTTTGTCTTGTTTCGCTCTCTTTCACCCACCGTCATCTCGTTTCGCTCTCTTTCACCCTCCTCCGCCTCGTTTCGGTCTCTTTCATCCTCCTTTTTCTCGTTCTGCTCTCTTTCACCCTCCTTCGTCTCCTTTCGCTCTCTTTCACCCTCCTTTATATCGTTTCGCTCTCTTTCACCCTCCTTCATCTCGTTTCGCTCTCTTTGACCGTCCTTCATCTCGTTTCGCTCTCTTTCACCCTTCTTCGTCTTGTTTCGCCCTCTTTCACCCTCCTTCGTCTCGTTTCGCCCTCTTTCACACTCCTTCGTCTGGTTTCGCTCTCTTTCACCCTCCTTCATCTACTTTCACTCTCTTTCACCCTTCTTCGTATCGTTTCGCTCTCTTTCACCCTCCTTCGTCTCGTTTCCCTCTCTTTCACCCTCCGTCATCTCGTTTCCCTCTCTTTCACCCTCCTTCGTCTCGTTTCGCTCTGTTTCACCCTCCTTCATCTCGTTTCGGTTTCTTTCACCCTCCTTCATCTCGTTCTGCTCTCTTTCACCCTCCTTCGTCTCATTTCGCTCTCTTTGACCCTCCTTCGTCTCGTTTCGCTCTCTTTGACCCTCCTTCATCTAATTTCGCTCTCTTTCACCCTTCTTCGTCTCGTTTCGCCCTCTTTCACCCTCCTTCATCTCGTTTCACTCTCTCTCACCCTCCTTCGTCTTGTTTCACTCTCTTTCACCCTCCTTCATCTCGTTTCGCTCTCTTCCACCCTCCTTCGTCTCGTTTCGCCCTCTTTCACCCTCCTTTGTCTTGTTTCGCTCTCTTTCACCCACCGTCATCTCGTTTCGCTCTCTTTCACCCTCCTCCGCCTCGTTTCGGTCTCTTTCATCCTCCTTTTTCTCGTTCCGCTCTCTTTCACCCCCCTTCCTCTCTTTTCGCTCTCTTTCACCCTCCTTTGTATTGTTTCGCTCTCTTTCACCCTCCTTCATCTCGTTTCGCTCTCTTTGACCTTCCTTCATCTCGTTTCGCTCTCTTTCAGCCTCCTTCGTCTCGTTTCACCCTCTTTCACCCTCCTTCGTCTCATTTCGCTCTCTTTCACCCTCCTCCGTCTCGTTTCGCTCTCTTTCACCCTCCTTCATCTCGTTTCGCTCTCTTTGACCGTCCTTCATCTCGTTTCGCTCTCTTTCACCCTTCTTCGTCTTGTTTCGCCCTCTTTCACCCTCCTTCGTCTCGTTTCGCCCTCTTTATCCCTCCTTCGTCTGGTTTCGCTCTCTTTCACCCTCCTTCATCTACTTTCACTCTCTTTCACCCTTCTTCGTATCGTTTCGCTCTCTTTCACCCTCCTTCGTCTCGTTTCCCTCTCTTTCACCCTCCGTCATCTCGTTTCCCTCTCTTTCACCCTCCTTCGTCTCGTTTCGCTCTCTTTCACCCTCCTTCATCTCGTTTCGGTCTCTTTCACCCTCCTTTGTCTCGTTTCGCTCTGTTCCACCCTCCTTCGTCTCGTTTCACTCTCTTTCACCCTCCTTTGTCTTGTTTTGCTCTCATTCACCCACCTTCATCTCGTTTCGCTCTCTTTCACCCTCCATCGCCTCGTTTCGGTCTCTTTCATCTTCCTTCGTCTCGTTCCGCTCTGTTTCACCCTCCTTCGACTCCTTTCGCTCTCTTTCACCCTCCTTTGTCTCGATTCGCTCTCTTTCACACTCCTTCCTCTCGTTTCGCTCTCATTCACCCTCCATCATCTCGTTTCGCTCTCTTTCACCCTCCTTCGTCTCGTTTCACTCTCTTTCACCAACCTTCATCTCGTTTCGCTCTCTTTCACCCTCCTTCATCTCGTTCCGCTCTCTTTCACCCTCCTTCTTCTCATTTCGCTCTCGTGCACCCTCCTTTGTCTCGTTTCGCTCTCTTTGACCCTCCTTCATCTCGTTACGCTCTCTTTCACCCTCCTTCATCTCGTTTCGCCCTCTTTCACCCTCCTTCGTCTGGTTTCGCTCTCTTTCACCCTCCTTCATCTACTTTCACTCTCTTTCACCCTTCTTCGTCTTGTTTCGCTCTCTTTCACCCTCCTTCGTCTCGTTTCCCTCTCTTTCACCCTCCGTCATCTCGTTTCGGTCTCTTTCACCCTCCTTCATCTCGTTCTGCACTCTTTCACCCTCCTTCGTCTCATTTCGCTCTCTTTGACCCTCCTTCGTCTCGTTTCGCTCTTTTTGACCCTCCTTCATCTCGTATCGCTCTCTTTCACCCTCCTCCGCCTCGTTTCGGTCTCTTTCGTCCTCCTTTTTCTCGTTCTGCTCTCTTTCACCCTCCTTCGTCTCCTTTCACTCTCTTTCACCCTCCTTTATATCGTTTCGCTCTCTTTCACCCTCCTTCATCTCGTTTCGCTCTCTTTGACCGTCCTTCATCTCGTTTCGCTCTCTTTCACCCTTCTTCGTCTTGTTTCGCCCTCTTTCACCCTCCTTCGTCTCGTTTCGCCCTCTTTATCCCTCCTTCGTCTGGTTTCGCTCTCTTTCACCCTCCTTCATCTACTTTCACTCTCTTTCACCCTTCTTCGTATCGTTTCGCTCTCTTTCACCCTCCTTCGTCTCGTTTCCCTCTCTTTCACCCTCCATCATCTCGTTTCCCTCTCTTTCACCCTCCTTCGTCTCGTTTCGCTCTCTTTCACCCTCCTTCATCTCGTTTCGGTCTCTTTCACCCTCCTTCATCTCGTTCTGCTCTCTTTCACCCTCCTTCGTCTCATTTCGCTCTCTTTGACCCTCCTTCGTCTCGTTTCGCTCTCTTTGACCCTCCTTCATCTCGTTTCGCTCTCTTTCACCCTTCTTCGTCTCGTTTCACCCTCTTTCACCCTCCTTCATCTCGTTTCACTCTCTCTCACCCTCCTTCATCTTGTTTCACTCTCTTTCACCCTCCTTCATCTCGTTTCGCTCTCTTCCACCCTCCTTCGTCTCATTTCGCCCTCTTTCACCCTCCTTTGTCTTGTTTCGCTCTCTTTCACCCACCGTCATCTCGTTTCGCTCTCTTTCACCCTCCTCCGCCTCGTTTCGGTCTCTTTCATCCTCCTTTTTCTCGTTCTGCTCTCTTTCACCCTCCTTCGTCTCCTTTCGCTCTCTTTCACCCTCCTTTATATCGTTTCGCTCTCTTTCACCCTCCTTCATCTCGTTTCGCTCTCTTTGACCGTCCTTCATCTCGTTTCGCTCTCTTTCACCCTTCGTCGTCTTGTTTCGCCCTCTTTCACCCTCCTTCGTCTCGTTTCGCCCTCTTTCACCCTCCTTCGT
This sequence comes from Scyliorhinus torazame, assembly GCF_047496885.1. NCBI lineage: Eukaryota > Metazoa > Chordata > Chondrichthyes > Carcharhiniformes > Scyliorhinidae > Scyliorhinus > Scyliorhinus torazame. The sequence goes on along the minus strand of NC_092712.1, from coordinate 328,045,178 downwards.
CTGGTTTCGCTCTCTTTCACCCTCCTTCATCTACTTTCACTCTCTTTCACCCTTCTTCGTATCGTTTCGCTCTCTTTCACCCTCCTTCGTCTCGTTTCCCTCTCTTTCACCCTCCGTCATCTCGTTTCCCTCTCTTTCACCCTCCTTCGTCTCGTTTCGCTCTGTTTCACCCTCCTTCATCTCGTTTCGGTTTCTTTCACCCTCCTTCATCTCGTTCTGCTCTCTTTCACCCTCCTTCGTCTCATTTCGCTCTCTTTGACCCTCCTTCGTCTCGTTTCGCTCTCTTTGACCCTCCTTCATCTCATTTCGCTCTCTTTCACCCTTCTTCGTCTCGTTTCGCCCTCTTTCACCCTCCTTCATCTCGTTTCACTCTCTCTCACCCTCCTTCGTCTTGTTTCACTCTCTTTCACCCTCCTTCATCTCGTTTCGCTCTCTTCCACCCTCCTTCGTCTCGTTTCGCCCTCTTTCACCCTCCTTTGTCTTGTTTCGCTCTCTTTCACCCACCGTCATCTCGTTTCGCTCTCTTTCACCCTCCTCCGCCTCGTTTCGGTCTCTTTCATCCTCCTTTTTCTCGTTCCGCTCTCTTTCACCCCCCTTCCTCTCTTTTCGCTCTCTTTCACCCTCCTTTGTATTGTTTCGCTCTCTTTCACCCTCCTTCATCTCGTTTCGCTCTCTTTGACCTTCCTTCATCTCGTTTCGCTCTCTTTCAGCCTCCTTCGTCTCGTTTCACCCTCTTTCACCCTCCTTCGTCTCATTTCGCTCTCTTTCACCCTCCTCCGTCTCGTTTCGCTCTCTTTCACCCTCCTTCATCTCGTTTCGCTCTCTTTGACCGTCCTTCATCTCGTTTCGCTCTCTTTCACCCTTCTTCGTCTTGTTTCGCCCTCTTTCACCCTCCTTCGTCTCGTTTCGCCCTCTTTATCCCTCCTTCGTCTGGTTTCGCTCTCTTTCACCCTCCTTCATCTACTTTCACTCTCTTTCACCCTTCTTCGTATCGTTTCGCTCTCTTTCACCCTCCTTCGTCTCGTTTCCCTCTCTTTCACCCTCCGTCATCTCGTTTCCCTCTCTTTCACCCTCCTTCGTCTCGTTTCGCTCTCTTTCACCCTCCTTCATCTCGTTTCGGTCTCTTTCACCCTCCTTCATCTCGTTCTGCTCTCTTTCACCCTCCTTCGTCTCATTTCGCTCTCTTTGACCCTCCTTCGTCTCCTTTCGCTCTCTTTGACCCTCCTTCATCTCGTTTCGCTCTCTTTCACCCTTCTTCGTCTCGTTTCACCCTCTTTCACCCTCCTTCATCTCGTTTCACTCTCTCTCACCCTCCTTCGTCTTGTTTCACTCTCTTTCACCCTCCTTCATCTCGTTTCGCTCTCTTCCACCCTCCTTCGTCTCGTTTCGCCCTCTTTCACCCTCCTTTGTCTTGTTTCGCTCTCTTTCACCCACCGTCATCTCGTTTCGCTCTCTTTCACCCTCCTCCGCCTCGTTTCGGTCTCTTTCATCCTCCTTTTTCTCGTTCTGCTCTCTTTCACCCTCCTTCGTCTCCTTTCGCTCTCTTTCACCCTCCTTTATATCGTTTCGCTCTCTTTCACCCTCCTTCATCTCGTTTCGCTCTCTTTGACCGTCCTTCATCTCGTTTCGCTCTCTTTCACCCTTCTTCGTCTTGTTTCGCCCTCTTTCACCCTCCTTCGTCTCGTTTCGCCCTCTTTCACCCTCCTTCGTCTGGTTTCGCTCTCTTTCACCCTCCTTCATCTACTTTCACTCTCTTTCACCCTTCTTCGTATCGTTTCGCTCTCTTTCACCCTCCTTCGTCTCGTTTCCCTCTCTTTCACCCTCCGTCATCTCGTTTCCCTCTCTTTCACCCTCCTTCGTCTCGTTTCGCTCTGTTTCACCCTCCTTCATCTCGTTTCGGTTTCTTTCACCCTCCTTCATCTCGTTCTGCTCTCTTTCACCCTCCTTCGTCTCATTTCGCTCTCTTTGACCCTCCTTCGTCTCGTTTCGCTCTCTTTGACCCTCCTTCATCTCATTTCGCTCTCTTTCACCCTTCTTCGTCTCGTTTCGCCCTCTTTCACCCTCCTTCATCTCGTTTCACTCTCTCTCACCCTCCTTCGTCTTGTTTCACTCTCTTTCACCCTCCTTCATCTCGTTTCGCTCTCTTCCACCCTCCTTCGTCTCGTTTCGCCCTCTTTCACCCTCCTTTGTCTTGTTTCGCTCTCTTTCACCCACCGTCATCTCGTTTCGCTCTCTTTCACCCTCCTCCGCCTCGTTTCGGTCTCTTTCATCCTCCTTTTTCTCGTTCCGCTCTCTTTCACCCCCCTTCCTCTCTTTTCGCTCTCTTTCACCCTCCTTTGTATTGTTTCGCTCTCTTTCACCCTCCTTCATCTCGTTTCGCTCTCTTTGACCTTCCTTCATCTCGTTTCGCTCTCTTTCAGCCTCCTTCGTCTCGTTTCACCCTCTTTCACCCTCCTTCGTCTCATTTCGCTCTCTTTCACCCTCCTCCGTCTCGTTTCGCTCTCTTTCACCCTCCTTCATCTCGTTTCGCTCTCTTTGACCGTCCTTCATCTCGTTTCGCTCTCTTTCACCCTTCTTCGTCTTGTTTCGCCCTCTTTCACCCTCCTTCGTCTCGTTTCGCCCTCTTTATCCCTCCTTCGTCTGGTTTCGCTCTCTTTCACCCTCCTTCATCTACTTTCACTCTCTTTCACCCTTCTTCGTATCGTTTCGCTCTCTTTCACCCTCCTTCGTCTCGTTTCCCTCTCTTTCACCCTCCGTCATCTCGTTTCCCTCTCTTTCACCCTCCTTCGTCTCGTTTCGCTCTCTTTCACCCTCCTTCATCTCGTTTCGGTCTCTTTCACCCTCCTTCATCTCGTTCTGCTCTCTTTCACCCTCCTTCGTCTCATTTCGCTCTCTTTGACCCTCCTTCGTCTCCTTTCGCTCTCTTTGACCCTCCTTCATCTCGTTTCGCTCTCTTTCACCCTTCTTCGTCTCGTTTCACCCTCTTTCACCCTCCTTCATCTCGTTTCACTCTCTCTCACCCTCCTTCGTCTTGTTTCACTCTCTTTCACCCTCCTTCATCTCGTTTCGCTCTCTTCCACCCTCCTTCGTCTCGTTTCGCCCTCTTTCACCCTCCTTTGTCTTGTTTCGCTCTCTTTCACCCACCGTCATCTCGTTTCGCTCTCTTTCACCCTCCTCCGCCTCGTTTCGGTCTCTTTCATCCTCCTTTTTCTCGTTCTGCTCTCTTTCACCCTCCTTCGTCTCCTTTCGCTCTCTTTCACCCTCCTTTATATCGTTTCGCTCTCTTTCACCCTCCTTCATCTCGTTTCGCTCTCTTTGACCGTCCTTCATCTCGTTTCGCTCTCTTTCACCCTTCTTCGTCTTGTTTCGCCCTCTTTCACCCTCCTTCGTCTCGTTTCGCCCTCTTTCACCCTCCTTCGTCTGGTTTCGCTCTCTTTCACCCTCCTTCATCTACTTTCACTCTCTTTCACCCTTCTTCGTATCGTTTCGCTCTCTTTCACCCTCCTTCGTCTCGTTTCCCTCTCTTTCACCCTCCGTCATCTCGTTTCCCTCTCTTTCACCCTCCTTCGTCTCGTTTCGCTCTGTTTCACCCTCCTTCATCTCGTTTCGGTTTCTTTCACCCTCCTTCATCTCGTTCTGCTCTCTTTCACCCTCCTTCGTCTCATTTCGCTCTCTTTGACCCTCCTTCGTCTCGTTTCGCTCTCTTTGACCCTCCTTCATCTCATTTCGCTCTCTTTCACCCTTCTTCGTCTCGTTTCGCCCTCTTTCACCCTCCTTCATCTCGTTTCACTCTCTCTCACCCTCCTTCGTCTTGTTTCACTCTCTTTCACCCTCCTTCATCTCGTTTCGCTCTCTTCCACCCTCCTTCGTCTCGTTTCGCCCTCTTTCACCCTCCTTTGTCTTGTTTCGCTCTCTTTCACCCACCGTCATCTCGTTTCGCTCTCTTTCACCCTCCTCCGCCTCGTTTCGGTCTCTTTCATCCTCCTTTTTCTCGTTCCGCTCTCTTTCACCCCCCTTCCTCTCTTTTCGCTCTCTTTCACCCTCCTTTGTATTGTTTCGCTCTCTTTCACCCTCCTTCATCTCGTTTCGCTCTCTTTGACCTTCCTTCATCTCGTTTCGCTCTCTTTCAGCCTCCTTCGTCTCGTTTCACCCTCTTTCACCCTCCTTCGTCTCATTTCGCTCTCTTTCACCCTCCTCCGTCTCGTGTCGCTCTCTTTCACCCTCCTTTGTCTCGTTTCGCTCTGTTCCACCCTCCTTCGTCTCGTTTCACTCTCTTTCACCCTCCTTTGTCTTGTTTTGCTCTCATTCACCCACCTTCATCTCGTTTCGCTCTCTTTCACCCTCCATCGCCTCGTTTCGGTCTCTTTCATCTTCCTTCGTCTCGTTCCGCTCTGCTTCACCCTCCTTCGACTCCTTTCGCTCTCTTTCACCCTCCTTTGTCTCGATTCGCTCTCTTTCACACTCCTTCCTCTCGTTTCGCTCTCATTCACCCCCCATCATCTCGTTTCGCTCTCTTTCACCCTCCTTCGTCTCGTTTCACTCTCTTTCACCAACCTTCATCTCGTTTCGCTCTCTTTCACCCTCCTTCATCTCGTTCCGCTCTCTTTCACCCTCCTTCTTCTCATTTCGCTCTCGTGCACCCTCCTTTGTCTCGTTTCGCTCTCTTTGACCCTCCTTCATCTCGTTACGCTCTCTTTCACCCTCCTTCATCTCGTTTCGCCCTCTTTCACCCTCCTTCATCTGGTTTCGCTCTCTTTCACCCTCCTTCATCTACTTTCACTCTCTTTCACCCTTCTTCGTCTCGTTTCGCTCTCTTTCACCCTCCTTCGTCTCGTTTCCCTCTCTTTCACCCTCCGTCATCTCGTTTCCCTCTCTTTCACCCTCCTTCGTCTCGTTTCGCTCTCTTTCACCCTCCTTCATCTCGTTTCGGTCTCTTTCACCCTCCTTCATCTCGTTCTGCACTCTTTCACACTCCTTCGTCTCATTTCGCTCTCTTTGACCCTCCTTCGTCTCGTTTCGCTCTCTTTGACCCTCCTTCAACTCGTATCGCTCTCTTTCACCCTCCTCCGCCTCGTTTCGGTCTCTTTCATCCTCCTTTTTCTCGTTCTGCTCTCTTTCACCCTCCTTCGTCTCATTTCGCTCTCTTTCACCCTCCTTTATATCGTTTCGCTCTCTTTCACCCTCCTTCATCTCGTTTCGCTCTCTTTGACCGTCCTTCATCTCGTTTCGCTCTCTTTCACCCTTCTTCGTCTTGTTTCGCCCTCTTTCACCCTCCTTCGTCTCGTTTCGCCCTCTTTCACCCTCCTTCGTCTGGTTTCGCTCTTTTTCACCCACCTTCATCTACTTTCACTCTCTTTCACCCTTCTTCGTATCGTTTCGCTCTCTTTCACCGTCCTTCGTCTCGTTTCCCTCTCTTTCACCCTCCGTCATCTCGTTTCCCTCTCTTTCACCCTCCTTCGTCTCGTTTCGCTCTCTTTCACCCTCCTCCGCCTCGTTTCGGTCTCTTTCATCCTCCTTTTTCTCGTTCCGCTCTCTTTCACCCCCCTTCCTCTCTTTTCGCTCTCTTTCACCCTCCTTTGTATTGTTTCGCTCTCTTTCACCCTCCTTCATCTCGTTTCGCTCTCTTTGACCTTCCTTCATCTCGTTTCGCTCTCTTTCAGCCTCCTTCGTCTCGTTTCACCCTCTTTCACCCTCCTTCGTCTCATTTCGCTCTCTTTCACCCTCCTCCGTCTCGTTTCGCTCTCTTTCACCCTCCTTCATCTCGTTTCGCTCTCTTTGACCGTCCTTCATCTCGTTTCGCTCTCTTTCACCCTTCTTCGTCTTGTTTCGCCCTCTTTCACCCTCCTTCGTCTCGTTTCGCCCTCTTTATCCCTCCTTCGTCTGGTTTCGCTCTCTTTCACCCTCCTTCATCTACTTTCACTCTCTTTCACCCTTCTTCGTATCGTTTCGCTCTCTTTCACCCTCCTTCGTCTCGTTTCCCTCTCTTTCACCCTCCGTCATCTCGTTTCCCTCTCTTTCACCCTCCTTCGTCTCGTTTCGCTCTCTTTCACCCTCCTTCATCTCGTTTCGGTCTCTTTCACCCTCCTTCATCTCGTTCTGCTCTCTTTCACCCTCCTTCGTCTCATTTCGCTCTCTTTGACCCTCCTTCGTCTCGTTTCGCTCTCTTTCACCCTCCTTCATCTCGTTTCGCTCTCTTTCACCCTTCTTCGTCTCGTTTCACCCTCTTTCACCCTCCTTCATCTCGTTTCACTCTCTCTCACCCTCCTTCGTCTTGTTTCACTCTCTTTCACCCTCCTTCATCTCGTTTCGCTCTCTTCCACACTCCTTCGTCTCGTTTCGCCCTCTTTCACCCTCCTTTGTCTTGTTTTGCTCTCTTTCACCCACCGTCATCTCGTTTCGCTCTCTTTCACCCTCCTCCGCCTCGTTTCGGTCTCTTTCATCCTCCTTTTTCTCGTTCTGCTCTCTTTCACCCTCCTTCGTCTCCTTTCGCTCTCTTTCACCCTCCTTTATATCGTTTCGCTCTCTTTCACCCTCCTTCATCTCGTTTCGCTCTCTTTGACCGTCCTTCATCTCGTTTCGCTCTCTTTCACCCTTCTTCGTCTTGTTTCGCCCTCTTTCACCCTCCTTCGTCTCGTTTCGCCCTCTTTCACCCTCCTTCGTCTGGTTTCGCTCTCTTTCACCCTCCTTCATCTACTTTCACTCTCTTTCACCCTTCTTCGTATCGTTTCGCTCTCTTTCACCCTCCTTCGTCTCGTTTCCCTCTCTTTCACCCTCCGTCATCTCGTTTCCCTCTCTTTCACCCTCCTTCGTCTCGTTTCGCTCTGTTTCACCCTCCTTCATCTCGTTTCGGTTTCTTTCACCCTCCTTCATCTCGTTCTGCTCTCTTTCACCCTCCTTCGTCTCATTTCGCTCTCTTTGACCCTCCTTCGTCTCGTTTCGCTCTCTTTGACCCTCCTTCATCTCATTTCGCTCTCTTTCACCCTTCTTCGTCTCGTTTCGCCCTCTTTCACCCTCCTTCATCTCGTTTCACTCTCTCTCACCCTCCTTCGTCTTGTTTCACTCTCTTTCACCCTCCTTCATCTCGTTTCGCTCTCTTCCACCCTCCTTCGTCTCGTTTCGCCCTCTTTCACCCTCCTTTGTCTTGTTTCGCTCTCTTTCACCCACCGTCATCTCGTTTCGCTCTCTTTCACCCTCCTCCGCCTCGTTTCGGTCTCTTTCATCCTCCTTTTTCTCGTTCCGCTCTCTTTCACCCCCCTTCCTCTCTTTTCGCTCTCTTTCACCCTCCTTTGTATTGTTTCGCTCTCTTTCACCCTCCTTCATCTCGTTTCGCTCTCTTTGACCTTCCTTCATCTCGTTTCGCTCTCTTTCAGCCTCCTTCGTCTCGTTTCACCCTCTTTCACCCTCCTTCGTCTCATTTCGCTCTCTTTCACCCTCCTCCGTCTCGTGTCGCTCTCTTTCACCCTCCTTTGTCTCGTTTCGCTCTGTTCCACCCTCCTTCGTCTCGTTTCACTCTCTTTCACCCTCCTTTGTCTTGTTTTGCTCTCATTCACCCACCTTCATCTCGTTTCGCTCTCTTTCACCCTCCATCGCCTCGTTTCGGTCTCTTTCATCTTCCTTCGTCTCGTTCCGCTCTGTTTCACCCTCCTTCGACTCCTTTCGCTCTCTTTCACCCTCCTTTGTCTCGATTCGCTCTCTTTCACACTCCTTCCTCTCGTTTCGCTCTCATTCACCCCCCATCATCTCGTTTCGCTCTCTTTCACCCTCCTTCGTCTCGTTTCACTCTCTTTCACCAACCTTCATCTCGTTTCGCTCTCTTTCACCCTCCTTCATCTCGTTCCGCTCTCTTTCACCCTCCTTCTTCTCATTTCGCTCTCGTGCACCCTCCTTTGTCTCGTTTCGCTCTCTTTGACCCTCCTTCATCTCGTTACGCTCTCTTTCACCCTCCTTCATCTCGTTTCGCCCTCTTTCACCCTCCTTCATCTGGTTTCGCTCTCTTTCACCCTCCTTCATCTACTTTCACTCTCTTTCACCCTTCTTCGTCTCGTTTCGCTCTCTTTCACCCTCCGTCATCTCGTTTCCCTCTCTTTCACCCTCCGTCATCTCGTTTCCCTCTCTTTCACCCTCCTTCGTCTCGTTTCGCTCTCTTTCACCCTCCTTCATCTCGTTTCGGTCTCTTTCACCCTCCTTCATCTCGTTCTGCACTCTTTCACACTCCTTCGTCTCATTTCGCTCTCTTTGACCCTCCTTCGTCTCGTTTCGCTCTCTTTGACCCTCCTTCAACTCGTATCGCTCTCTTTCACCCTCCTCCGCCTCGTTTCGGTCTCTTTCATCCTCCTTTTTCTCGTTCTGCTCTCTTTCACCCTCCTTCGTCTCATTTCGCTCTCTTTCACCCTCCTTTATATCGTTTCGCTCTCTTTCACCCTCCTTCATCTCGTTTCGCTCTCTTTGACCGTCCTTCATCTCGTTTCGCTCTCTTTCACCCTTCTTCGTCTTGTTTCGCCCTCTTTCACCCTCCTTCGTCTCGTTTCGCCCTCTTTCACCCTCCTTCGTCTGGTTTCGCTCTTTTTCACCCACCTTCATCTACTTTCACTCTCTTTCACCCTTCTTCGTATCGTTTCGCTCTCTTTCACCGTCCTTCGTCTCGTTTCCCTCTCTTTCACCCTCCGTCATCTCGTTTCCCTCTCTTTCACCCTCCTTCGTCTCGTTTCGCTCTCTTTCACCCTCCTTCATCTCGTTTCCCTCTCTTTCACCCTCCTTCATCTCGTTCTGCTCTCTTTCACCCTCCTTCGTCTCATTTCGCTCTCTTTGACCCTCCTTCGTCTCGTTTCGCTCTCTTTGACCCTCCTTCATCTCGTTTCGCTCTCTTTCACCCTTCTTCGTCTCGTTTCGCCCTCTTTCACCCTCCTTCATCTCGTTTCACTCTTTTTCACCCTCCTTCGTCTTGTTTCACTCTCTTTCACCCTCCTTCATCTCGTTTCGCTCTCTTCCACCCTCCTTCGTCTCGTTTCGCCCTCTTTCACCCTCCTTTGTCTTGTTTCGCTCTCTTTCACCCACCGTCATCTCGTTTCGCTCTCTTTCACCCTCCTCCGCCTCGTTTCGGTCTCTTTCATCCTCCTTTTTCTCGTTCCGCTCTCTTTCACCCCCCTTCCTCTCTTTTCGCTCTCTTTCACCCTCCTTTGTATTGTTTCGCTCTCTTTCACCCTCCTTCATCTCGTTTCGCTCTCTTTGACCTTCCTTCATCTCGTTTCGCTCTCTTTCAGCCTCCTTCGCCTCGTTTCACCCTCTTTCACCCTCCTTCGTCTCATTTCGCTCTCTTTCACCCTCCTCCGTCTCGTGTCGCTCTCTTTCACCCTCCTTTGTCTCGTTTCGCTCTGTTCCACCCTCCTTCATCTCGTTTCACTCTCTTTCACCCTCCTTTGTCTTGTTTTGCTCTCATTCACCCACCTTCATCTCGTTTCGCTCTCTTTCACCCTCCATCGCCTCGTTTTGGTCTCTTTCATCTTCCTTCGTCTCGTTCCGCTCTGTTTCACCCTCCTTCGACTCCTTTCGCTCTCTTTCACCCTCCTTTGTCTCGATTCGCTCTCTTTCACACTCCTTCCTCTCGTTTTGCTCTCATTCACCCTCCATCATCTCGTTTCGCTCTCTTTCACCCTCCTTCGACTTGTTTCGCTCTCTTTCACCCTCCTTCGTCTCATTTCTCTCTCGTGCACCCTCCTTTGTCTCGTTTCGCTCTCTTTGACCCTCCTTCATCTCGTTTCGCTCTCTTTGACCCTCCTTCATCTCGTTTTGCTCTCTTTCACCCTCCTTCGTCTCGTTTCGCTCTCTTTCACCCTCCTTCGTCTCGTATCGCTCTCTTAAACCTTCCTTAGTCTCGTTTCGCTCTCTTTTACCAACTTTCGTCTCGTGTCGCTCTCTTTTGCACTCCTTCATCTCGTTTCGCTCTCGTTTACGCTCCTTCATCTCGTTTCGCTCTCTTTCACCCTCCTTCGACTTCTTTCGCTCTCTTTCACCCTCCTTCGTCTCATTTCGCTCTCTTTCACCCTCCTTCGTCTCATTTCGCTCTCGTGCAACCTCCTTTGTCTCGTTTCGCTCTCTTTGACCATCCTTCGTCTCGTTTCGCTCTCTTTGACCCTCCTTCGTCTCGTTTCGCTCTCTTTCAACCTCCTTCCTCTCGTTTCGCCCTCTTTCACCCTCCTTCGTCTCGTTTCGCTCTCTTTCACCCTCCTTCGTCTACTTTCACTTTCTTTCACCATCCTTCGTCTCATTTCCCTCTCTTTCACCCTCCTTTGTCTCGTTTCGCTCTCTTTCACCCACCTTCATCTCGTTTCGGTGTCTTTCACCCTCCTTCATCTCGTTCCGCTCTCTTTCACCCTCCTTCATCTCATTTCGCTCTCGTGCACCTTCCTTTGTCTCGTTTCGCTCTCTTTGACCATCCTTCGTCTCGTTTCGCTCTCTTTGACCCTCCTTCGCTTAGTTTCACTCTCTTTCACCCTCCTTCGTCTCGTTTCTCCCTCTTTCACCCTCCTTCGTCTCGGTATGCTCTCTTTCACCCTCCTTCGTCTACTTTCACTCTCTTTCACCCTTCTTCGTCTCGTTTCGCTCTCTTTCACACTCCTTCGTCTCGTTTCCCTCTCTTTCACCCTCCTTCATCTCGTTTCCCTCTCTTTCACCCTCCTTCGTCTCGTTTCGCTCTCTTTTACCCTCTTTCGTTTCGTTTCGCTCTCTTTTACACTCCTTCATCTCGTTTCGCTCTCGTTCATTCTCCTTCGTCTCGTTTCGCTCTCTTTCACCCTCCTTCGACTTGTTTCGCTCTCTTTCACCCTCCTTCGTCTCATTTCTCTCTCGTGCACCCTCCTTTGTCTCGTTTCGCTCTCTTTGACTCTCCTTCATCTCGTTTCGCTCTCTTTGACCCTCCTTCGTCTCGTTTCGCTCTCTTTCACCCTCCTTCATCTCGTTTCGCTCTCTTTCACCCTCCTTCGTCTCGTTTCGCTCTCTTAAACCTTCCTTACTCTCGTTTCGCTCTCTTTTCCCAACTTTCGTCTCGTCTCGCTCTCTTTTGCACTCCTTCATCTCGTTTCGCTCTCGTTTACGCTCCTTCATCTCGTTTCGCTCTCTTTCACCCTCCTTCGACTTCTTTCGCTCTCTTTCACACTCCTTCGTCTCATTTCGCTCTCTTTCACCCTCCTTCGTCTCATTTCGCTCTCGTGCAACCTCCTTTGTCTGGTTTCGCTCTCTTTGACCATCCTTCATCTCGTTTCGCTCTCTTTGACCCTCCTTCGTCTCGTTTCGCTCTCTTTCAACCTCCTTCCTCTCGTTTTGCCCTCTTTCACCCTCCTTCGTCTCGTTTCGCTCTCTTTCACCCTCCTTCGTCTACTTTCACTTTGTTTCACCCTCCTTCGTCTCATTTCCCTCTCTTTCACCCTCCTTCGTCTCGTTTCGCTCTCTTTCACCCACCTTCATCTCGTTTCGGTGTCTTTCACCCTCCTTCATCTCGTTCCGCTCTCTTTCACCCTCCTTCATCTCATTTCGCTCTCGTGCACCTTCCTTTGTCTCGTTTCGCTCTCTTTGACCCTCCTTCGTCTCGTTTCGCTCTCTTTGACCCTCCTTCGTTTCGTTTCACTCTCTTTCACCCTCCTTCATCTGGTTTCGCTCTCTTTCACCCTCCTTCATCTACTTTCACTCTCTTTCACCCTTCTTCGTCTCGTTTCGCTCTCTTTCACCCTCCTTCGTCTCGTTTCCCTCTCTTTCACCCTCCGTCATCTCGTTTCCCTCTCTTTCACCCTCCTTCGTCTCGTTTCGCTCTCTTTCACCCTCCTTCATCTCGTTTCGGTCTCTTTCACCCTCCTTCATCTCGTTCTGCACTCTTTCACACTCCTTCGTCTCATTTCGCTCTCTTTGACCCTCCTTCGTCTCGTTTCGCTCTCTTTGACCCTCCTTCAACTCGTATCGCTCTCTTTCACCCTCCTCCGCCTCGTTTCGGTCTCTTTCATCCTCCTTTTTCTCGTTCTGCTCTCTTTCACCCTCCTTCGTCTCATTTCGCTCTCTTTCACCCTCCTTTATATCGTTTCGCTCTCTTTCACCCTCCTTCATCTCGTTTCGCTCTCTTTGACCGTCCTTCATCTCGTTTCGCTCTCTTTCACCCTTCTTCGTCTTGTTTCGCCCTCTTTCACCCTCCTTCGTCTCGTTTCGCCCTCTTTCACCCTCCTTCGTCTGGTTTCGCTCTTTTTCACCCACCTTCATCTACTTTCACTCTCTTTCACCCTTCTTCGTATCGTTTCGCTCTCTTTCACCGTCCTTCGTCTCGTTTCCCTCTCTTTCACCCTCCGTCATCTCGTTTCCCTCTCTTTCACCCTCCTTCGTCTCGTTTCGCTCTCTTTCACCCTCCTTCATCTCGTTTCGGTCTCTTTCACCCTCCTTCATCTCGTTCTGCTCTCTTTCACCCTCCTTCGTCTCATTTCGCTCTCTTTGACCCTCCTTCGTCTCGTTTCGCTCTCTTTGACCCTCCTTCATCTCGTTTCGCTCTCTTTCACCCTTCTTCGTCTCGTTTCGCCCTCTTTCACCCTCCTTCATCTCGTTTCACTCTTTTTCACCCTCCTTCGTCTTGTTTCACTCTCTTTCACCCTCCTTCATCTCGTTTCGCTCTCTTCCACCCTCCTTCGTCTCGTTTCGCCCTCTTTCACCCTCCTTTGTCTTGTTTCGCTCTCTTTCACCCACCGTCATCTCGTTTCGCTCTCTTTCACCCTCCTCCGCCTCGTTTCGGTCTCTTTCATCCTCCTTTTTCTCGTTCCGCTCTCTTTCACCCCCCTTCCTCTCTTTTCGCTCTCTTTCACCCTCCTTTGTATTGTTTCGCTCTCTTTCACCCTCCTTCATCTCGTTTCGCTCTCTTTGACCTTCCTTCATCTCGTTTCGCTCTCTTTCAGCCTCCTTCGCCTCGTTTCACCCTCTTTCACCCTCCTTCGTCTCATTTCGCTCTCTTTCACCCTCCTCCGTCTCGTGTCGCTCTCTTTCACCCTCCTTTGTCTCGTTTCGCTCTGTTCCACCCTCCTTCATCTCGTTTCACTCTCTTTCACCCTCCTTTGTCTTGTTTTGCTCTCATTCACCCACCTTCATCTCGTTTCGCTCTCTTTCACCCTCCATCGCCTCGTTTTGGTCTCTTTCATCTTCCTTCGTCTCGTTCCGCTCTGTTTCACCCTCCTTCGACTCCTTTCGCTCTCTTTCACCCTCCTTTGTCTCGATTCGCTCTCTTTCACACTCCTTCCTCTCGTTTCGCTCTCATTCACCCTCCATCATCTCGTTTCGCTCTCTTTCACCCTCCTTCGACTTGTTTCGCTCTCTTTCACCCTCCTTCGTCTCATTTCTCTCTCGTGCACCCTCCTTTGTCTCGTTTCGCTCTCTTTGACCCTCCTTCATCTCGTTTCGCTCTCTTTGACCCTCCTTCATCTCGTTTTGCTCTCTTTCACCCTCCTTCGTCTCGTTTCGCTCTCTTTCACCCTCCTTCGTCTCGTATCGCTCTCTTAAACCTTCCTTAGTCTCGTTTCGCTCTCTTTTACCAACTTTCGTCTCGTGTCGCTCTCTTTTGCACTCCTTCATCTCGTTTCGCTCTCGTTTACGCTCCTTCATCTCGTTTCGCTCTCTTTCACCCTCCTTCGACTTCTTTCGCTCTCTTTCACCCTCCTTCGTCTCATTTCGCTCTCTTTCACCCTCCTTCGTCTCATTTCGCTCTCGTGCAACCTCCTTTGTCTCGTTTCGCTCTCTTTGACCATCCTTCGTCTCGTTTCGCTCTCTTTGACCCTCCTTCGTCTCGTTTCGCTCTCTTTCAACCTCCTTCCTCTCGTTTCGCCCTCTTTCACCCTCCTTCGTCTCGTTTCGCTCTCTTTCACCCTCCTTCGTCTACTTTCACTTTCTTTCACCATCCTTCGTCTCATTTCCCTCTCTTTCACCCTCCTTTGTCTCGTTTCGCTCTCTTTCACCCACCTTCATCTCGTTTCGGTGTCTTTCACCCTCCTTCATCTCGTTCCGCTCTCTTTCACCCTCCTTCATCTCATTTCGCTCTCGTGCACCTTCCTTTGTCTCGTTTCGCTCTCTTTGACCATCCTTCGTCTCGTTTCGCTCTCTTTGACCCTCCTTCGCTTAGTTTCACTCTCTTTCACCCTCCTTCGTCTCGTTTCTCCCTCTTTCACCCTCCTTCGTCTCGGTATGCTCTCTTTCACCCTCCTTCGTCTACTTTCACTCTCTTTCACCCTTCTTCGTCTCGTTTCGCTCTCTTTCACACTCCTTCGTCTCGTTTCCCTCTCTTTCACCCTCCTTCATCTCGTTTCCCTCTCTTTCACCCTCCTTCGTCTCGTTTCGCTCTCTTTTACCCTCTTTCGTTTCGTTTCGCTCTCTTTTACACTCCTTCATCTCGTTTCGCTCTCGTTCATTCTCCTTCGTCTCGTTTCGCTCTCTTTCACCCTCCTTCGACTTGTTTCGCTCTCTTTCACCCTCCTTCGTCTCATTTCTCTCTCGTGCACCCTCCTTTGTCTCGTTTCGCTCTCTTTGACTCTCCTTCATCTCGTTTCGCTCTCTTTGACCCTCCTTCGTCTCGTTTCGCTCTCTTTCACCCTCCTTCATCTCGTTTCGCTCTCTTTCACCCTCCTTCGTCTCGTTTCGCTCTCTTAAACCTTCCTTACTCTCGTTTCGCTCTCTTTTCCCAACTTTCGTCTCGTCTCGCTCTCTTTTGCACTCCTTCATCTCGTTTCGCTCTCGTTTACGCTCCTTCATCTCGTTTCGCTCTCTTTCACCCTCCTTCGACTTCTTTCGCTCTCTTTCACACTCCTTCGTCTCATTTCGCTCTCTTTCACCCTCCTTCGTCTCATTTCGCTCTCGTGCAACCTCCTTTGTCTGGTTTCGCTCTCTTTGACCATCCTTCATCTCGTTTCGCTCTCTTTGACCCTCCTTCGTCTCGTTTCGCTCTCTTTCAACCTCCTTCCTCTCGTTTTGCCCTCTTTCACCCTCCTTCGTCTCGTTTCGCTCTCTTTCACCCTCCTTCGTCTACTTTCACTTTCTTTCACCCTCCTTCATCTCATTTCCCTCTCTTTCACCCTCCTTCGTCTCGTTTCGCTCTCTTTCACCCACCTTCATCTCGTTTCGGTGTCTTTCACCCTCCTTCATCTCGTTCCGCTCTCTTTCACCCTCCTTCATCTCATTTCGCTCTCGTGCACCTTCCTTTGTCTCGTTTCGCTCTCTTTGACCCTCCTTAGTCTCGTTTCGCTCTCTTTGACCCTCCTTCGTTTCGTTTCACTCTCTTTCACCCTCCTTCGCCTCGTTTCTCCCTCCTTCACCCTCCTTCATCTCGGTATGCTCTCTTTCACCCTCCTTCGTCTACTTTCACTCTCTTTCACCCTTCTTCGTCTCGTTTCGCTCTCTTTCACACTCCTTCGTCTCGTTTCCCTCTCTTTCACCCTCCTTCATCTCGTTTCCCTCTCTTTTACCCTCTTTCATCTCGTTTCGCTCTCCTTTACACTCCTTCATCTCGTTTCGCTCTCGTTCACGCTCCTTTGACTCCTTTCGCTCTCTTTCAACCTCCTTCGACTTGTTTCGCTCTCTTTCACCCTCCTTCGTCTCATTTCTCTCTCGTGAACCCTCCTTTGTCTCGTTTCGCTCTCTTTATCCCTCCTTCGTCTGGTTTCGCTCTCTTTCACCCTCCTTCATCTACTTTCACTCTCTTTCACCCTTCTTCGTATCGTTTCGCTCTCTTTCACCCTCCTTCGTCTCGTTTCCCTCTCTTTCACCCTCCGTCATCTCGTTTCCCTCTCTTTCACCCTCCTTCGTCTCGTTTCGCTCTCTTTCACCCTCCTTCATCTCGTTTCGGTCTCTTTCACCCTCCTTCATCTCGTTCTGCTCTCTTTCACCCTCCTTCGTCTCATTTCGCTCTCTTTGACCCTCCTTCGTCTCGTTTCGCTCTCTTTGACCCTCCTTCATCTCGTTTCGCTCTCTTTCACCCTTCTTCGTCTCGTTTCACCCTCTTTCACCCTCCTTCATCTCGTTTCACTCTCTCTCACCCTCCTTCGTCTTGTTTCACTCTCTTTCACCCTCCTTCATCTCGTTTCGCTCTCTTCCACCCTCCTTCGTCTCGTTTCGCCCTCTTTCACCCTCCTTTGTCTTGTTTTGCTCTCTTTCACCCACCGTCATCTCGTTTCGCTCTCTTTCACCCTCCTCCGCCTCGTTTCGGTCTCTTTCATCCTCCTTTTTCTCGTTCTGCTCTCTTTCACCCTCCTTCGTCTCCTTTCGCTCTCTTTCACCCTCCTTTATATCGTTTCGCTCTCTTTCACCCTCCTTCATCTCGTTTCGCTCTCTTTGACCGTCCTTCATCTCGTTTCGCTCTCTTTCACCCTTCTTCGTCTTGTTTCGCCCTCTTTCACCCTCCTTCGTCTCGTTTCGCCCTCTTTCACCCTCCTTCGTCTGGTTTCGCTCTCTTTCACCCTCCTTCATCTACTTTCACTCTCTTTCACCCTTCTTCGTATCGTTTCGCTCTCTTTCACCCTCCTTCGTCTCGTTTCCCTCTCTTTCACCCTCCGTCATCTCGTTTCCCTCTCTTTCACCCTCCTTCGTCTCGTTTCGCTCTGTTTCACCCTCCTTCATCTCGTTTCGGTTTCTTTCACCCTCCTTCATCTCGTTCTGCTCTCTTTCACCCTCCTTCGTCTCATTTCGCTCTCTTTGACCCTCCTTCGTCTCGTTTCGCTCTCTTTGACCCTCCTTCATCTCATTTCGCTCTCTTTCACCCTTCTTCGTCTCGTTTCGCCCTCTTTCACCCTCCTTCATCTCGTTTCACTCTCTCTCACCCTCCTTCGTCTTGTTTCACTCTCTTTCACCCTCCTTCATCTCGTTTCGCTCTCTTCCACCCTCCTTCGTCTCGTTTCGCCCTCTTTCACCCTCCTTTGTCTTGTTTCGCTCTCTTTCACCCACCGTCATCTCGTTTCGCTCTCTTTCACCCTCCTCCGCCTCGTTTCGGTCTCTTTCATCCTCCTTTTTCTCGTTCCGCTCTCTTTCACCCCCCTTCCTCTCTTTTCGCTCTCTTTCACCCTCCTTTGTATTGTTTCGCTCTCTTTCACCCTCCTTCATCTCGTTTCGCTCTCTTTGACCTTCCTTCATCTCGTTTCGCTCTCTTTCAGCCTCCTTCGTCTCGTTTCACCCTCTTTCACCCTCCTTCGTCTCATTTCGCTCTCTTTCACCCTCCTCCGTCTCGTGTCGCTCTCTTTCACCCTCCTTTGTCTCGTTTCGCTCTGTTCCACCCTCCTTCGTCTCGTTTCACTCTCTTTCACCCTCCTTTGTCTTGTTTTGCTCTCATTCACCCACCTTCATCTCGTTTCGCTCTCTTTCACCCTCCATCGCCTCGTTTCGGTCTCTTTCATCTTCCTTCGTCTCGTTCCGCTCTGTTTCACCCTCCTTCGACTCCTTTCGCTCTCTTTCACCCTCCTTTGTCTCGATTCGCTCTCTTTCACACTCCTTCCTCTCGTTTCGCTCTCATTCACCCCCCATCATCTCGTTTCGCTCTCTTTCACCCTCCTTCGTCTCGTTTCACTCTCTTTCACCAACCTTCATCTCGTTTCGCTCTCTTTCACCCTCCTTCATCTCGTTCCGCTCTCTTTCACCCTCCTTCTTCTCATTTCGCTCTCGTGCACCCTCCTTTGTCTCGTTTCGCTCTCTTTGACCCTCCTTCATCTCGTTACGCTCTCTTTCACCCTCCTTCATCTCGTTTCGCCCTCTTTCACCCTCCTTCATCTGGTTTCGCTCTCTTTCACCCTCCTTCATCTACTTTCACTCTCTTTCACCCTTCTTCGTCTCGTTTCGCTCTCTTTCACCCTCCTTCGTCTCGTTTCCCTCTCTTTCACCCTCCGTCATCTCGTTTCCCTCTCTTTCACCCTCCTTCGTCTCGTTTCGCTCTCTTTCACCCTCCTTCATCTCGTTTCGGTCTCTTTCACCCTCCTTCATCTCGTTCTGCACTCTTTCACACTCCTTCGTCTCATTTCGCTCTCTTTGACCCTCCTTCGTCTCGTTTCGCTCTCTTTGACCCTCCTTCAACTCGTATCGCTCTCTTTCACCCTCCTCCGCCTCGTTTCGGTCTCTTTCATCCTCCTTTTTCTCGTTCTGCTCTCTTTCACCCTCCTTCGTCTCATTTCGCTCTCTTTCACCCTCCTTTATATCGTTTCGCTCTCTTTCACCCTCCTTCATCTCGTTTCGCTCTCTTTGACCGTCCTTCATCTCGTTTCGCTCTCTTTCACCCTTCTTCGTCTTGTTTCGCCCTCTTTCACCCTCCATCGCCTCGTTTCGGTCTCTTTCATCTTCCTTCGTCTCGTTCCGCTCTGTTTCACCCTCCTTCGACTCCTTTCGCTCTCTTTCACCCTCCTTTGTCTCGATTCGCTCTCTTTCACACTCCTTCCTCTCGTTTCGCTCTCATTCACCCCCCATCATCTCGTTTCGCTCTCTTTCACCCTCCTTCGTCTCGTTTCACTCTCTTTCACCAACCTTCATCTCGTTTCGCTCTCTTTCACCCTCCTTCATCTCGTTCCGCTCTCTTTCACCCTCCTTCTTCTCATTTCGCTCTCGTGCACCCTCCTTTGTCTCGTTTCGCTCTCTTTGACCCTCCTTCATCTCGTTACGCTCTCTTTCACCCTCCTTCATCTCGTTTCGCCCTCTTTCACCCTCCTTCATCTGGTTTCGCTCTCTTTCACCCTCCTTCATCTACTTTCACTCTCTTTCACCCTTCTTCGTCTCGTTTCGCTCTCTTTCACCCTCCTTCGTCTCGTTTCCCTCTCTTTCACCCTCCGTCATCTCGTTTCCCTCTCTTTCACCCTCCTTCGTCTCGTTTCGCTCTCTTTCACCCTCCTTCATCTCGTTTCGGTCTCTTTCACCCTCCTTCATCTCGTTCTGCACTCTTTCACACTCCTTCGTCTCATTTCGCTCTCTTTGACCCTCCTTCGTCTCGTTTCGCTCTCTTTGACCCTCCTTCAACTCGTATCGCTCTCTTTCACCCTCCTCCGCCTCGTTTCGGTCTCTTTCATCCTCCTTTTTCTCGTTCTGCTCTCTTTCACCCTCCTTCGTCTCATTTCGCTCTCTTTCACCCTCCTTTATATCGTTTCGCTCTCTTTCACCCTCCTTCATCTCGTTTCGCTCTCTTTGACCGTCCTTCATCTCGTTTCGCTCTCTTTCACCCTTCTTCGTCTTGTTTCGCCCTCTTTCACCCTCCTTCGTCTCGTTTCGCCCTCTTTCACCCTCCTTCGTCTGGTTTCGCTCTTTTTCACCCACCTTCATCTACTTTCACTCTCTTTCACCCTTCTTCGTATCGTTTCGCTCTCTTTCACCGTCCTTCGTCTCGTTTCCCTCTCTTTCACCCTCCGTCATCTCGTTTCCCTCTCTTTCACCCTCCTTCGTCTCGTTTCGCTCTCTTTCACCCTCCTTCATCTCGTTTCGGTCTCTTTCACCCTCCTTCATCTCGTTCTGCTCTCTTTCACCCTCCTTCGTCTCATTTCGCTCTCTTTGACCCTCCTTCGTCTCGTTTCGCTCTCTTTGACCCTCCTTCATCTCGTTTCGCTCTCTTTCACCCTTCTTCGTCTCGTTTCGCCCTCTTTCACCCTCCTTCATCTCGTTTCACTCTTTTTCACCCTCCTTCGTCTTGTTTCACTCTCTTTCACCCTCCTTCATCTCGTTTCGCTCTCTTCCACCCTCCTTCGTCTCGTTTCGCCCTCTTTCACCCTCCTTTGTCTTGTTTCGCTCTCTTTCACCCACCGTCATCTCGTTTCGCTCTCTTTCACCCTCCTCCGCCTCGTTTCGGTCTCTTTCATCCTCCTTTTTCTCGTTCCGCTCTCTTTCACCCCCCTTCCTCTCTTTTCGCTCTCTTTCACCCTCCTTTGTATTGTTTCGCTCTCTTTCACCCTCCTTCATCTCGTTTCGCTCTCTTTGACCTTCCTTCATCTCGTTTCGCTCTCTTTCAGCCTCCTTCGCCTCGTTTCACCCTCTTTCACCCTCCTTCGTCTCATTTCGCTCTCTTTCACCCTCCTCCGTCTCGTGTCGCTCTCTTTCACCCTCCTTTGTCTCGTTTCGCTCTGTTCCACCCTCCTTCATCTCGTTTCACTCTCTTTCACCCTCCTTTGTCTTGTTTTGCTCTCATTCACCCACCTTCATCTCGTTTCGCTCTCTTTCACCCTCCATCGCCTCGTTTTGGTCTCTTTCATCTTCCTTCGTCTCGTTCCGCTCTGTTTCACCCTCCTTCGACTCCTTTCGCTCTCTTTCACCCTCCTTTGTCTCGATTCGCTCTCTTTCACACTCCTTCCTCTCGTTTCGCTCTCATTCACCCTCCATCATCTCGTTTCGCTCTCTTTCACCCTCCTTCGACTTGTTTCGCTCTCTTTCACCCTCCTTCGTCTCATTTCTCTCTCGTGCACCCTCCTTTGTCTCGTTTCGCTCTCTTTGACCCTCCTTCATCTCGTTTCGCTCTCTTTGACCCTCCTTCATCTCGTTTTGCTCTCTTTCACCCTCCTTCGTCTCGTTTCGCTCTCTTTCACCCTCCTTCGTCTCGTATCGCTCTCTTAAACCTTCCTTAGTCTCGTTTCGCTCTCTTTTACCAACTTTCGTCTCGTGTCGCTCTCTTTTGCACTCCTTCATCTCGTTTCGCTCTCGTTTACGCTCCTTCATCTCGTTTCGCTCTCTTTCACCCTCCTTCGACTTCTTTCGCTCTCTTTCACCCTCCTTCGTCTCATTTCGCTCTCTTTCACCCTCCTTCGTCTCATTTCGCTCTCGTGCAACCTCCTTTGTCTCGTTTCGCTCTCTTTGACCATCCTTCGTCTCGTTTCGCTCTCTTTGACCCTCCTTCGTCTCGTTTCGCTCTCTTTCAACCTCCTTCCTCTCGTTTCGCCCTCTTTCACCCTCCTTCGTCTCGTTTCGCTCTCTTTCACCCTCCTTCGTCTACTTTCACTTTCTTTCACCATCCTTCGTCTCATTTCCCTCTCTTTCACCCTCCTTTGTCTCGTTTCGCTCTCTTTCACCCACCTTCATCTCGTTTCGGTGTCTTTCACCCTCCTTCATCTCGTTCCGCTCTCTTTCACCCTCCTTCATCTCATTTCGCTCTCGTGCACCTTCCTTTGTCTCGTTTCGCTCTCTTTGACCATCCTTCGTCTCGTTTCGCTCTCTTTGACCCTCCTTCGCTTAGTTTCACTCTCTTTCACCCTCCTTCGTCTCGTTTCTCCCTCTTTCACCCTCCTTCGTCTCGGTATGCTCTCTTTCACCCTCCTTCGTCTACTTTCACTCTCTTTCACCCTTCTTCGTCTCGTTTCGCTCTCTTTCACACTCCTTCGTCTCGTTTCCCTCTCTTTCACCCTCCTTCATCTCGTTTCCCTCTCTTTCACCCTCCTTCGTCTCGTTTCGCTCTCTTTTACCCTCTTTCGTTTCGTTTCGCTCTCTTTTACACTCCTTCATCTCGTTTCGCTCTCGTTCATTCTCCTTCGTCTCGTTTCGCTCTCTTTCACCCTCCTTCGACTTGTTTCGCTCTCTTTCACCCTCCTTCGTCTCATTTCTCTCTCGTGCACCCTCCTTTGTCTCGTTTCGCTCTCTTTGACTCTCCTTCATCTCGTTTCGCTCTCTTTGACCCTCCTTCGTCTCGTTTCGCTCTCTTTCACCCTCCTTCATCTCGTTTCGCTCTCTTTCACCCTCCTTCGTCTCGTTTCGCTCTCTTAAACCTTCCTTACTCTCGTTTCGCTCTCTTTTCCCAACTTTCGTCTCGTCTCGCTCTCTTTTGCACTCCTTCATCTCGTTTCGCTCTCGTTTACGCTCCTTCATCTCGTTTCGCTCTCTTTCACCCTCCTTCGACTTCTTTCGCTCTCTTTCACACTCCTTCGTCTCATTTCGCTCTCTTTCACCCTCCTTCGTCTCATTTCGCTCTCGTGCAACCTCCTTTGTCTGGTTTCGCTCTCTTTGACCATCCTTCATCTCGTTTCGCTCTCTTTGACCCTCCTTCGTCTCGTTTCGCTCTCTTTCAACCTCCTTCCTCTCGTTTTGGCCTCTTTCACCCTCCTTCGTCTCGTTTCGCTCTCTTTCACCCTCCTTCGTCTACTTTCACTTTCTTTCACCCTCCTTCGTCTCATTTCCCTCTCTTTCACCCTCCTTCGTCTCTTTTCGCTCTCTTTCACCCACCTTCATCTCGTTTCGGTGTCTTTCACCCTCCTTCATCTCGTTCCGCTCTCTTTCACCCTCCTTCATCTCATTTCGCTCTCGTGCACCTTCCTTTGTCTCGTTTCGCTCTCTTTGACCCTCCTTCGTCTCGTTTCGCTCTCTTTGACCCTCCTTCGTTTCGTTTCACTCTCTTTCACCCTCCTTCATCTGGTTTCGCTCTCTTTCACCCTCCTTCATCTACTTTCACTCTCTTTCACCCTTCTTCGTCTCGTTTCGCTCTCTTTCACCCTCCTTCGTCTCGTTTCCCTCTCTTTCACCCTCCGTCATCTCGTTTCCCTCTCTTTCACCCTCCTTCGTCTCGTTTCGCTCTCTTTCACCCTCCTTCATCTCGTTTCGGTCTCTTTCACCCTCCTTCATCTCGTTCTGCACTCTTTCACACTCCTTCGTCTCATTTCGCTCTCTTTGACCCTCCTTCGTCTCGTTTCGCTCTCTTTGACCCTCCTTCAACTCGTATCGCTCTCTTTCACCCTCCTCCGCCTCGTTTCGGTCTCTTTCATCCTCCTTTTTCTCGTTCTGCTCTCTTTCACCCTCCTTCGTCTCATTTCGCTCTCTTTCACCCTCCTTTATATCGTTTCGCTCTCTTTCACCCTCCTTCATCTCGTTTCGCTCTCTTTGACCGTCCTTCATCTCGTTTCGCTCTCTTTCACCCTTCTTCGTCTTGTTTCGCCCTCTTTCACCCTCCTTCGTCTCGTTTCGCCCTCTTTCACCCTCCTTCGTCTGGTTTCGCTCTTTTTCACCCACCTTCATCTACTTTCACTCTCTTTCACCCTTCTTCGTATCGTTTCGCTCTCTTTCACCGTCCTTCGTCTCGTTTCCCTCTCTTTCACCCTCCGTCATCTCGTTTCCCTCTCTTTCACCCTCCTTCGTCTCGTTTCGCTCTCTTTCACCCTCCTTCATCTCGTTTCGGTCTCTTTCACCCTCCTTCATCTCGTTCTGCTCTCTTTCACCCTCCTTCGTCTCATTTCGCTCTCTTTGACCCTCCTTCGTCTCGTTTCGCTCTCTTTGACCCTCCTTCATCTCGTTTCGCTCTCTTTCACCCTTCTTCGTCTCGTTTCGCCCTCTTTCACCCTCCTTCATCTCGTTTCACTCTTTTTCACCCTCCTTCGTCTTGTTTCACTCTCTTTCACCCTCCTTCATCTCGTTTCGCTCTCTTCCACCCTCCTTCGTCTCGTTTCGCCCTCTTTCACCCTCCTTTGTCTTGTTTCGCTCTCTTTCACCCACCGTCATCTCGTTTCGCTCTCTTTCACCCTCCTCCGCCTCGTTTCGGTCTCTTTCATCCTCCTTTTTCTCGTTCCGCTCTCTTTCACCCCCCTTCCTCTCTTTTCGCTCTCTTTCACCCTCCTTTGTATTGTTTCGCTCTCTTTCACCCTCCTTCATCTCGTTTCGCTCTCTTTGACCTTCCTTCATCTCGTTTCGCTCTCTTTCAGCCTCCTTCGCCTCGTTTCACCCTCTTTCACCCTCCTTCGTCTCATTTCGCTCTCTTTCACCCTCCTCCGTCTCGTGTCGCTCTCTTTCACCCTCCTTTGTCTCGTTTCGCTCTGTTCCACCCTCCTTCATCTCGTTTCACTCTCTTTCACCCTCCTTTGTCTTGTTTTGCTCTCATTCACCCACCTTCATCTCGTTTCGCTCTCTTTCACCCTCCATCGCCTCGTTTTGGTCTCTTTCATCTTCCTTCGTCTCGTTCCGCTCTGTTTCACCCTCCTTCGACTCCTTTCGCTCTCTTTCACCCTCCTTTGTCTCGATTCGCTCTCTTTCACACTCCTTCCTCTCGTTTCGCTCTCATTCACCCTCCATCATCTCGTTTCGCTCTCTTTCACCCTCCTTCGACTTGTTTCGCTCTCTTTCACCCTCCTTCGTCTCATTTCTCTCTCGTGCACCCTCCTTTGTCTCGTTTCGCTCTCTTTGACCCTCCTTCATCTCGTTTCGCTCTCTTTGACCCTCCTTCATCTCGTTTTGCTCTCTTTCACCCTCCTTCGTCTCGTTTCGCTCTCTTTCACCCTCCTTCGTCTCGTATCGCTCTCTTAAACCTTCCTTAGTCTCGTTTCGCTCTCTTTTACCAACTTTCGTCTCGTGTCGCTCTCTTTTGCACTCCTTCATCTCGTTTCGCTCTCGTTTACGCTCCTTCATCTCGTTTCGCTCTCTTTCACCCTCCTTCGACTTCTTTCGCTCTCTTTCACCCTCCTTCGTCTCATTTCGCTCTCTTTCACCCTCCTTCGTCTCATTTCGCTCTCGTGCAACCTCCTTTGTCTCGTTTCGCTCTCTTTGACCATCCTTCGTCTCGTTTCGCTCTCTTTGACCCTCCTTCGTCTCGTTTCGCTCTCTTTCAACCTCCTTCCTCTCGTTTCGCCCTCTTTCACCCTCCTTCGTCTCGTTTCGCTCTCTTTCACCCTCCTTCGTCTACTTTCACTTTCTTTCACCATCCTTCGTCTCATTTCCCTCTCTTTCACCCTCCTTTGTCTCGTTTCGCTCTCTTTCACCCACCTTCATCTCGTTTCGGTGTCTTTCACCCTCCTTCATCTCGTTCCGCTCTCTTTCACCCTCCTTCATCTCATTTCGCTCTCGTGCACCTTCCTTTGTCTCGTTTCGCTCTCTTTGACCATCCTTCGTCTCGTTTCGCTCTCTTTGACCCTCCTTCGCTTAGTTTCACTCTCTTTCACCCTCCTTCGTCTCGTTTCTCCCTCTTTCACCCTCCTTCGTCTCGGTATGCTCTCTTTCACCCTCCTTCGTCTACTTTCACTCTCTTTCACCCTTCTTCGTCTCGTTTCGCTCTCTTTCACACTCCTTCGTCTCGTTTCCCTCTCTTTCACCCTCCTTCATCTCGTTTCCCTCTCTTTCACCCTCCTTCGTCTCGTTTCGCTCTCTTTTACCCTCTTTCGTTTCGTTTCGCTCTCTTTTACACTCCTTCATCTCGTTTCGCTCTCGTTCATTCTCCTTCGTCTCGTTTCGCTCTCTTTCACCCTCCTTCGACTTGTTTCGCTCTCTTTCACCCTCCTTCGTCTCATTTCTCTCTCGTGCACCCTCCTTTGTCTCGTTTCGCTCTCTTTGACTCTCCTTCATCTCGTTTCGCTCTCTTTGACCCTCCTTCGTCTCGTTTCGCTCTCTTTCACCCTCCTTCATCTCGTTTCGCTCTCTTTCACCCTCCTTCGTCTCGTTTCGCTCTCTTAAACCTTCCTTACTCTCGTTTCGCTCTCTTTTCCCAACTTTCGTCTCGTCTCGCTCTCTTTTGCACTCCTTCATCTCGTTTCGCTCTCGTTTACGCTCCTTCATCTCGTTTCGCTCTCTTTCACCCTCCTTCGACTTCTTTCGCTCTCTTTCACACTCCTTCGTCTCATTTCGCTCTCTTTCACCCTCCTTCGTCTCATTTCGCTCTCGTGCAACCTCCTTTGTCTGGTTTCGCTCTCTTTGACCATCCTTCATCTCGTTTCGCTCTCTTTGACCCTCCTTCGTCTCGTTTCGCTCTCTTTCAACCTCCTTCCTCTCGTTTTGCCCTCTTTCACCCTCCTTCGTCTCGTTTCGCTCTCTTTCACCCTCCTTCGTCTACTTTCACTTTCTTTCACCCTCCTTCGTCTCATTTCCCTCTCTTTCACCCTCCTTCGTCTCGTTTCGCTCTCTTTCACCCACCTTCATCTCGTTTCGGTGTCTTTCACCCTCCTTCATCTCGTTCCGCTCTCTTTCACCCTCCTTCATCTCATTTCGCTCTCGTGCACCTTCCTTTGTCTCGTTTCGCTCTCTTTGACCCTCCTTAGTCTCGTTTCGCTCTCTTTGACCCTCCTTCGTTTCGTTTCACTCTCTTTCACCCTCCTTCGCCTCGTTTCTCCCTCTTTCACCCTCCTTCATCTCGGTATGCTCTCTTTAACCCTCCTTCGTCTACTTTCACTCTCTTTCACCCTTCTTCGTCTCGTTTCGCTCTCTTTCACACTCCTTCGTCTCGTTTCCCTCTCTTTCACCCTCCTTCATCTCGTTTCCCTCTCTTTTACCCTCTTTCATCTCGTTTCGCTCTCCTTTACACTCCTTCATCTCGTTTCGCTCTCGTTCACGCTCCTTCGACTCCTTTCGCTCTCTTTCAACCTCCTTCGACTTGTTTCGCTCTCTTTCACCCTCCTTCGTCTCATTTCTCTCTCGTGCACCCTCCTTTGTCTCGTTTCGCTCTCTTTGACCCTCCTTCATCTCGTTTCGCTCTCTTTGACTCACCTTCATCTCGTTTCGCTCTCTTTCACCCTCCTTCGTCTCGTTTCGCTCTCTTTCACCCTCCTTCGTCTCGTTTCGCTCTCTTTAACCCTCCTTAGTCTTGTTTCGGTCTCTTTGACCAACTTTCGTCTCGTTTCGCTCTCTTTTGTACTCCTTCATCTCGTTTCGCTCTCGTTCACGCTCCTTCGTCTCGTTTCGCTCTCTTTCACCCTCCTTCGACTTCTTTCGCTCTATTTCACCCTCCTTCAACTCATTTCGCTCTCGTGCAACCTCCTTTGTCTTGTTTCGCTCTCTTTCACCCATCGTCATCTCGTTTCGCTCTCTTTCACCCTCCTCCGCCTCGTTTCGGTCTCTTTCATCCTCCTTTTTCTCGTTCTGCTCTCTTTCACCCTCCTTCGTCTCCTTTCGCTCTCTTTCACCCTCCTTTATATCGTTTCGCTCTCTTTCACCCTCCTTCATCTCGTTTCGCTCTCTTTGACCCTCCTTCATCTCGTTTCGCTCTCTTTCACCCTTCTTCGTCTTGTTTCGCCCTCTTTCACCCTCCTTCGTCTCGTTTCGCCCTCTTTCACCCTCCTTCGTCTGGTTTCGCTCTCTTTCACCCTCCTTCATCTACTTTCACTCTCTTTCACCCTTCTACGTCTCGTTTCGCTCTCTTTCACCCTCCATCGTCTCGTTTCCCTCTCTTTCACCCTCCGTCATCTCGTTTCCCTCTCTTACACCCTCCTTCGTCTCATTTCGCTCTCTTTCACCCTCCTTCATCTCGTTTCGGTCTCTTTCACCCTCCTTCATCTCGTTCTGCTCTCTTTCACCCTCCTTCGTCTCATTTCGCTCTCTTTGACCCTCCTTCGTTTCGTTTCGCTCTCTTTGACCCTCCTTCATCTCGTTTCGCTCTCTTTCACACTTCTTCGTCTCGTTTCGCCCTCTTTCACCCTCCTTCATCTCGTTTCACTCTCTCTCACCCTCCTTCGTCTTGTTTCACTCTCTTTCACCCTCCTTCATCTCGTTTCGCTCTCTTCCACCCTCCTTCGTCTCGTTTCACCCTCTTTCACCCTCCTTTGTCTTGTTTCGCTCTCTTTCACCCACCGTCATCTCGTTTCGCTCTCTTTCACCCTCCTCCGCCTCGTTTCGGTCTCTTTCATCCTCTTTTTTCTCGTTCCGCTCTCTTTCACCCCCCTTCCTCTCTTTTCGCTCTCTTTCACCCTCCTTTGTATTGTTTTGCTCTCTTTCACCCTCCTTCATCTCGTTTCGCTCTCTTTGACCTTCCTTCATCTCGTTTCACTCTCTTTCAGCCTCCTTCGTCTCGTTTCACCCTCTTTCACCCTCCTTCGTCTCATTTCGCTCTCTTTCACCCTCCTCCGTCTCGTGTCGCTCTCTTTCACCCTCCTTTGTCTCGTTTCGCTCTGTTCCACCCTCCTTCGTCTCGTTTCACTCTCTTTCACCCTCCTTTGTCTTGTTTTGCTCTCATTCACCCACCTTCATCTCGTTTCGCTCTCTTTCACCCTCCATCGCCTCGTTTCGGTCTCTTTCATCTTCCTTCGTCTCGTTCCGCTCTGTTTCACCCTCCTTCGACTCCTTTCGCTCTCTTTCACCCTCCTTTGTCTCGATTCGCTCTCTTTCACACTCCTTCCTCTCGTTTCGCTCTCTTTCACCCTCCTTCATCTACTTTCACTCTCTTTCACCCTTCTTCGTCTCGTTTCGCTCTCTTTCACCCTCCTTCATCTCGTTTCCCTCTCTTTCACCCTCCGTCATCTTGTTTCCCTCTCTTTCACCCTCCTTCGTCTCGTTTCGCTCTCTTTCACCCTCCTTCATCTCGTTTCGGTCTCTTTCACCCTCCTTCATCTCGTTTCGCTCTCTTTGACCGTCCTTCATCTCGTTTCGCTCTCTTTCACCCTTCTTCGTCTTGTTTCGCCCTCTTTCACCCTCCTTCGTCTCGTTTCGCCCTCTTTCACCCTCCTTCGTCTGGTTTCGCTCTATTTCACCCTCCTTCATCTACTTTCACTCTCTTTCACCCTTCTTCGTCTCGTTTCGCTCTCTTTCACCCTCCTTCGTCTCGTTTCCCTCTCTTTCACCCTCCGTCATCTCGTTTCCCTCTCTTTCACCCTCCTTCGTCTCGTTTCGCTCTCTTTCACCCTCCTTCATCTCGTTCTGCTCTCTTTCACCCTCCTTCGTCTCATTTCGCTCTCTTTGACCCTCCTTCGTCTCGTTTCGCTCTCTTTGACCCTCCTTCATCTCGTTTCGCTCTCTTTCACCCTTCTTCGTCTCGTTTCGCCCTCTTTCACCCTCCTTCATCTCGTTTCACTCTCTTTCACCCTCCTTCGTCTTGTTTCACTCTCTTTCACCCTCCTTCATCTCGTTTCGCTCTCTTCCACCCTCCTTCGTCTCGTTTCACCCTCTTTCACCCTCCTTTGTCTTGTTTCGCTCTCTTTCACCCACCGTCATCTCGTTTCGCTCTCTTTCACCCTCCTCCGCCTCGTTTCGGTCTCTTTCATCCTCCTTTTTCTCGTTCCGCTCTCTTTCACCCCCCTTCCTCTCTTTTCGCTCTCTTTCACCCTCCTTTGTATTGTTTCGCTCTCTTTCACCCTCCTTCATCTCGTTTCGCTCTCTTTGACCTTCCTTCATCTTGTTTCGCTCTCTTTCACCCTCCTTCGTCTCATTTCGCTCTCTTTCACCCTCCTCCGTCTCGTGTCGCTCTCTTTCACCCTCCTTTGTTTCGTTTCGCTCTGTTCCACCCTCCTTCATCTCGTTTCACTCTCTTTCACCCTCCTTTGTCTTGTTTTGCTCTCATTCACCCACCTTCATCTCGTTTCACTCTCTTTCACCCTCCATCGCCTCGTTTCGGTCTCTTTCATCTTCCTTCGTCTCGTTCCGCTCTGTTTCACCCTCCTTCGACTCCTTTCGCTCTCTTTCACCCTCCTTTGTCTCGATTCGCTCTCTTTCACACTCCTTCCTCTCGTTTCGCTCTCATTCACCCTCCATCATCTCGTTTCGCTCTCTTTCACCCTCCTTCGACTTGTTTCGCTCTCTTTCACCCTCCTTCGTCTCATTTCTCTCTCGTGCACCCTCCTTTGTCTCGTTTCGCTCTCTTTGACACTCCTTCATCTCGTTTCGCTCTCTTTGACCCTCCTTCGTCTCGTTTTGCTCTCTTTCACCCTCCTTCGTCTCGTTTCGCTCTCTTTCACCCTCCTTCATCTCGTATCGCTCTCTTAAACCTTCCTTAGTCTCGTTTCGCTCTCTTTTACCAACTTTCGTCTCGTCTCGCTCTCTTTTGCACTCCTTCTTCTCGTTTCGCTCTCGTTTACGCTCCTTCATCTCGTTTCTCGCTCTTTCACCCTCCTTCGACTTCTTTCGCTCTCTTTCACCCTCCTTCGTCTCATTTCGCTCTCGTGCAACCTCCTTTGTCTCGTTTCGCTCTCTTTGACCATCCTTCGTCTCGTTTCGCTCTCTTTGACCCTCCTTCGTCTCGTTTCGCTCTCTTTCAACCTCCTTCCTCTCGTTTCGCCCTCTTTCACCCTCCTTCGTCTCGTTTCGCTCTCTTTCACCCTCCTTCGTCTACTTTCACTTTCTTTCACCATCCTTCGTCTCATTTCCCTCTCTTTCACCCTCCTTCGTCTCGTTTCGCTCTCTTTCACCCACCTTCATCTCGTTTCGGTGTCTTTCACCCTCCTTCATCTCGTTCCGCTCTCTTTCACCCTCCTTCATCTCATTTCGCTCTCGTGCACCTTCCTTTGTCTCGTTTCGCTCTCTTTGACCATCCTTCGTCCCGTTTCGAACTCTTTGACCCTCCTTCGTTTAGTTTCACTCTCTTTCACCCTCCTTCGTCTCGTTTCTCCCTCTTTCACCCTCCTTCGTCTCGGTATGCTCTCTTTCACCCTCCTTCGTCTACTTTCACTCTCTTTCACCCTTCTTCGTCTCGTTTCGCTCTCTTTCACACTCCTTCGTCTCGTTTCCCTCTCTTTCACCCTCCTTCATCTCGTTTCCCTCTCTTTCACCCTCCTTCGTCTCGTTTCGCTCTCTTTTACCCTCTTTCGTTTCGTTTCGCTCTCTTTTACACTCCTTCATCTCGTTTCGCTCTCGTTCATTCTCCTTCGTCTCGTTTCGCTCTCTTTCACCCTCCTTCGACTTGTTTCGCTCTCTTTCACCCTCCTTCGTCTCATTTCTCTCTCGTGCACCCTCCTTTGTCTCGTTTCGCTCTCTTTGACCCTCCTTCATCTCGTTTCGCTCTCTTTGACCCTCCTTCGTCTCGTTTCGCTCTCTTTCACCCTCCTTCGTCTCGTTTCGCTCTCTTTCACCCTCCTTTGTCTCGATTCGCTCTCTTTCACACTCCTTCCTCTCGTTTCGCTCTCATTCACCCTCCATCATCTCATTTTGCTCTCTTTCACCCTCCTTCGACTTGTTTCGCTCTCTTTCACCCTCCTTCGTCTCATTTCTCTCTCGTGCACCCTCCTTTGTCTCGTTTCGCTCTCTTTGACACTCCTTCATCTCGTTTCGCTCTCTTTGACCCTCCTTCGTCTCGTTTTGCTCTCTTTCACCCTCCTTCGTCTCGTTTCGCTCTCTTTCACCCTCCTTCATCTCGTATCGCTCTCTTAAACCTTCCTTAGTCTCGTTTCGCTCTCTTTTACCAACTTTCGTCTCGTCTCGCTCTCTTTTGCACTCCTTCTTCTCGTTTCGCTCTCGTTTACGCTCCTTCATCTCGTTTCGCGCTCTTTCACCCTCCTTCGACTTCTTTCGCTCTCTTTCACCCTCCTTCGTCTCATTTCGCTCTCTTTCACCCTCCTTCGTCTCATTTCGCTCTCGTGCAACCTCCTTTGTCTCGTTTCCCTCTCTTTGACCATCCTTCGTCTCGTTTCGCTCTCTTTGACCCTCCTTCGTCTCGTTTCGCTCTCTTTCAACCTCCTTCCTCTCGTTTCGCCCTCTTTCACCCTCCTTCGTCTCGTTTCGCTCTCTTTCACCCTCCTTCGTCTACTTTCACTTTCTTTCACCATCCTTCGTCTCATTTCCCTCTCTTTCACCCTCCTTTGTCTCGTTTCGCTCTCTTTCACCCACCTTCATCTCGTTTCGGTGTCTTTCACCCTCCTTCATCTCGTTTCGCCCTCTTTCACCCTCCTTTGTCTTGTTTCGCTCTCTTTCACCCACCGTCATCTCGTTTCGCACTCTTTCACCCTCCTCCGCCTCGTTTCGGTCTCTTTCATCCTCCTTTTTCTCGTTCCGCTCTCTTTCACCCACCTTCCTCTCTTTTCGCTCTCTTTCACCCTCCTTTGTATTGTTTCGCTCTCTTTCACCCTCCTTCGTCTCGTTTCACCCTCTTTCACCCTCCTTCGTCTCGTATCGCTCTCTTAAACCTTCCTTAGTCTCGTTTCGCTCTCTTTTACCAACTTTCGTCTCGTCTCGCTCTCTTTTGCACTCCTTCATCTCGTTTACGCTCCTTCATCTCGTTTCGCTCTCTTTCACCCTCCTTCGTCTCATTTCGCTCTCTTTCACCCTCCTTCGTCTCATTTCGCTCTCGTGCAACCTCCTTTGTCTCGTTTCGCTCTCTTTGACCATCCTTCGTCTCGTTTCGCTCTCTTTGACCCTCCTTCGTCTCGTTTCGCTCTCTTTCAACCTCCTTCCTCTCGTTTCGCCCTCTTTCACCCTCCTTCGTCTCGTTTCGCTCTCTTTCACCCTCCTTCGTCTACTTTCACTTTCTTCCACCATCCTTCGTCTCATTTCCCTCTCTTTCACCCTCCTTTGTCTCGTTTCGCTCTCTTTCACCCACCTTCATCTCGTTTCGGTGTCTTTCACCCTCCTTCATCTCGTTCCGCTCTCTTTCACCCTCCTTCATCTCATTTCGCTCTCGTGCACCTTCCTTTGTCTCGTTTCGCTCTCTTTGACCATCCTTCGTCCCGTTTCGCTCTCTTTGACCCTCCTTCGTTTAGTTTCACTCTCTTTCACCCTCCTTCGTCTCGTTTCTCCCTCTTTCACCCTCCTTCGTCTCGGTATGCTCTCTTTCACCCTCCTTCGTCTACTTTCACTCTCTTTCACCCTTCTTCGTCTCGTTTCGCTCTCTTTCACACTCCTTCGTCTCGTTTCCCTCTCTTTCACCCTCCTTCATCTCGTTTCCCTCTCTTTCACCCTCCTTCGTCTCGTTTCGCTCTCTTTTACCCTCTTTCGTTTCGTTTCGCTCTCTTTTACACTCCTTCATCTCGTTTCGCTCTCGTTCATTCTCCTTCGTCTCGTTTCGCTCTCTTTCACCCTCCTTCGACTTGTTTCGCTCTCTTTCACCCTCCTTCGTCTCATTTCTCTCTCGTGCACCCTCCTTTGTCTCGTTTCGCTCTCTTTGACCCTCCTTCATCTCGTTTCGCTCTCTTTGACCCTCCTTCGTCTCGTTTCGCTCTCTTTCACCCTCCTTCGTCTCGTTTCGCTCTCTTTCACCCTCCTTCGTCTCGTTTCGCTCTCTTAAACCTTCCTTAGTCTCGTTTCGCTCTCTTTTCCCAACTTTCGTCTCGTCTCGCTCTCTTTTGCTCTCCTTCATCTCGTTTCGCTCTCGTTTACGCTCCTTCATCTCGTTTCGCTCTCTTTCACCCTCCTTCGACTTCTTTCGCTCTCTTTCACACTCCTTCGTCTCATTTCGCTCTCTTTCACCCTCCTTCGTCTCATTTTGCTCTCGTGCAACCTCCTTTGTCTGGTTTCGCTCTCTTTGACCATCCTTCATCTCGTTTCGCTCTCTTTGACCCTCCTTCGTTTCGTTTCACACTCTTTCACCCTCCTTCGCCTCGTTTCTCCCTCTTTCACCCTCCTTCGTCTCGGTATGCTCTCTTTCACCCTCCTTCGTCTACTTTCACTCTCTTTCACCCTTCTTCGTCTCGTTTCGCTGTCTTTCACACTCCTTCGTCTCGTTTCCCTCTCTTTCACCCTCCATCGCCTCGTTTCGGTCTCTTTCATCTTCCTTCGTCTCGTTCCGCTCTGTTTCACCCTCCTTCGACTCCTTTCGCTCTCTTTCACCCTCCTTTGTCTCGATTCGCTCTCTTTCACACTCCTTCCTCTCGTTTCGCTCTCATTCACCCTCCATCATCTCGTTTCGCTCTCTTTCACCCTCCTTCGTCTCGTTTCACTCTCTTTCACCCTCCTTCGACTTGTTTCGCTCTCTTTCACCCTCCTTCGTCTCATTTCTCTCTCGTGCACCCTCCTTTGTCTCGTTTCGCTCTCTTTGACCCTCCTTCATCTCGTTTCGCTCTCTTTGACCCTCCTTCGTCTCGTTTCGCTCTCTTTCACCCTCCTTCGTCTCGTTTCGCTCTCTTTCACCCTCCTTTGTCTCGATTCGCTCTCTTTCACACTCCTTCCTCTCGTTTCGCTCTCATTCACCCTCCATCATCTCATTTTGCTCTCTTTCACCCTCCTTCGACTTGTTTCGCTCTCTTTCACCCTCCTTCGTCTCATTTCTCTCTCGTGCACCCTCCTTTGTCTCGTTTCGCTCTCTTTGACACTCCTTCATCTCGTTTCGCTCTCTTTGACCCTCCTTCGTCTCGTTTTGCTCTCTTTCACCCTCCTTCGTCTCGTTTCGCTCTCTTTCACCCTCCTTCATCTCGTATCGCTCTCTTAAACCTTCCTTAGTCTCGTTTCGCTCTCTTTTACCAACTTTCGTCTCGTCTCGCTCTCTTTTGCACTCCTTCTTCTCGTTTCGCTCTCGTTTACGCTCCTTCATCTCGTTTCGCGCTCTTTCACCCTCCTTCGACTTCTTTCGCTCTCTTTCACCCTCCTTCGTCTCATTTCGCTCTCTTTCACCCTCCTTCGTCTCATTTCGCTCTCGTGCAACCTCCTTTGTCTCGTTTCCCTCTCTTTGACCATCCTTCGTCTCGTTTCGCTCTCTTTGACCCTCCTTCGTCTCGTTTCGCTCTCTTTCAACCTCCTTCCTCTCGTTTCGCCCTCTTTCACCCTCCTTCGTCTCGTTTCGCTCTCTTTCACCCTCCTTCGTCTACTTTCACTTTCTTTCACCATCCTTCGTCTCATTTCCCTCTCTTTCACCCTCCTTTGTCTCGTTTCGCTCTCTTTCACCCACCTTCATCTCGTTTCGGTGTCTTTCACCCTCCTTCATCTCGTTTCGCCCTCTTTCACCCTCCTTTGTCTTGTTTCGCTCTCTTTCACCCACCGTCATCTCGTTTCGCACTCTTTCACCCTCCTCCGCCTCGTTTCGGTCTCTTTCATCCTCCTTTTTCTCGTTCCGCTCTCTTTCACCCACCTTCCTCTCTTTTCGCTCTCTTTCACCCTCCTTTGTATTGTTTCGCTCTCTTTCACCCTCCTTCGTCTCGTTTCACCCTCTTTCACCCTCCTTCGTCTCGTATCGCTCTCTTAAACCTTCCTTAGTCTCGTTTCGCTCTCTTTTACCAACTTTCGTCTCGTCTCGCTCTCTTTTGCACTCCTTCATCTCGTTTACGCTCCTTCATCTCGTTTCGCTCTCTTTCACCCTCCTTCGTCTCATTTCGCTCTCTTTCACCCTCCTTCGTCTCATTTCGCTCTCGTGCAACCTCCTTTGTCTCGTTTCGCTCTCTTTGACCATCCTTCGTCTCGTTTCGCTCTCTTTGACCCTCCTTCGTCTCGTTTCGCTCTCTTTCAACCTCCTTCCTCTCGTTTCGCCCTCTTTCACCCTCCTTCGTCTCGTTTCGCTCTCTTTCACCCTCCTTCGTCTACTTTCACTTTCTTTCACCATCCTTCGTCTCATTTCCCTCTCTTTCACCCTCCTTTGTCTCGTTTCGCTCTCTTTCACCCACCTTCATCTCGTTTCGGTGTCTTTCACCCTCCTTCATCTCGTTCCGCTCTCTTTCACCCTCCTTCATCTCATTTCGCTCTCGTGCACCTTCCTTTGTCTCGTTTCGCTCTCTTTGACCATCCTTCGTCCCGTTTCGCTCTCTTTGACCCTCCTTCGTTTAGTTTCACTCTCTTTCACCCTCCTTCGTCTCGTTTCTCCCTCTTTCACCCTCCTTCGTCTCGGTATGCTCTCTTTCACCCTCCTTCGTCTACTTTCACTCTCTTTCACCCTTCTTCGTCTCGTTTCGCTCTCTTTCACACTCCTTCGTCTCGTTTCCCTCTCTTTCACCCTCCTTCATCTCGTTTCCCTCTCTTTCACCCTCCTTCGTCTCGTTTCGCTCTCTTTTACCCTCTTTCGTTTCGTTTCGCTCTCTTTTACACTCCTTCATCTCGTTTCGCTCTCGTTCATTCTCCTTCGTCTCGTTTCGCTCTCTTTCACCCTCCTTCGACTTGTTTCGCTCTCTTTCACCCTCCTTCGTCTCATTTCTCTCTCGTGCACCCTCCTTTGTCTCGTTTCGCTCTCTTTGACCCTCCTTCATCTCGTTTCGCTCTCTTTGACCCTCCTTCGTCTCGTTTCGCTCTCTTTCACCCTCCTTCGTCTCGTTTCGCTCTCTTTCACCCTCCTTCGTCTCGTTTCGCTCTCTTAAACCTTCCTTAGTCTCGTTTCGCTCTCTTTTCCCAACTTTCGTCTCGTCTCGCTCTCTTTTGCTCTCCTTCATCTCGTTTCGCTCTCGTTTACGCTCCTTCATCTCGTTTCGCTCTCTTTCACCCTCCTTCGACTTCTTTCGCTCTCTTTCACACTCCTTCGTCTCATTTCGCTCTCTTTCACCCTCCTTCGTCTCATTTTGCTCTCGTGCAACCTCCTTTGTCTGGTTTCGCTCTCTTTGACCATCCTTCATCTCGTTTCGCTCTCTTTGACCCTCCTTCGTTTCGTTTCACACTCTTTCACCCTCCTTCGCCTCGTTTCTCCCTCTTTCACCCTCCTTCGTCTCGGTATGCTCTCTTTCACCCTCCTTCGTCTACTTTCACTCTCTTTCACCCTTCTTCGTCTCGTTTCGCTGTCTTTCACACTCCTTCGTCTCGTTTCCCTCTCTTTCACCCTCCATCGCCTCGTTTCGGTCTCTTTCATCTTCCTTCGTCTCGTTCCGCTCTGTTTCACCCTCCTTCGACTCCTTTCGCTCTCTTTCACCCTCCTTTGTCTCGATTCGCTCTCTTTCACACTCCTTCCTCTCGTTTCGCTCTCATTCACCCTCCATCATCTCGTTTCGCTCTCTTTCACCCTCCTTCGTCTCGTTTCACTCTCTTTCACCAACCTTCATCTCGTTTCGCTCTCTTTCACCCTCCTTCATCTCGTTCCGCTCTCTTTCACCCTCCTTCGTCTCATTTCGCTCTCGTGCACCCTCCTTTGTCTCGTTTCGCTCTCTTTAACCCTCCTTCATCTCGTTTCGCTCTCTTTCACCCTCCTTCATCTCGTTTCGCCCTCTTTCACCCTCCTTCGTCTGGTTTCGCTCTCTTTCACCCTCCTTCATCTACTTTCACTCTCTTTCACCCTTCTTCGTCTCGTTTCGCTCTCTTTCACCCTCCTTCATCTCGTTTCCCTCTCTTTCACCCTCCGTCATCTCGTTTCCCTCTCTTTCACCCTCCTTCATCTCGTTCTGCACTCTTTCGCCCTCCTTCGTCTCATTTCGCTCTCTTTGACCCTCCTTCGTCTCGTTTCGCTCTCTTTGACCCTCCTTCATCTCGTATCGCTCTCTTTCACCCTCCTCCGCCTCGTTTCGGTCTCTTTCATCCTCCTTTTTCTCGTTCTGCTCTCTTTCACCCTCCTTCGTCTCCTTTCGCTCTCTTTCACCCTCCTTTATATCGTTTCGCTCTCTTTCAGCCTCCTTCATCTCGTTTCGCTCTCTTTGACCGTCCTTCATCTCGTTTCGCTCTCTTTCACCCTTCTTCGTCTTGTTTCGCCCTCTTTCACCCTCCTTCGTCTCGTTTCGCCCTCTTTCACCCTCCTTCGTCTGGTTTCGCTCTCTTTCACCCTCCTTCATCTACTTTCACTCTCTTTCACCCTTCTTCGTCTCGTTTCGCTCTCTTTCACCCTCCTTCGCCTCGTTTCCCTCTCTTTCACCCTCCGTCATCTCGTTTCCCTCTCTTTCACCCTCCTTCGTCTCGTTTCGCTCTCTTTCACCCTCCTTCATCTCGTTTTGGTCTCTTTCACCCTCCTTCATCTCGTTCTGCTCTCTTTCAACCTCCTTCCTCTCTTTTTGCTCTCTTTCACCCTCCTTTGTATTGTTTTGCTCTCTTTCACCCTCCTTCGTCTCGTTTCACCCTCTTTCACCCTCCTTCGTCTCGTATCGCTCTCTTAAACCTTCCTTAGTCTCGTTTCGCTCTCTTTTACCAACTTTCGTCTCGTCTCGCTCTCTTTTGCACTCCTTCATCTCGTTTCGCTCTCGTTTACGCTCCTTCATCTCGTTTCGCTCTCTTTCACCCTCCTTCGTCTCATTTCGCTCTCTTTCACCCTCCTTCGTCTCATTTCGCTCTCGTGCAACCTCCTTTGTCTCGTTTCGCTCTCTTTGACCATCCTTCGTCTCGTTTCGCTCTCTTTGACCCTCCTTCGTCTCGTTTCGCTCTCTTTCAACCTCCTTCCTCTCGTTTCGCCCTCTTTCACCCTCCTTCGTCTCGTTTCGCTCTCTTTCACCCTCCTTCGTCTACTTTCACTTTCTTTCACCATCCTTCGTCTCATTTCCCTCTCTTTCACCCTCCTTTGTCTCGTTTCGCTCTCTTTCACCCACCTTCATCTCGTTTCGGTGTCTTTCACCCTCCTTCATCTCGTTCCGCTCTCTTTCACCCTCCTTCATCTCATTTCGCTCTCGTGCACCTTCCTTTGTCTCGTTTCGCTCTCTTTGACCATCCTTCGTCCCGTTTCGCTCTCTTTGACCCTCCTTCGTTTAGTTTCACTCTCTTTCACCCTCCTTCGTCTCGTTTCTCCCTCTTTCACCCTCCTTCGTCTCGGTATGCTCTCTTTCACCCTCCTTCGTCTACTTTCACTCTCTTTCACCCTTCTTCGTCTCGTTTCGCTCTCTTTCACACTCCTTCGTCTCGTTTCCCTCTCTTTCACCCTCCTTCATCTCGTTTCCCTCTCTTTCACCCTCCTTCGTCTCGTTTCGCTCTCTTTTACCCTCTTTCGTTTCGTTTCGCTCTCTTTTACACTCCTTCATCTCGTTTCGCTCTCGTTCATTCTCCTTCGTCTCGTTTCGCTCTCTTTCACCCTCCTTCGACTTGTTTCGCTCTCTTTCACCCTCCTTCGTCTCATTTCTCTCTCGTGCACCCTCCTTTGTCTCGTTTCGCTCTCTTTGACCCTCCTTCATCTCGTTTCGCTCTCTTTGACCCTCCTTCGTCTCGTTTCGCTCTCTTTCACCCTCCTTCGTCTCGTTTCGCTCTCTTTCACCCTCCTTCGTCTCGTTTCGCTCTCTTAAACCTTCCTTAGTCTCGTTTCGCTCTCTTTTCCCAACTTTCGTTTCGTTTCACACTCTTTCACCCTCCTTCGCCTCGTTTCTCCCTCTTTCACCCTCCTTCGTCTCGGTATGCTCTCTTTCACCCTCCTTCGTCTACTTTCACTCTCTTTCACCCTTCTTCGTCTCGTTTCGCTGTCTTTCACACTCCTTCGTCTCGTTTCCCTCTCTTTCACCCTCCATCGCCTCGTTTCGGTCTCTTTCATCTTCCTTCGTCTCGTTCCGCTCTGTTTCACCCTCCTTCGACTCCTTTCGCTCTCTTTCACCCTCCTTTGTCTCGATTCGCTCTCTTTCACACTCCTTCCTCTCGTTTCGCTCTCATTCACCCTCCATCATCTCGTTTCGCTCTCTTTCACCCTCCTTCGTCTCGTTTCACTCTCTTTCACCAACCTTCATCTCGTTTCGCTCTCTTTCACCCTCCTTCATCTCGTTCCGCTCTCTTTCACCCTCCTTCGTCTCATTTCGCTCTCGTGCACCCTCCTTTGTCTCGTTTCGCTCTCTTTAACCCTCCTTCATCTCGTTTCGCTCTCTTTCACCCTCCTTCATCTCGTTTCGCCCTCTTTCACCCTCCTTCGTCTGGTTTCGCTCTCTTTCACCCTCCTTCATCTACTTTCACTCTCTTTCACCCTTCTTCGTCTCGTTTCGCTCTCTTTCACCCTCCTTCATCTCGTTTCCCTCTCTTTCACCCTCCGTCATCTCGTTTCCCTCTCTTTCACCCTCCTTCATCTCGTTCTGCACTCTTTCACCCTCCTTCGTCTCATTTCGCTCTCTTTGACCCTCCTTCGTCTCGTTTCGCTCTCTTTGACCCTCCTTCATCTCGTATCGCTCTCTTTCACCCTCCTCCGCCTCGTTTCGGTCTCTTTCATCCTCCTTTTTCTCGTTCTGCTCTCTTTCACCCTCCTTCGTCTCCTTTCGCTCTCTTTCACCCTCCTTTATATCGTTTCGCTCTCTTTCAGCCTCCTTCATCTCGTTTCGCTCTCTTTGACCGTCCTTCATCTCGTTTCGCTCTCTTTCACCCTTCTTCGTCTTGTTTCGCCCTCTTTCACCCTCCTTCGTCTCGTTTCGCCCTCTTTCACCCTCCTTCGTCTGGTTTCGCTCTCTTTCACCCTCCTTCATCTACTTTCACTCTCTTTCACCCTTCTTCGTCTCGTTTCGCTCTCTTTCACCCTCCTTCGCCTCGTTTCCCTCTCTTTCACCCTCCGTCATCTCGTTTCCCTCTCTTTCACCCTCCTTCGTCTCGTTTCGCTCTCTTTCACCCTCCTTCATCTCGTTTTGGTCTCTTTCACCCTCCTTCATCTCGTTCTGCTCTCTTTCAACCTCCTTCCTCTCTTTTTGCTCTCTTTCACCCTCCTTTGTATTGTTTTGCTCTCTTTCACCCTCCTTCGTCTCGTTTCACCCTCTTTCACCCTCCTTCGTCTCGTATCGCTCTCTTAAACCTTCCTTAGTCTCGTTTCGCTCTCTTTTACCAACTTTCGTCTCGTCTCGCTCTCTTTTGCACTCCTTCATCTCGTTTCGCTCTCGTTTACGCTCCTTCATCTCGTTTCGCTCTCTTTCACCCTCCTTCGTCTCATTTCGCTCTCTTTCACCCTCCTTCGTCTCATTTCGCTCTCGTGCAACCTCCTTTGTCTCGTTTCGCTCTCTTTGACCATCCTTCGTCTCGTTTCGCTCTCTTTGACCCTCCTTCGTCTCGTTTCGCTCTCTTTCAACCTCCTTCCTCTCGTTTCGCCCTCTTTCACCCTCCTTCGTCTCGTTTCGCTCTCTTTCACCCTCCTTCGTCTACTTTCACTTTCTTTCACCATCCTTCGTCTCATTTCCCTCTCTTTCACCCTCCTTTGTCTCGTTTCGCTCTCTTTCACCCACCTTCATCTCGTTTCGGTGTCTTTCACCCTCCTTCATCTCGTTCCGCTCTCTTTCACCCTCCTTCATCTCATTTCGCTCTCGTGCACCTTCCTTTGTCTCGTTTCGCTCTCTTTGACCATCCTTCGTCCCGTTTCGCTCTCTTTGACCCTCCTTCGTTTAGTTTCACTCTCTTTCACCCTCCTTCGTCTCGTTTCTCCCTCTTTCACCCTCCTTCGTCTCGGTATGCTCTCTTTCACCCTCCTTCGTCTACTTTCACTCTCTTTCACCCTTCTTCGTCTCGTTTCGCTCTCTTTCACACTCCTTCGACTCGTTTCCCTCTCTTTCACCCTCCTTCATCTCGTTTCCCTCTCTTTCACCCTCCTTCGTCTCGTTTCGCTCTCTTTTACCCTCTTTCGTTTCGTTTCGCTCTCTTTTACACTCCTTCATCTCGTTTCGCTCTCGTTCATTCTCCTTCGTCTCGTTTCGCTCTCTTTCACCCTCCTTCGACTTGTTTCGCTCTCTTTCACCCTCCTTCGTCTCATTTCTCTCTCGTGCACCCTCCTTTGTCTCGTTTCGCTCTCTTTGACCCTCCTTCATCTCGTTTCGCTCTCTTTGACCCTCCTTCGTCTCGTTTCGCTCTCTTTCACCCTCCTTCGTCTCGTTTCGCTCTCTTTCACCCTCCTTCGTCTCGTTTCGCTCTCTTAAACCTTCCTTAGTCTCGTTTCGCTCTCTTTTCCCAACTTTCGTCTCGTCTCGCTCTCTTTTGCTCTCCTTCATCTCGTTTCGCTCTCGTTTACGCTCCTTCATCTCGTTTCGCTCTCTTTCACCCTCCTTCGACTTCTTTCGCTCTCTTTCACACTCCTTCGTCTCATTTCGCTCTCTTTCACCCTCCTTCGTCTCATTTCGCTCTCGTGCAACATCCTTTGTCTGGTTTCGCTCTCTTTGACCATCCTTCGTCTCGTTTCGCTCTCTTTGACCCTCCTTCGTTTCGTTTCACACTCTTTCACCCTCCTTCGCCTCGTTTCTCCCTCTTTCACCCTCCTTGGTCTCGGTATGCTCTCTTTCACCCTCCTTCGTCTACTTTCACTCTCTTTCACCCTTCTTCGTCTCGTTTCGCTGTCTTTCACACTCCTTCGTCTCGTTTCCCTCTCTTTCACCCTCCATCGCCTCGTTTCGGTCTCTTTCATCTTCCTTCGTCTCGTTCCGCTCTGTTTCACCCTCCTTCGACTCCTTTCGCTCTCTTTCACCCTCCTTTGTCTCGATTCGCTCTCTTTCACACTCCTTCCTCTCGTTTCGCTCTCATTCACCCTCCATCATCTCGTTTCGCTCTCTTTCACCCTCCTTCGTCTCGTTTCACTCTCTTTCACCAACCTTCATCTCGTTTCGCTCTCTTTCACCCTCCTTCATCTCGTTCCGCTCTCTTTCACCCTCCTTCGTCTCATTTCGCTCTCGTGCACCCTCCTTTGTCTCGTTTCGCTCTCTTTAACCCTCCTTCATCTCGTTTCGCTCTCTTTCACCCTCCTTCATCTCGTTTCGCCCTCTTTCACCCTCCTTCGTCTGGTTTCGCTCTCTTTCACCCTCCTTCATCTACTTTCACTCTCTTTCACCCTTCTTCGTCTCGTTTCGCTCTCTTTCACCCTCCTTCATCTCGTTTCCCTCTCTTTCACCCTCCGTCATCTCGTTTCCCTCTCTTTCACCCTCCTTCATCTCGTTCTGCACTCTTTCACCCTCCTTCGTCTCATTTCGCTCTCTTTGACCCTCCTTCGTCTCGTTTCGCTCTCTTTGACCCTCCTTCATCTCGTATCGCTCTCTTTCACCCTCCTCCGCCTCGTTTCGGTCTCTTTCATCCTCCTTTTTCTCGTTCTGCTCTCTTTCACCCTCCTTCGTCTCCTTTCGCTCTCTTTCACCCTCCTTTATATCGTTTCGCTCTCTTTCAGCCTCCTTCATCTCGTTTTGCTCTCTTTGACCGTCCTTCATCTCGTTTCGCTCTCTTTCACCCTTCTTCGTCTTGTTTCGCCCTCTTTCACCCTCCTTCGTCGCGTTTCGCCCTCTTTCACCCTCCTTCGTCTGGTTTCGCTCTCTTTCACCCTCCTTCATCTACTTTCACTCTCTTTCACCCTTCTTCGTCTCGTTTCACTCTCTTTCACCCTCCTTCGCCTCGTTTCCCTCTCTTTCACCCTCCGTCATCTCGTTTCCCTCTCTTTCACCCTCCTTCGTCTCGTTTCGCTCTCTTTCACCCTCCTTCATCTCGTTTCGGTCTCTTTCACCCTCCTTCATCTCGTTCTGCTCTCTTTCACCCTCCTTCGTCTCATTTCGCTCTCTTTGACCCTCCTTCGTCTCGTTTCGCTCTCTTTGACCCTCCTTCATCTCGTTTCGCTCTCTTTCACCCTTCTTCGTCTCGTTTCGCCCTCTTTCACCCTCCTTCATTTCGTTTCACTCTCTTTCACCCTCCTTCGTCTTGTTTCACTCTCTTTCACCCTCCTTCATCTCGTTTCGCTCTCTTCCACCCTCCTTCGTCTCGTTTCGCCCTCTTTCACCCTCCTTTGTCTTGTTTCGCTCTCTTTCACCCACCGTCAACTCGTTTCGCTCTCTTTCACCCTCCTCCGCCTCGTTTCGGTCTCTTTCATCCTCCTTTTTCTCGTTCCGCTCTCTTTCACCCCCCTTCCACTCTTTTCGCTCTCTTTCACCCTCCTTTGTATTGTTTCGCTCTCTTTCACCCTCCTTCATCTCGTTTCGCTCTCTTTGACCTTCCTTCATCTTGTTTCGCTCTCTTTCAGCCTCCTTCGTCTCGTTTCACCCTCTTTCACCCTCCTTCGTCTCATTTCGCTCTCTTTCACCCTCCTCCGTCTCGTGTCGCTCTCTTTCACCCTCCTTTGTCTCGTTTCGCTCTGTTCCACCCTCCTTCATCTCGTTTCACTCTCTTTCACCCTCCTTTGTCTTGTTTTGCTCTCATTCACCCACCTTCATCTCGTTTCGCTCTCTTTCACCCTCCATCGCCTCGTTTCGGTCTCTTTCATCTTCCTTCGTCTCGTTCCGCTCTGTTTCACCCTCCTTCGACTCCTTTCGCTCTCTTTCACCCTCCTTTGTCTCGATTCGCTCTCTTTCACACTCCTTCCTCTCGTTTCGCTCTCATTCACCCTCCATCATCTCGTTTCGCTCTCTTTCACCCTCCTTCGACTTGTTTCACTCTCTTTCACCCTCCTTCGTCTCATTTCTCTCTCGTGCACCCTCCTTTGTCTCGTTTCGCTCTCTTTGACCCTCCTTCATCTCGTTTCGCTCTCTTTGACCCTCCTTCGTCTCGTTTTGCTCTCTTTCACCCTCCTTCGTCTCGTTTCGCTCTCTTTCACCCTCCTTCGTCTCGTATCGCTCTCTTAAACCTTCCTTAGTCTCGTTTCGCTCTCTTTTACCAACTTTCGTCTCGTCTCGCTCTCTTTTGCACTCCTTCATCTCGTTTCCCTCTCTTTCACCCTCCGTCATCTTGTTTCCCTCTCTTTCACCCTCCTTCGTCTCGTTTCGCTCTCTTTCACCCTCCTTCATCTCGTTCTGCACTCTTTCACCCTCCTTCGTCTCATTTCGCTCTCTTTGACCCTCCTTCGTCTCGTTTCGCTCTCTTTGACCCTCCTTCATCTCGTATCGCTCTCTTTCACCCTCCTCCGCCTCGTTTCGGTCTCTTTCATCCTCCTTTTTCTCGTTCTGCTCTCTTTCACCCTCCTTCGTCTCCTTTCGCTCTCTTTCACCCTCCTTTATATCGTTTCGCTCTCTTTCAGCCTCCTTCATCTCGTTTCGCTCTCTTTGACCGTCCTTCATCTCGTTTCGCTCTCTTTCACCCTTCTTCGTCTTGTTTCGCCCTCTTTCACCCTCCTTCGTCTCGTTTCGCCCTCTTTCACCCTCCTTCGTCTGGTTTCGCTCTCTTTCACCCTCCTTCATCTACTTTCACTCTCTTTCACCCTTCTTCGTCTAGTTTCGCTCTCTTTCACCCTCCTTCGCCTCGTTTCCCTCTCTTTCACCCTCCGTCATCTCGTTTCCCTCTCTTTCACCCTCCTTCGTCTCGTTTCGCTCTCTTTCACCCTCCTTCATCTTGTTTTGGTCTCTTTCACCCTCCTTCATCTCGTTCTGCTCTCTTTCAACCTCCTTCCTCTCTTTTTGCTCTCTT
Organism: Scyliorhinus torazame; assembly: GCF_047496885.1. NCBI lineage: Eukaryota > Metazoa > Chordata > Chondrichthyes > Carcharhiniformes > Scyliorhinidae > Scyliorhinus > Scyliorhinus torazame. The sequence continues at coordinate 328,000,514 of NC_092712.1, read as the reverse complement.
TCACCCTCCTTTGTATTGTTTTGCTCTCTTTCACCCTCCTTCGTCTCGTTTCACCCTCTTTCACCCTCCTTCGTCTCGTATCGCTCTCTTAAACCTTCCTTAGTCTCGTTTCGCTCTCTTTTACCAACTTTCGTCTCGTCTCGCTCTCTTTTGCACTCCTTCATCTCGTTTCGCTCTCGTTTACGCTCCTTCATCTCGTTTCGCTCTCTTTCACCCTCCTTCGTCTCATTTCGCTCTCTTTCACCCTCCTTCGTCTCATTTCGCTCTCGTGCAACCTCCTTTGTCTCGTTTCGCTCTCTTTGACCATCCTTCGTCTCGTTTCGCTCTCTTTGACCCTCCTTCGTCTCGTTTCGCTCTCTTTCAACCTCCTTCCTCTCGTTTCGCCCTCTTTCACCCTCCTTCGTCTCGTTTCGCTCTCTTTCACCCTCCTTCGTCTACTTTCACTTTCTTTCACCATCCTTCGTCTCATTTCCCTCTCTTTCACCCTCCTTTGTCTCGTTTCGCTCTCTTTCACCCACCTTCATCTCGTTTCGGTGTCTTTCACCCTCCTTCATCTCGTTCCGCTCTCTTTCACCCTCCTTCATCTCATTTCGCTCTCGTGCACCTTCCTTTGTCTCGTTTCGCTCTCTTTGACCATCCTTCGTCCCGTTTCGCTCTCTTTGACCCTCCTTCGTTTAGTTTCACTCTCTTTCACCCTCCTTCGTCTCGTTTCTCCCTCTTTCACCCTCCTTCGTCTCGGTATGCTCTCTTTCACCCTCCTTCGTCTACTTTCACTCTCTTTCACCCTTCTTCGTCTCGTTTCGCTCTCTTTCACACTCCTTCGTCTCGTTTCCCTCTCTTTCACCCTCCTTCATCTCGTTTCCCTCTCTTTCACCCTCCTTCGTCTCGTTTCGCTCTCTTTTACCCTCTTTCGTTTCGTTTCGCTCTCTTTTACACTCCTTCATCTCGTTTCGCTCTCGTTCATTCTCCTTCGTCTCGTTTCGCTCTCTTTCACCCTCCTTCGACTTGTTTCGCTCTCTTTCACCCTCCTTCGTCTCATTTCTCTCTCGTGCACCCTCCTTTGTCTCGTTTCGCTCTCTTTGACCCTCCTTCATCTCGTTTCGCTCTCTTTGACCCTCCTTCGTCTCGTTTCGCTCTCTTTCACCCTCCTTCGTCTCGTTTCGCTCTCTTTCACCCTCCTTCGTCTCGTTTCGCTCTCTTAAACCTTCCTTAGTCTCGTTTCGCTCTCTTTTCCCAACTTTCGTCTCGTCTCGCTCTCTTTTGCTCTCCTTCATCTCGTTTCGCTCTCGTTTACGCTCCTTCATCTCGTTTCGCTCTCTTTCACCCTCCTTCGACTTCTTTCGCTCTCTTTCACACTCCTTCGTCTCATTTCGCTCTCTTTCACCCTCCTTCGTCTCATTTCGCTCTCGTGCAACCTCCTTTGTCTGGTTTCGCTCTCTTTGACCATCCTTCGTCTCGTTTCGCTCTCTTTGACCCTCCTTCGTTTCGTTTCACACTCTTTCACCCTCCTTCGCCTCGTTTCTCCCTCTTTCACGCTCCTTGGTCTCGGTATGCTCTCTTTCACCCTCCTTCGTCTACTTTCACTCTCTTTCACCCTTCTTCGTCTCGTTTCGCTGTCTTTCACACTCCTTCGTCTCGTTTCCCTCTCTTTCACCCTCCATCGCCTCGTTTCGGTCTCTTTCATCTTCCTTCGTCTCGTTCCGCTCTGTTTCACCCTCCTTCGACTCCTTTCGCTCTCTTTCACCCTCCTTTGTCTCGATTCGCTCTCTTTCACACTCCTTCCTCTCGTTTCGCTCTCATTCACCCTCCATCATCTCGTTTCGCTCTCTTTCACCCTCCTTCGTCTCGTTTCACTCTCTTTCACCAACCTTCATCTCGTTTCGCTCTCTTTTACCCTCCTTCATCTCGTTCCGCTCTCTTTCACCCTCCTTCGTCTCATTTCGCTCTCGTGCACCCTCCTTTGTCTCGTTTCGCTCTCTTTAACCCTCCTTCATCTCGTTTCGCTCTCTTTCACCCTCCTTCATCTCGTTTCGCCCTCTTTCACCCTCCTTCGTCTGGTTTCGCTCTCTTTCACCCTCCTTCATCTACTTTCACTCTCTTTCACCCTTCTTCGTCTCGTTTCGCTCTCTTTCACCCTCCTTCATCTCGTTTCCCTCTCTTTCACCCTCCGTCATCTCGTTTCCCTCTCTTTCACCCTCCTTCATCTCGTTCTGCACTCTTTCACCCTCCTTCGTCTCATTTCGCTCTCTTTGACCCTCCTTCGTCTCGTTTCGCTCTCTTTGACCCTCCTTCATCTCGTATCGCTCTCTTTCACCCTCCTCCGCCTCGTTTCGGTCTCTTTCATCCTCCTTTTTCTCGTTCTGCTCTCTTTCACCCTCCTTCGTCTCCTTTCGCTCTCTTTCACCCTCCTTTATATCGTTTCGCTCTCTTTCAGCCTCCTTCATCTCGTTTTGCTCTCTTTGACCGTCCTTCATCTCGTTTCGCTCTCTTTCACCCTTCTTCGTCTTGTTTCGCCCTCTTTCACCCTCCTTCGTCGCGTTTCGCCCTCTTTCACCCTCCTTCGTCTGGTTTCGCTCTCTTTCACCCTCCTTCATCTACTTTCACTCTCTTTCACCCTTCTTCGTCTCGTTTCACTCTCTTTCACCCTCCTTCGCCTCGTTTCCCTCTCTTTCACCCTCCGTCATCTCGTTTCCCTCTCTTTCACCCTCCTTCGTCTCGTTTCGCTCTCTTTCACCCTCCTTCATCTCGTTTCGGTCTCTTTCACCCTCCTTCATCTCGTTCTGCTCTCTTTCACCCTCCTTCGTCTCATTTCGCTCTCTTTGACCCTCCTTCGTCTCGTTTCGCTCTCTTTGACCCTCCTTCATCTCGTTTCGCTCTCTTTCAACCTTCTTCGTCTCGTTTCGCCCTCTTTCACCCTCCTTCATTTCGTTTCACTCTCTTTCACCCTCCTTCGTCTTGTTTCACTCTCTTTCACCCTCCTTCATCTCGTTTCGCTCTCTTCCGCCCTCCTTCGTCTCGTTTCGCCCTCTTTCACCCTCCTTTGTCTTGTTTCGCTCTCTTTCACCCACCGTCAACTCGTTTCGCTCTCTTTCACCCTCCTCCGCCTCGTTTCGGTCTCTTTCATCCTCCTTTTTCTCGTTCCGCTCTCTTTCACCCCCCTTCCACTCTTTTCGCTCTCTTTCACCCTCCTTTGTATTGTTTCGCTCTCTTTCACCCTCCTTCATCTCGTTTCGCTCTCTTTGACCTTCCTTCATCTTGTTTCGCTCTCTTTCAGCCTCCTTCGTCTCGTTTCACCCTCTTTCACCCTCCTTCGTCTCATTTCGCTCTCTTTCACCCTCCTCCGTCTCGTGTCGCTCTCTTTCACCCTCCTTTGTCTCGTTTCGCTCTGTTCCACCCTCCTTCATCTCGTTTCACTCTCTTTCACCCTCCTTTGTCTTGTTTTGCTCTCATTCACCCACCTTCATCTCGTTTCGCTCTCTTTCACCCTCCATCGCCTCGTTTCGGTCTCTTTCATCTTCCTTCGTCTCGTTCCGCTCTGTTTCACCCTCCTTCGACTCCTTTCGCTCTCTTTCACCCTCCTTTGTCTCGATTCGCTCTCTTTCACACTCCTTCCTCTCGTTTCGCTCTCATTCACCCTCCATCATCTCGTTTCGCTCTCTTTCACCCTCCTTCGACTTGTTTCACTCTCTTTCACCCTCCTTCGTCTCATTTCTCTCTCGTGCACCCTCCTTTGTCTCGTTTCGCTCTCTTTGACCCTCCTTCATCTCGTTTCGCTCTCTTTGACCCTCCTTCGTCTCGTTTTGCTCTCTTTCACCCTCCTTCGTCTCGTTTCGCTCTCTTTCACCCTCCTTCGTCTCGTATCGCTCTCTTAAACCTTCCTTAGTCTCGTTTCGCTCTCTTTTACCAACTTTCGTCTCGTCTCGCTCTCTTTTGCACTCCTTCATCTCGTTTCCCTCTCTTTCACCCTCCGTCATCTTGTTTCCCTCTCTTTCACCCTCCTTCGTCTCGTTTCGCTCTCTTTCACCCTCCTTCATCTCGTTTCGGTCTCTTTCACCCTCCTTCATCTCGTTCTGCACTCTTTCACCCTCCTTCGTCTCATTTCGCTCTCTTTGACCCTCCTTCATCTCGTTTCGCTCTCTTTGACCCTCCTTCATCTCGTATCGCTCTCTTTCACCCTCCTCCGCCTCGTTTCGGTCTCTTTCATCCTCCTTTTTCTCGTTCTGCTCTCTTTCACCCACCTTCGTCTCCTTTCGCTCTCTTTCACCCTCCTTTATATCGTTTCGCTCTCTTTCACCCTCCTTCATCTCGTTTCGCTCTCTTTGACCGTCCTTCATCTCGTTTCGCTCTCTTTCACCCTTCTTCGTCTTGTTTCGCCCTCTTTAACCATCCTTTGTCTCGTTTCGCCCTCTTTCACCCTTCTTCGTCTGGTTTCGCTCTCTTTCACCCTCCTTCATCTACTTTCACTCTCTTTCACCCTTCTTCGTCTCGTTTCGCTCTCTTTCACCCTCCTTCGTCTCGTTTCCCTTCTTTCACCCTCCGTCATCTCGTTTCCCTCTCTTTCACCCTCCTTCGTCTCGTTTCGCTCTCTTTCACCCTCCTTCATCTCGTTTCGGTCTCTTTCACCCTCCTTCATCTCGTTCTGCTCTCTTTCACCCTCCTTCGTCTCATTTCGCTCTCTTTGACCCTCCTTCGTCTCGTTTCGCTCTCTTTGACCCTCCTTCATCTCGTTTCGCTCTCTTTCACCCTTCTTCGTCTCGTTTCGCCCTCTTTCACCCTCCTTCATCTCGTTTCACTCTCTTTCACCCTCCTTCGTCTTGTTTCACTCTCTTTCACCCTCCTTCATCTCGTTTCGCTCTCTTCCACCCTCCTTCGTCTCGTTTCGCCCTCTTTCACCCTCCTTTGTCTTGTTTCGCTCTCTTTCACCCACCGTCATCTCGTTTCGCTCTCTTTCACCCTCCTCCGCCTCGTTTCGGTCTCTTTCATCCTCCTTTTTCTCGTTCCGCTCTCTTTCACCCCCCTTCCTCTCTTTTCGCTCTCTTTCACCCTCCTTTGTATTGTTTCGCTCTCTTTCACCCTCCTTCATCTCGTTTCGCTCTCTTTGACCTTCCTTCATCTTGTTTCGCTCTCTTTCACCCTCCTTCGTCTCATTTCGCTCTCTTTCACCCTCCTCCGTCTCGTGTCGCTCTCTTTCACCCTCCTTTGTCTCGTTTCGCTCTGTTCCACCCTCCTTCATCTCGTTTCACTCTCTTTCACCCTCCTTTGTCTTGTTTTGCTCTCATTCACCCACCTTCATCTCGTTTCACTCTCTTTCACCCTCCATCGCCTCGTTTCGGTCTCTTTCATCTTCCTTCATCTCGTTCCGCTCTGTTTCACCCTCCTTCGACTCCTTTCGCTCTCTTTCACCCTCCATTGTCTCGATTCGCTCTCTTTCACACTCCTTCCTCTCGTTTCGCTCTCATTCACCCTCCATCATCTCGTTTCGCTCTCTTTCACCCTCCTTCGACTTGTTTCGCTCTCTTTCACCCTCCTTCGTCTCATTTCTCTCTCGTGCACCCTCCTTTGTCTCGTTTCGCTCTCTTTGACCCTCCTTCATCTCGTTTCGCTCTCTTTGACCCTCCTTCGTCTCGTTTTGCTCTCTTTCACCCTCCTTCGTCTCGTTTCGCTCTCTTTCACCCTCCTTCGTCTCGTATCGCTCTCTTAAACCCTCCTTCGTCTCGTATCACTCTCTTTCACCAACCTTCATCTCGTTTCGCTCTCTTTCACCCTCCTTCATCTCGTTCCGCTCTCTTTCACCCTCCTTCGTCTCATTTCGCTCTCGTGCACCCTCCTTTGTCTCGTTTCGCTCTCTTTGACCCTCCTTCATCTCGTTTCGCTCTCTTTCACCCTCCTTCATCTCGTTTCGCCCTCTTTCACCCTCCTTCGTCTGGTTTCGCTCTCTTTCACCCTCCTTCATCTACTTTCACTCTCTTTCACCCTTCTTCGTCTCGTTTCGCTCTCTTTCACCCTCCTTCATCTCGTTTCCCTCTCTTTCACCCTCCGTCATCTCGTTTCCCTCTCTTTCACCCTCCTTCGTCTCGTTTCGCTCTCTTTCACCCTCCTTCATCTCGTTTCGGTCTCTTTCACCCTCCTTCATCTCGTTCTGCACTCTTTCACCCTCCTTCGTCTCATTTCGCTCTCTTTGACCCTCCTTCGTCTCGTTTCGCTCTCTTTGACCCTCCTTCATCTCGTATCGCTCTCTTTCACCCTCCTCCGCCTCGTTTCGGTCTCTTTCATCCTCCTTTTTCTCGTTCTGCTCTCTTTCACCCTCCTTCGTCTCCTTTCGCTCTCTTTCACCCTCCTTTATATCGTTTCGCTCTCTTTCAGCCTCCTTCATCTCGTTTCGCTCTCTTTGACCGTCCTTCATCTCGCTTCGCTCTCTTTCACCCTTCTTCGTCTTCTTTCGCCCTCTTTCACCCTCCTTCGTCTCGTTTCGCCCTCTTTCACCCTCCTTCGTCTGGTTTCGCTCTCTTTCACCCTCCTTCATCTACTTTCACTCTCTTTCACCCTTCTTCGTCTTGTTTCGCTCTCTTTCAACCTCCTTCGCCTCGTTTCCCTCTCTTTCACCCTCCGTCATCTCGTTTCCCTCTCTTTCACCCTCCTTCGTCTCGTTTCGCTCTCTTTCACCCTCCTTCATCTCGTTTCGGTCTCTTTCACCCTCCTTCATCTCGTTCTGCTCTCTTTCACCCTCCTTCGTCTCATTTCGCTCTCTTTGACCCTCCTTCGTCTCGTTTCGCTCTCTTTGACCCTCCTTCATCTCGTTTCGCTCTCTTTCACCCTTCTTCGTCTCGTTTCGCCCTCTTTCACCCTCCTTCATCTCGTTTCACTCTCTTTCACCCTCCTTCGTCTTGTTTCACTCTCTTTCACCCTCCTTCATCTCGTTTCACTCTCTTCCACCCTCCTTCGTCTCGTTTCGCCCTCTTTCACCCTCCTTTGTCTTGTTTCGCTCTCTTTCACCCACCGTCATCTCGTTTCGCTCTCTTTCACCCTCCTCCGCCTCGTTTCGGTCTCTTTCATCCTCCTTTTTCTCGTTCCGCTCTCTTTCACCCTCCTTCGACTCCTTTCGCTCTCTTTCACCCTCCTTTGTCTCGATTCGCTCTCTTTCACACTCCTTCCTCTCGTTTCGCTCTCATTCACCCTCCATCATCTCGTTTCGCTCTCTTTCACCCTCCTTCGACTTGTTTCACTCTCTTTCACCCTCCTTCGTCTCATTTCTCTCTCGTGCACCCTCCTTTGTCTCGTTTCGCTCTCTTTGACCCTCCTTCATCTCGTTTCGCTCTCTTTGACCCTCCTTCGTCTCGTTTTGCTCTCTTTCACCCTCCTTCGTCTCGTTTCGCTCTCTTTCACCCTCCTTCGTCTCGTATCGCTCTCTTAAACCTTCCTTAGTCTCGTTTCGCTCTCTTTTACCAACTTTCGTCTCGTCTCGCTCTCTTTTGCACTCCTTCATCTCGTTTCCCTCTCTTTCACCCTCCGTCATCTTGTTTCCCTCTCTTTCACCCTCCTTCGTCTCGTTTCGCTCTCTTTCACCCTCCTTCATCTCGTTTCGGTCTCTTTCACCCTCCTTCATCTCGTTCTGCACTCTTTCACCCTCCTTCGTCTCATTTCGCTCTCTTTGACCCTCCTTCATCTCGTTTCGCTCTCTTTGACCCTCCTTCATCTCGTATCGCTCTCTTTCACCCTCCTCCGCCTCGTTTCGGTCTCTTTCATCCTCCTTTTTCTCGTTCTGCTCTCTTTCACCCTCCTTCGTCTCCTTTCGCTCTCTTTCACCCTCCTTTATATCGTTTCGCTCTCTTTCACCCTCCTTCATCTCGTTTCGCTCTCTTTGACCGTCCTTCATCTCGTTTCGCTCTCTTTCACCCTTCTTCGTCTTGTTTCGCCCTCTTTAACCATCCTTTGTCTCGTTTCGCCCTCTTTCACCCTTCTTCGTCTGGTTTCGCTCTCTTTCACCCTCCTTCATCTACTTTCACTCTCTTTCACCCTTCTTCGTCTCGTTTCGCTCTCTTTCACCCTCCTTCGTCTCGTTTCCCTCTCTTTCACCCTCCGTCATCTCGTTTCCCTCTCTTTCACCCTCCTTCGTCTCGTTTCGCTCTCTTTCACCCTCCTTCATCTCGTTTCGGTCTCTTTCACCCTCCTTCATCTCGTTCTGCTCTCTTTCACCCTCCTTCGTCTCATTTCGCTCTCTTTGACCCTCCTTCGTCTCGTTTCGCTCTCTTTGACCCTCCTTCATCTCGTTTCGCTCTCTTTCACCCTTCTTCGTCTCGTTTCGCCCTCTTTCACCCTCCTTCATCTCGTTTCACTCTCTTTCACCCTCCTTCGTCTTGTTTCACTCTCTTTCACCCTCCTTCATCTCGTTTCGCTCTCTTCCACCCTCCTTCGTCTCGTTTCGCCCTCTTTCACCCTCCTTTGTCTTGTTTCGCTCTCTTTCACCCACCGTCATCTCGTTTCGCTCTCTTTCACCCTCCTCCGCCTCGTTTCGGTCTCTTTCATCCTCCTTTTTCTCGTTCCGCTCTCTTTCACCCCCCTTCCTCTCTTTTCGCTCTCTTTCACCCTCCTTTGTATTGTTTCGCTCTCTTTCACCCTCCTTCATCTCGTTTCGCTCTCTTTGACCTTCCTTCATCTTGTTTCGCTCTCTTTCACCCTCCTTCGTCTCATTTCGCTCTCTTTCACCCTCCTCCGTCTCGTGTCGCTCTCTTTCACCCTCCTTTGTCTCGTTTCGCTCTGTTCCACCCTCCTTCATCTCGTTTCACTCTCTTTCACCCTCCTTTGTCTTGTTTTGCTCTCATTCACCCACCTTCATCTCGTTTCACTCTCTTTCACCCTCCATCGCCTCGTTTCGGTCTCTTTCATCTTCCTTCATCTCGTTCCGCTCTGTTTCACCCTCCTTCGACTCCTTTCGCTCTCTTTCACCCTCCATTGTCTCGATTCGCTCTCTTTCACACTCCTTCCTCTCGTTTCGCTCTCATTCACCCTCCATCATCTCGTTTCGCTCTCTTTCACCCTCCTTCGACTTGTTTCGCTCTCTTTCACCCTCCTTCGTCTCATTTCTCTCTCGTGCACCCTCCTTTGTCTCGTTTCGCTCTCTTTGACCCTCCTTCATCTCGTTTCGCTCTCTTTGACCCTCCTTCGTCTCGTTTTGCTCTCTTTCACCCTCCTTCGTCTCGTTTCGCTCTCTTTCACCCTCCTTCGTCTCGTATCGCTCTCTTAAACCCTCCTTCGTCTCGTATCACTCTCTTTCACCAACCTTCATCTCGTTTCGCTCTCTTTCACCCTCCTTCATCTCGTTCCGCTCTCTTTCACCCTCCTTCGTCTCATTTCGCTCTCGTGCACCCTCCTTTGTCTCGTTTCGCTCTCTTTGACCCTCCTTCATCTCGTTTCGCTCTCTTTCACCCTCCTTCATCTCGTTTCGCCCTCTTTCACCCTCCTTCGTCTGGTTTCGCTCTCTTTCACCCTCCTTCATCTACTTTCACTCTCTTTCACCCTTCTTCGTCTCGTTTCGCTCTCTTTCACCCTCCTTCATCTCGTTTCCCTCTCTTTCACCCTCCGTCATCTCGTTTCCCTCTCTTTCACCCTCCTTCGTCTCGTTTCGCTCTCTTTCACCCTCCTTCATCTCGTTTCGGTCTCTTTCACCCTCCTTCATCTCGTTCTGCACTCTTTCACCCTCCTTCGTCTCATTTCGCTCTCTTTGACCCTCCTTCGTCTCGTTTCGCTCTCTTTGACCCTCCTTCATCTCGTATCGCTCTCTTTCACCCTCCTCCGCCTCGTTTCGGTCTCTTTCATCCTCCTTTTTCTCGTTCTGCTCTCTTTCACCCTCCTTCGTCTCCTTTCGCTCTCTTTCACCCTCCTTTATATCGTTTCGCTCTCTTTCAGCCTCCTTCATCTCGTTTCGCTCTCTTTGACCGTCCTTCATCTCGCTTCGCTCTCTTTCACCCTTCTTCGTCTTCTTTCGCCCTCTTTCACCCTCCTTCGTCTCGTTTCGCCCTCTTTCACCCTCCTTCGTCTGGTTTCGCTCTCTTTCACCCTCCTTCATCTACTTTCACTCTCTTTCACCCTTCTTCGTCTTGTTTCGCTCTCTTTCAACCTCCTTCGCCTCGTTTCCCTCTCTTTCACCCTCCGTCATCTCGTTTCCCTCTCTTTCACCCTCCTTCGTCTCGTTTCGCTCTCTTTCACCCTCCTTCATCTCGTTTCGGTCTCTTTCACCCTCCTTCATCTCGTTCTGCTCTCTTTCACCCTCCTTCGTCTCATTTCGCTCTCTTTGACCCTCCTTCGTCTCGTTTCGCTCTCTTTGACCCTCCTTCATCTCGTTTCGCTCTCTTTCACCCTTCTTCGTCTCGTTTCGCCCTCTTTCACCCTCCTTCATCTCGTTTCACTCTCTTTCACCCTCCTTCGTCTTGTTTCACTCTCTTTCACCCTCCTTCATCTCGTTTCACTCTCTTCCACCCTCCTTCGTCTCGTTTCGCCCTCTTTCACCCTCCTTTGTCTTGTTTCGCTCTCTTTCACCCACCGTCATCTCGTTTCGCTCTCTTTCACCCTCCTCCGCCTCGTTTCGGTCTCTTTCATCCTCCTTTTTCTCGTTCCGCTCTCTTTCACCCCCTTCCTCTCTTTTCGCTCTCTTTCACCCTCCTTTGTATTGTTTCGCTCTCTTTCACCCTCCTTCATCTCGTTTCGCTCTCTTTGACCTTCCTTCATCTTGTTTCGCTCTCTTTCAGCCTCCTTCGTCTCGTTTCACCCTCTTTCACCCTCCTTCGTCTCATTTCGCTCTCTTTCACCCTCCTCCGTCTCGTGTCGCTCTCTTTCACCCTCCTTTGTCTCGTTTCGCTCTGTTCCACCCTCCTTCATCTCGTTTCACTCTCTTTCACCCTCCTTTGTCTTGTTTTGCTCTCATTCACCCACCTTCATCTCGTTTCGCTCTCTTTCACCCTCCATCGCCTCGTTTCGGTCTCTTTCATCTTCCTTCGTCTCGTTCCGCTCTGTTTCACCCTCCTTCGACTCCTTTCGCTCTCTTTCACCCTCCTTTGTCTCGATTCGCTCTCTTTCACACTCCTTCCTCTCGTTTCGCTCTCATTCACCCTCCATCATCTCGTTTCGCTCTCTTTCACCCTCCTTCGACTTGTTTCACTCTCTTTCACCCTCCTTCGTCTCATTTCTCTCTCGTGCACCCTCCTTTGTCTCGTTTCGCTCTTTTTGACCCTCCTTCATCTCGTTTCGCTCTCTTTGACCCTCCTTCGTCTCGTTTTGCTCTCTTTCACCCTCCTTCGTCTCGTTTCGCTCTCTTTCACCCTCCTTCGTCTCGTATCGCTCTCTTAAACCTTCCTTAGTCTCGTTTCGCTCTCTTTTACCAACTTTCGTCTCGTCTCGCTCTCTTTTGCACTCCTTCATCTCGTTTCGCTCTCGTTTACGCTCCTTCATCTCGTTTCGCTCTCTTTCACCCTCCTTCGACTTCTTTCGCTCTCTTTCACCCTCCTTCGTCTCATTTCGCTCTCTTTCACCCTCCTTCGTCTCATTTCGCTCTCGTGCAACCTCCTTTGTCTCGTTTCGCTCTCTTTGACCATCCTTCGTCTCGTTTCGCTCTCTTTGACCCTCCTTCGTCTCGTTTCGCTCTCTTTCAACCTCCTTCCTCTCGTTTCGCCCTCTTTCACCCTCCTTCGTCTCGTTTCGCTCTCTTTCACCCTCCTTCGTCTACTTTCACTTTCTTTCACCATCCTTTGACTCATTTCCCTCTCTTTAACCCTCCTTTGTCTCGTTTCGCTCTCTTTCACCCACCTTCATCTCGTTTCGGTGTCTTTCACCGTCCTTCATCTCGTTTCGCCCTCTTTCACCCTCCTTTGTCTTGTTTCGCTCTCTTTCACCCACCGTCATCTCGTTTCACTCTCTTTCACCCTCCTCCGCCTCGTTTCGGTCTCTTTCATCCTCCTTTTTCTCGTTCCGCTCTCTTTCACCCCCCTTCCTCTCTTTTCGCTCTCTTTCACCCTCCTTTGTATTGTTTCGCTCTCTTTCACCCTCCTTCGTCTCGTTTCACCCTCTTTCACCCTCCTTCGTCTCGTATCGCTCTCTTAAACCTTCCTTAGTCTCGTTTCGCTCTCTTTTACCAACTTTCGTCTCGTCTCGCTCTCTTTTGCACTCCTTCATCTCGTTTCGCTCTCGTTTACGCTCCTTCATCTCGTTTCGCTCTCTTTCACCCTCCTTCGACTTCTTTCGCTCTCTTTCACCCTCCTTCATCTCATTTCGCTCTCTTTCACCCTCCTTCGTCTCATTTCGCTCTCGTGCAACCTCCTTTGTCTCGTTTCGCTCTCTTTGACCATCCTTCATCTCGTTTCGCTCTCTTTGACCCTCCTTCGTCTCGTTTCGCTCTCTTTCAACCTCCTTCCTCTCGTTTCGCCCTCTTTCACCCTCCTTCGTCTCGTTTCGCTCTCTTTCACCCTCCTTCGTCTACTTTCACTTTCTTTCACCATCCTTCGTCTCATTTCCCTCTCTTTCACCCTCTTTTGTCTCGTTTCGCTCTCTTTCACCCACCTTCATCTCGTTTCGGTGTCTTTCACCCTCCTTCATCTCGTTCCGCTCTCTTTCACCCTCCTTCATCTCATTTCGCTCTCGTGCACCTTCCTTTGTCTCGTTTCGCTCTCTTTGACCATCCTTCGTCTCGTATCGCTCTCTTTGACCCTCCTTTGTTAAGTTTCACTCTCTTTCACCCTCCTTCGTCTTGTTTCTCCCTCTTTCACCCTCCTTCGTCTCGGTATGCTCTCTTTCACCCTCCTTCGTCTACTTTCACTCTCTTTCACCCTTCTTCGTCTCGTTTCGCTCTCTTTCACACTCCTTCGTCTCGTTTCCCTCTCTTTCACCCTCCTTCATCTCGTTTCCCTCTCTTTCACCCTCCTTCGTCTCGTTTCACTCTCTTTTACCCTCTTTCGTTTCGTTTCGCTCTCTTTTACACTCCTTCATCTCGTTTCGCTCTCGTTCATTCTCCTTCGTCTCGTTTCGCTCTCTTTCACCCTCCTTCGACTTGTTTCGCTCTCTTTCACCCTCCTTCGTCTCATTTCTCTCTCGTGCACCCTCCTTTGTCTCGTTTCGCTCTCTTTGACTCTCCTTCATCTCGTTTCGCTCTCTTTGACCCTCCTTCGTCTCGTTTCGCTCTCTTTCTCCCTCCTTCGTCTCGTTTCGCTCTCTTTCACCCTCCTTCGTCTCCTTTCGCTCTCTTAAACCTTCCTTAGTCTCGTTTCGCTCTCTTTTCCCAACTTTCGTCTCGTCTCGCTCTCTTTTGCACTCCTTCATCTCGTTTCGCTCTCGTTTACGCTCCTTCATCTCGTTTCGCTCTCTTTCACCCTCCTTCGACTTCTTTCGCTCTCTTTCACACTCCTTCGTCTCATTTCGCTCTCTTTCACCCTCCTTCGTCTCATTTCGCTCTCGTGCAACCTCCTTTGTCTGGTTTCGCTCTCCTTGACCATCCTTCGTCTCGTTTCGCTCTCTTTGACCCTCCTTCGTCTCGTTTCGCTCTCTTTCAACCTCCTTCCTCTCGTTTCGCCCTCTTTCACCCTCCTTCGTCTCGTTTCGCTCTCTTTCACCCTCCTTCGTCTACTTTCACTTTCTTTCACCCTCCTTCGTCTCATTTCCCTCTCTTTCACCCTCCTTCGTCTCGTTTCGCTCTCTTTCACCCACCTTCATCTCGTTTCGATGTCTTTCACCCTCCTTCATCTCGTTCCGCTCTCTTTCACCCTCCTTCATCTCATTTCGCTCTCGTGCACCTTCCTTTGTCTCGTTTCGCTCTCTTTGACCCTCCTTCGTCTCGTTTCGCTCTCTTTGACCCTCCTTCGTTTCGTTTCACTCTCTTTCACCCTCCTTCGCCTCGTTTCTCCCTCTTTCACCCTCCTTCGTCTCGGTATGCTCTCTTTCACCCTCCTTCGTCTACTTTCACTCTCTTTCACCCTTCTTCGTCTCGTTTCGCTCTCTTTCACACTCCTTCGTCTCGTTTCCCTCTCTTTCACCCTCCTTCATCTCGTTTCCCTCTCTTTCACCCTCCTTCGTCTCGTTTCGCTCTCTTTCACCCTCCTTCATCTTGTTTCGGTCTCTTTCACCCTCCTTCATCTCGTTCCGCTCTCTTTCACCCTCCTTCGTCTCATTTCGCTCTCTTTGACCCTCCTTCGTCTCGTTTCGCTCTCTTTGACCCTCCTTCATCTTGTTTCGCTCTCTTTCACCCTTCTTCGTCTTGTTTCGCCCTCTTTCACCCTTCTTCGTCTTGTTTCGCTCTCTTTCACCCTCCTCCATCTCGTATTGCTCTCTTTCACCCTCCTTCATCTCGTTCCGCTCTCTTTCACCCTCCTTCATCTCATTTCGCTCTCGTGCACCTTCCTTTGTCTCGTTTCGCTCTCTTTGACCCTCCTTCGTCTCGTTTCGCTCTCTTTGACCCTCCTTCGTTTCGTTTCACTCTCTTTCACCCTCCTTCGCCTCGTTTCTCCCTCTTTCACCCTCCTTCATCTCGGTATGCTCTCTTTCACCCTCCTTCGTCTACTTTCACTCTCTTTCACCCTCCTTCGCCTCGTTTCTCCCTCTTTCACCCTCCTTCGTCTCGGTATGCTCTCTTTCACCCTCTTCGTCTACTTTCACTCTCTTTCACCCTTCTTCGTCTCGTTTCGCTCTCTTTCACACTCCTTCGTCTCGTTTCCCTCTCTTTCACCCTCCTTCATCTCGTTTCCCTCTCTTTCACCCTCCTTCGTCTCGTTTCGCTCTCTTTCACCCTCCTTCATCTTGTTTCGGTCTCTTTCACCCTCCTTCATCTCGTTCCGCTCTCTTTCACCCTCCTTCGTCTCATTTCGCTCTCTTTGACCCTCCTTCGTCTCGTTTCGCTCTCTTTGACCCTCCTTCATCTTGTTTCGCTCTCTTTCACCCTTCTTCGTCTCGTGTCGCTCTCTTTCACCCTCCTTTGTCTCGTTTCGCTCTGTTCCACCCTCCTTCATCTCGTTTCACTCTCTTTCACCCTCCTTTGTCTTGTTTTGCTCTCATTCACCCACCTTCATCTCGTTTCACTCTCTTTCACCCTCCATCGCCTCGTTTCGGTCTCTTTCATCTTCCTTCATCTCGTTCCGCTCTGTTTCACCCTCCTTCGACTCCTTTCGCTTTCTTTCACCCTCCATTGTCTCGATTCGCTCTCTTTCACACTCCTTCCTCTCGTTTCGCTCTCATTCACCCTCCATCATCTCGTTTCGCTCTCTTTCACCCTCCTTCAACTTGTTTCGCTCTCTTTCACCCTCCTTCGTCTCATTTCTCTCTCGTGCACCCTCCTTTGTCTCGTTTCGCTCTCTTTGACCCTCCTTCATCTCGTTTCGCTCTCTTTGACCCTCCTTCGTCTCGTTTTGCTCTCTTTCACCCTCCTTCGTCTCGTTTCGCTCTCTTTCACCCTCCTTCGTCTCGTATCGCTCTCTTAAACCCTCCTTCGTCTCGTATCACTCTCTTTCACCAACCTTCATCTCGTTTCGCTCTCTTTCACCCTCCTTCATCTCGTTCCGCTCTCTTTCACCCTCCTTCATCTCATTTCGCTCTCGTGCACCCTCCTTTGTCTCGTTTCGCTCTCTTTGACCCTCCTTCATCTCGTTTCGCTCTCTTTCACCCTCCTTCATCTCGTTTCGCCCTCTTTCACCCTCCTTCGTCTGGTTTCGCTCTCTTTCACCCTCCTTCATCTACTTTCACTCTCTTTCACCCTTCTTCGTCTCGTTTCGCTCTCTTTCACCCTCCTTCATCTCGTTTCCCTCTCTTTCACCCTCCGTCATCTCGTTTCCCTCTCTTTCACCCTCCTTCGTCTCGTTTCGCTCTCTTTCACCCTCCTTCATCTCGTTTCGGTCTCTTTCACCCTCCTTCATCTCGTTCTGCACTCTTTCACCCTCCTTCGTCTCATTTCGCTCTCTTTGACCCTCCTTCGTCTCGTTTCGCTCTCTTTGACCCTCCTTCATCTCGTATCGCTCTCTTTCACCCTCCTCCGCCTCGTTTCGGTCTCTTTCATCCTCCTTTTTCTCGTTCTGCTCTCTTTCACCCTCCTTCGTCTCCTTTCGCTCTCTTTCACCCTCCTTTATATCGTTTCGCTCTCTTTCAGCCTCCTTCATCTCGTTTCGCTCTCTTTGACCGTCCTTCATCTCGTTTCGCTCTCTTTCACCCTTCTTCGTCTTGTTTCGCCCTCTTTCACCCTCCTTCGTCTCGTTTCGCCCTCTTTCACCCCCCTTCGTCTGGTTTCGCTCTCTTTCACCCTCCTTCATCTACTTTCACTCTCTTTCACCCTTCTTCGTCTTGTTTCGCTCTCTTTCAACCTCCTTCGCCTCGTTTCCCTCTCTTTCACCCTCCGTCATCTCGTTTCCCTCTCTTTCACCCTCTTTCGTCTCGTTTCGCTCTCTTTCACCCTCCTTCATCTCGTTTCGGTCTCTTTCACCCTCCTTCATCTCGTTCTGCTCTCTTTCACCCTCCTTCGTCTCATTTCGCTCTCTTTGACCCTCCTTCGTCTCGTTTCGCTCTCTTTGACCCTCCTTCATCTCGTTTCGCTCTCTTTCACCCTTCTTCGTCTCGTTTCGCCCTCTTTCACCCTCCTTCATCTCGTTTCACTCTCTTTCACCCTCCTTCGTCTTGTTTCACTCTCTTTCACCCTCCTTCATCTCGTTTCACTCTCTTCCACCCTCCTTCGTCTCGTTTCGCCCTCTTTCACCCTCCTTTGTCTTGTTTCGCTCTCTTTCACCCACCGTCATCTCGTTTCGCTCTCTTTCACCCTCCTCCGCCTCGTTTCGGTCTCTTTCATCCTCCTTTTTCTCGTTCCGCTCTCTTTCACCCCCCTTCCTCTCTTTTCGCTCTCTTTCACCCTCCTTTGTATTGTTTCGCTCTCTTTCACCCTCCTTCATCTCGTTTCGCTCTCTTTGACCTTCCTTCATCTTGTTTCGCTCTCTTTCAGCCTCCTTCGTCTCGTTTCACCCTCTTTCACCCTCCTTCGTCTCATTTCGCTCTCTTTCACCCTCCTCCGTCTCGTGTCGCTCTCTTTCACCCTCCTTTGTCTCGTTTCGCTCTGTTCCACCCTCCTTCATCTCGTTTCACTCTCTTTCACCCTCCTTTGTCTTGTTTTGCTCTCATTCACCCACCTTCATCTCGTTTCGCTCTCTTTCACCCTCCATCGCCTCGTTTCGGTCTCTTTCATCTTCCTTCGTCTCGTTCCGCTCTGTTTCACCCTCCTTCGACTCCTTTCGCTCTCTTTCACCCTCCTTTGTGTCGATTCGCTCTCTTTCACACTCCTTCCTCTCGTTTCGCTCTCATTCACCCTCCATCATCTCGTTTCGCTCTCTTTCACCCTCCTTCGACTTGTTTCACTCTCTTTCACCCTCCTTCGTCTCATTTCTCTCTCGTGCACCCTCCTTTGTCTCGTTTCGCTCTTTTTGACCCTCCTTCATCTCGTTTCGCTCTCTTTGACCCTCCTTCGTCTCGTTTTGCTCTCTTTCACCCTCCTTCGTCTCGTTTCGCTCTCTTTCACCCTCCTTCGTCTCGTATCGCTCTCTTAAACCTTCCTTAGTCTCGTTTCGCTCTCTTTTACCAACTTTCGTCTCGTCTCGCTCTCTTTTGCACTCCTTCATCTCGTTTCGCTCTCGTTTACGCTCCTTCATCTCGTTTCGCTCTCTTTCACCCTCCTTCGACTTCTTTCGCTCTCTTTCACCCTCCTTCATCTCATTTCGCTCTCTTTCACCCTCCTTCGTCTCATTTCGCTCTCGTGCAACCTCCTTTGTCTTATTTCGCTCTCGTGCAACCTCCTTTGTCTCGTTTCGCTCTCTTTGACCATCCTTCGTCTCGTTTCGCTCTCTTTGACCCTCCTTCGTCTCGTTTCGCTCTCTTTCAACCTCCTTCCTCTCGTTTCGCCCTCTTTCACCCTCCTTCGTCTCGTTTCGCTCTCTTTCACCCTCCTTCGTCTACTTTCACTTTCTTTCACCATCCTTTGACTCATTTCCCTCTCTTTAACCCTCCTTTGTCTCGTTTCGCTCTCTTTCACCCACCTTCATCTCGTTTCGGTGTCTTTCACCGTCCTTCATCTCGTTTCGCCCTCTTTCACCCTCCTTTGTCTTGTTTCGCTCTCTTTCACCCACCGTTAACTCGTTTCGCTCTCTTTCACCCTCCTCCGCCTCGTTTCGGTCTCTTTCATCCTCCTTTTTCTCGTTCCGCTCTCTTTCACCCCCCTTCCTCTCTTTTCGCTCTCTTTCACCCTCCTTTGTATTGTTTCGCTCTCTTTCACCCTCCTTCGTCTCGTTTCACCCTCTTTCACCCTCCTTCGTCTCGTATCGCTCTCTTAAACCTTCCTTAGTCTCGTTTCGCTCTCTTTTACCAACTTTCGTCTCGTCTCGCTCTCTTTTGCACTCCTTCATCTCGTTTCGCTCTCGTTTACGCTCCTTCATCTCGTTTCGCTCTCTTTCACCCTCCTTCGACTTCTTTCGCTCTCTTTCACCCTCCTTCGTCTCATTTCGCTCTCTTTCACCCTCCTTCGTCTCATTTCGCTCTCGTGCAACCTCCTTTGTCTCGTTTCGCTCTCTTTGACCATCCTTCGTCTCGTTTCGCTCTCTTTGACCCTCCTTCATCTCGTTTCGCTCTCTTTCAACCTCCTTCCTCTCGTTTCGCCCTCTTTCACCCTCCTTCGTCTCGTTTCGCTCTCTTTCACCCTCCTTCGTCTACTTTCACTTTCTTTCACCATCCTTCGTCTCATTTCCCTCTCTTTCACCCTCTTTTGTCTCGTTTCGCTCTCTTTCACCCACCTTCATCTCGTTTCAGTGTCTTTCACCCTCCTTCATCTCGTTCCGCTCTCTTTCACCCTCCTTCATCTCATTTCGCTCTCGTGCACCTTCCTTTGTCTCGTTTCGCTCTCTTTGACCATCCTTCGTCTCGTTTCGCTCTCTTTGACCCTCCTTTGTTAAGTTTCACTCTCTTTCACCCTCCTTCGTCTTGTTTCTCCCTCTTTCACCCTCCTTCGTCTCGGTATGCTCTCTTTCACCCTCCTTCGTCTACTTTCACTCTCTTTCACCCTTCTTCGTCTCGTTTCGCTCTCTTTCACACTCCTTCGTCTCGTTTCCCTCTCTTTCACCCTCCTTCATCTCGTTTCCCTCTCTTTCACCCTCCTTCGTCTCGTTTCACTCTCTTTTACCCTCTTTCGTTTCGTTTCGCTCTCTTTTACACTCCTTCATCTCGTTTCGCTCTCGTTCATTCTCCTTCGTCTCGTTTCGCTCTCTTTCACCCTCCTTCGACTTGTTTCGCTCTCTTTCACCCTCCTTCGTCTCATTTCTCTCTCGTGCACCCTCCTTTGTCTCGTTTCGCTCTCTTTGACTCTCCTTCATCTCGTTTCGCTCTCTTTGACCCTCCTTCGTCTCGTTTCGCTCTCTTTCTCCCTCCTTCGTCTCGTTTCACTCTCTTTCACCCTCCTTCGTCTCCTTTCGCTCTCTTAAACCTTCCTTAGTCTCGTTTCGCTCTCTTTTCCCAACTTTCGTCTCGTCTCGCTCTCTTTTGCACTCCTTCATCTCGTTTCGCTCTCGTTTACGCTCCTTCATCTCGTTTCGCTCTCTTTCACCCTCCTTCGACTTCTTTCGCTCTCTTTCACACTCCTTCGTCTCATTTCGCTCTCTTTCACCCTCCTTCATCTCATTTCGCTCTCGTGCAACCTCCTTTGTCTGGTTTCGCTCTCCTTGATCATCCTTCGTCTCGTTTCGCTCTCTTTGACCCTCCTTCGTCTCGTTTCGCTCTCTTTCAACCTCCTTCCTCTCGTTTCGCCCTCTTTCACCCTCCTTCGTCTCGTTTCGCTCTCTTTCACCCTCCTTCGTCTACTTTCACTTTCTTTCACCCTCCTTCGTCTCATTTCCCTCTCTTTCACCCTCCTTCGTCTCGTTTCGCTCTCTTTCACCCACCTTCATCTCGTTTCGATGTCTTTCACCCTCCTTCATCTCGTTCCGCTCTCTTTCACCCTCCTTCATCTCATTTCGCTCTCGTGCACCTTCCTTTGTCTCGTTTCGCTCTCTTTGACCCTCCTTCGTCTCGTTTCGCTCTCTTTGACCCTCCTTCGTTTCGTTTCACTCTCTTTCACCCTCCTTCGCCTCGTTTCTCCCTCTTTCACCCTCCTTCGTCTCGGTATGCTCTCTTTCACCCTCCTTCGTCTACTTTCACTCTCTTTCACCCTTCTTCGTCTCGTTTCGCTCTCTTTCACACTCCTTCGTCTCGTTTCCCTCTCTTTCACCCTCCTTCATCTCGTTTCCCTCTCTTTCACCCTCCTTCGTCTCGTTTCGCTCTCTTTCACCCTCCTTCATCTTGTTTCGGTCTCTTTCACCCTCCTTCATCTCGTTCCGCTCTCTTTCACCCTCCTTCGTCTCATTTCGCTCTCTTTGACCCTCCTTCGTCTCGTTTCGCTCTCTTTGACCCTCCTTCATCTTGTTTCGCTCTCTTTCACCCTTCTTCGTCTTGTTTCGCCCTCTTTCACCCTTCTTCGTCTTGTTTCGCCCTCTTTCACACTCCTTCGTCTCGTTTCGCTCTCTTTCACCCTCCTTCGTCTTGTTTCGCTCTCTTTCACCCTCCTTCATCTCGTTTCGCTCTCTTCCACCCTCCTTCGTCTCGTTTCACCCTCTTTCACCCTCCTTTGACTTGTTTCACTCTCTTTCACCCACCGTCAACTCGTTTCGCTCTCTTTCACCCTCCTCCGCCTCGTTTCGGTCTCTTTCATCCTCCTTTTTCTCGTTCCGCTCTCTTTCACCCTCCTTCGTCTCCTTTCGCTCTCTTTCACCCTTCTTTGTATCGTTTCGCTCTCTTTGACCCTCCTTCATCTCGTTTCGCTCTCTTTGACCTTCCTTCATCTCATTTCGCTCTCATTCAGCCTCCTTCGTCTCGTTTCACCCTCTTTCACCCTCCTTCGTCTACTTTCACTCTCTTTCACCCTCCTTCGTCTCGTTTCGCTCTCTTTCAACCTCCTTCGTCTCGTTTCGCTCACTTTCACCCTCCTTCGTCTCGTTTCGCCGTCATTCACAATCCTTCTTCTAGTTTCCCTCTCTTTCACCCTCCTTCGTCTCATTTCCCTCTCTTTCACCCTCCTTCGTCTCGTTTCACTCTCTTTCACCAACCTTCATCTCGTTTCGGTCTCTTTCACCTTCCTTCATCTCGTTTCACTCTCTTTGACCCTCCTTCGTCTCGTTTCACTCTCTTTCACCCTCCTTCATCTCGTTTCGCCCTCTTTAACCCTTCTTCATCTCGCTTCGCTCTCTTTCACCCTCCTTCATCTACTTTCACTCTCTTTCACCCTTCTTCGTCTCGTTACACTCTCTTTCACCCTCCTTCGTCTCGTTTCCCTCTCTTTCACCCTCCGTCATCTCGTTTCCCTCTCTTTCACCCTCCTTCATCTCGTTTCGCTCTCTTTCACCCTCCTTCATCTCGTTTCGGTCTCTTTCACCCTCCTTCATCTCGTTTCGCTCTCTTCCACCCTCCTTCGTCTCGTTTCACCCTCTTTCACCCTCCTTTGACTTGTTTCACTCTCTTTCACCCACCGTCAACTCGTTTCGCTCTCTTTCACCCTCCTCCGCCTCGTTTCGGTCTCTTTCATCCTCCTTTTTCTCGTTCCGCTCTCTTTCACCCTCCTTCGTCTCCTTTCGCTCTCTTTCACCCTTCTTTGTATCGTTTCGCTCTCTTTGACCCTCCTTCGTCTCGTTTCGCTCTCTTTCACCCTCCTTCCTCTCGTTTCGCCCTCTTTCACCCTCCTTCGTCTCGTTTCGCTCTCTTTCACCCTCCTTCGTCTACTTTCACTCTCTTTCACCCTCCTTCGTCTCGTTTCGCTCTCTTTCAACCTCCTTCGTCTCGTTTCGCTCACTTTCACCCTACGTCGTCTCGTTTCGCCGTCATTCACAATCCTTCTTCTAGTTTCCCTCTCTTTCACCCTCCTTCGTCTCATTTCCCTCTCTTTCACCCTCCTTCGTCTCGTTTCACTCTCTTTCACCAACCTTCATCTCGTTTCGGTCTCTTTCACATTCCTTCGTCTCGTTTCACTCTCTTTGACCCTCCTTCATCTCGTTTCACTCTCTTTCACCCTCCTTCATCTCGTTTCGCCCTCTTTAACCCTTCTTCATCTCGCTTCGCTCTCTTTCACCCTCCTTCATCTACTTTCACTCTCTTTCCCCCTTCTTCGTCTCGTTACGCTCTCTTTCACCCTCCTTCGTCTCGTTTCCCTCTCTTTCACCCTCCGTCATCTCGTTTCCCTCTCTTTCACCCTCCTTCATCTCGTTTCGCTCTCTTTCACCCTCCTTCATCTCGTTTCGGTCTCTTTCACCCTCCTTCATCTCGTTTCGCTCTCTTTGACCCTCCTTCGTCTCGTTTCACTCTCTTTCACCCTCCTTCATCTCGTTTCGCCCTCTTTCACCCTCCTTCATCTCGCTTCGCTCTCTTTCACCCTCCTTCATCTACTTTCACTCTCATTCACCCTTCTTCGTCTCGTTTCGCTCTCTTTCACCCTCCTTCGTCTCGTTTCCCTCTCTTTCACCCTCCGTCATCTCGTTTCCCTCTCTTTCACCCTCCTTCGTCTCGTTTCGCTCTCTTTCACCCTCCTTCATCTCGTGTCGGTCTCTTTCACCCTCCTTCATCTCGTTCTGCTCTCTTTCACCCTTCTTCGTCTCGTTTCGCCCTCTTTCACCCTCCTTCATCACGTTTCGCTCTCTTTCACCCTCCTTCGTCTTGTTTCACTCTCATTCACCCTCCTTCATCTCGTTTCGCTCTCTTCCACCCTCCTTCGTCTCGTTTCGCCCTCTTTCACCCTCCTTTGTCTTGTTTCGCTCTCTTTCACCCACCGTCATCTCGTTTCGCTCTCTTTCACCCTCCTCCACCTCGTTTCGGTCTCTTTCATCCTCCTTTTTCTCGTTCCGCTCTCTTTCACCCCCCTTTGTCTCTTTTCGCTCTCTTTCACCCTCCTTTGTATTGTTTCGCTCTCTTTCACCCTCCTTCATCTCGTTTCGCTCTCTTTGACCTTCCTTCATCTCGTTTCGCTCTCTTTCAGCCTCCTTCGTCTCGTTTCACCCTCTTTCACCCTCCTTCGTCTCATTTCGCTCTCTTTCACCCTCCTTCGTCTCGTGTCGCTCTCTTTGACCCTCCTTTGTCTCGTTTCGCTCTCTTCCACCCTCCTTCGTCTCGTTTCACTCTCTTTCACCCTCTTTTGTCTCGATTCGCTCTCTTTCACACTCCTTCCTCTCGTTTCGCTCTCTTTCACCCTCCATCATCTCGTTTCGCTCTCTTTCACCCTCCTTCGTCTCATTTCGCTCTCTTTCACCCTCCTTCGTCTCGTTTCGCTCTCTTTCACCCTCCTTCGTCTCGTTTTGCTCTCTTTCACCCTCCTTTGTCTCATTTTGCTCTCGTTCATCCTCCTTCGTCTTGTTTCGCTCTCTTTCACCCACCTTCATCTCGTTTCGCTCTCTTTCACCCTCCTTCGTCTCGTTTCGCTCTCTTTCACCCTCCTTCGTCTCGTTTCGCTCTCTTTCACCCTCCTTAGTCTCGTTTCACTCTCTTTTACCCTCTTTCGTTTTGTTTCGCTCTCTTTTACACTCCTTCATCTCGTTTCGCTCTCGTTCATTCTCCTTCGTCTCGTTTCACTCTCTTTCACCCTCCTTCGACTTGTTTCGCACTCTTTCACCCTCCTTCATCTCATTTCTCTCTCGTGCACCCTCCTTTGTCTCGTTTCGCACTCTTTGACCCTCCTTCAACTCGTTTCGCTCTCTTTGACCCTTCTTCGTCTCGTTTCGCCCTCTTTCACCCTCCTTCATCACGTTTCGCTCTCTTTCACCCTCCTTCGTCTTGTTTCACTCTCATTCACCCTCCTTCATCTCGTTTCGCTCTCTTCCACCCTCCTTCGTCTCGTTTCGCCCTCTTTCACCCTCCTTTGTCTTGTTTCGCTCTCTTTCACCCACCGTCATCTCGTTTCGCTCTCTTTCACCCTCCTCCACCTCGTTTCGGTCTCTTTCATCCTCCTTTTTCTCGTTCCGCTCTCTTTCACCCCCCTTTGTCTCTTTTCGCTCTCTTTCACCCTCCTTTGTATTGTTTCGCTCTCTTTCACCCTCCTTCATCTCGTTTCGCTCTCTTTGACCTTCCTTCATCTCGTTTCGCTCTCTTTCAGCCTCCTTCGTCTCGTTTCACCCTCTTTCACCCTCCTTCGTCTCATTTCGCTCTCTTTCACCCTCCTTCGTCTCGTGTCGCTCTCTTTGACCCTCCTTTGTCTCGTTTCGCTCTCTTCCACCCTCCTTCGTCTCGTTTCACTCTCTTTCACCCTCTTTTGTCTCGATTCGCTCTCTTTCACACTCCTTCCTCTCGTTTCGCTCTCTTTCACCCTCCATCATCTCGTTTCGCTCTCTTTCACCCTCCTTCGTCTCATTTCGCTCTCTTTCACCCTCCTTCGTCTCGTTTCGCTCTCTTTCACCCTCCTTCGTCTCGTTTTGCTCTCTTTCACCCTCCTTTGTCTCATTTTGCTCTCGTTCATCCTCCTTCGTCTTGTTTCGCTCTCTTTCACCCACCTTCATCTCGTTTCGCTCTCTTTCACCCTCCTTCGTCTCGTTTCGCTCTCTTTCACCCTCCTTCGTCTCGTTTCGCTCTCTTTCACCCTCCTTAGTCTCGTTTCACTCTCTTTTACCCTCTTTCGTTTTGTTTCGCTCTCTTTTACACTCCTTCATCTCGTTTCGCTCTCGTTCATTCTCCTTCGTCTCGTTTCACTCTCTTTCACCCTCCTTCGACTTGTTTCGCACTCTTTCACCCTCCTTCATCTCATTTCTCTCTCGTGCACCCTCCTTTGTCTCGTTTCGCACTCTTTGACCCTCCTTCAACTCGTTTCGCTCTCTTTGACCCTCCTTCGTCTCGTTTCGCTCTCTTTCACCCTCCTTCGTCTCGTTTCGCTCTCTTTCACCCTCCTTTGTCTCGCTTCGCTCTCTTTAACCCTCCTTAGTCTCGCTTCGCTCTCTTTTACCAACTTTCGTCTCGTTTCGCTCTCTTTTTCACTCCTTCATCTCGTTTCGCCCTCTTTCACCCTCCTTCATCACGTTTCGCTCTCTTTCACCCTCCTTCGTCTTGTTTCACTCTCATTCACCCTCCTTCATCTCGTTTCGCTCTCTTCCACCCTCCTTCGTCTCGTTTCGCCCTCTTTCACCCTCCTTTGTCTTGTTTCGCTCTCTTTCACCCACCGTCATCTCGTTTCGCTCTCTTTCACCCTCCTCCACCTCGTTTCGGTCTCTTTCATCCTCCTTTTTCTCGTTCCGCTCTCTTTCACCCCCCTTTGTCTCTTTTCGCTCTCTTTCACCCTCCTTTGTATTGTTTCGCTCTCTTTCACCCTCCTTTATCTCGTTTCGCTCTCTTTGACCTTCCTTCATCTCGTTTCGCTCTCTTTCAGCCTCCTTCGTCTCGTTTCACCCTCTTTCACCCTCCTTCGTCTCATTTCGCTCTCTTTCACCCTCCTTCGTCTCGTGTCGCTCTCTTTGACCCTCCTTTGTCTCGTTTCGCTCTCTTCCACCCTCCTTCGTCTCGTTTCACTCTCTTTCACCCTCTTTTGTCTCGATTCGCTCTCTTTCACACTCCTTCCTCTCGTTTCGCTCTCTTTCACCCTCCATCATCTCGTTTCGCTCTCTTTCACCCTCCTTCGTCTCATTTCGCTCTCTTTCACCCTCCTTCGTCTCGTTTCGCTCTCTTTCACCCTCCTTCGTCTCGTTTTGCTCTCTTTCACCCTCCTTTGTCTCATTTTGCTCTCGTTCACCCTCCTTCGTCTTGTTTCGCTCTCTTTCACCCACCTTCATCTCGTTTCGCTCTCTTTCACCCTATTTCGTCTCGTTTCGCTCTCTTTCACCCTCCTTCGTCTCGTTTCGCTCTCTTTCACCCTCCTTCGTCTCGTTTCGCTCTCTTTCACCCTCCTTAGTCTCGTTTCACTCTCTTTTACCCTCTTTCGTTTTGTTTCGCTCTCTTTTACACTCCTTCATCTCGTTTCGCTCTCGTTCATTCTCCTTCGTCTCGTTTCACTCTCTTTCACCCACCTTCGACTTGTTTCGCACTCTTTCACCCTCCTTCGTCTCATTTCTCTCTCGTGCACCCTCCTTTGTCTCGTTTCGCACTCTTTGACCCTCCTTCAACTCGTTTCGCTCTCTTTGACCCTCCTTCGTCTCGTTTCGCTCTCTTTCACCCTCCTTCGTCTCGTTTCGCTCTCTTTCACCCTCCTTTGTCTCGCTTCGCTCTCTTTAACCCTCCTTAGTCTCGTTTCGCGCTCTTTTACCAACTTTCGTCTCGTTTCGCTCTCTTTTTCACTCCTTCATCTCGTTTCGCTCTCGTTCACGCTCCTTCATCTCGTTTCGCTCTCTTTCACCCTCCTTCGACTTCTTTCGCTCTCTTTCACCCTCCTTCATCTCATTTCGCTCTCATGCAACCTCCTTTGTCTCGTTTCGCTCTCTTTGACCATCCTTCATCTCGTTTCGCTCTCTTTGACCCTCCTTCGTCTCGTTTCGCTCTCTTTCAACCTCCTTCCTCTCGTTTCGCCCTCTTTCACCCTCCTTCGTCTCGTTTCGCTCTCTTTCACCCTCCTTCGTCTACTTTCACTTTCTTTCACCCTCCTTCATCTCGCTTCGCTCTCTTTCACCCTCCTGCATCTACTTTCACTCTCTTTCACACTTCTTCGCCTCGTTTCGCTCTCTTTCACCCTCCTTCGTCTCGTTTCCCTCTCTTTCACCCTCCTTCGTCTCGTTTCGCTCTCTTTCACCCTCCTTCATCTCGTTTCGGTCTCTTTCACCCTCCTTCATCTCGTTCTGCTCTCTTTCACCCTTCTTCGTCTCGTTTCGCCCTCTTTCACCCTCCTTCATCACGTTTCGCTCTCTTTCACCCTCCTTCGTCTTGTTTCACTCTCATTCACCCTCCTTCATCTCGTTTCGCTCTCTTCCACCCTCCTTCGTCTCGTTTCGCCCTCTTTCACCCTCCTTTGTCTTGTTTCGCTCTCTTTCACCCACCGTCATCTCGTTTCGCTCTCTTTCACCCTCCTCCACCTCGTTTCGGTCTCTTTCATCCTCCTTTTTCTCGTTCCGCTCTCTTTCACCCCCCTTCGTCTCTTTTCGCTCTCTTTCACCCTCCTTTGTATTGTTTCGCTCTCTTTCACCCTCCTTCATCTCGTTTCGCTCTCTTTGACCTTCCTTCATCTCGTTTCGCTCTCTTTCAGCCTCCTTCGTCTCGTTTCACCCTCTTTCACCCTCCTTCGTCTCATTTCGCTCTCTTTCACCCTTCTTTGTATCGTTTCGCTCTGTTCACCCTCCTTCATCTCGTTTCGCTCTCTTTGACCTTCCTTCATCTCGTTTCGCTCTCTTTCAGCCTCCTTCGTCTCGTTTCACCCTCTTTCACCCTCCTTCGTCTCATTTCGCTCTCTTTCACCCTCCTTCGTCTCGTGTCGCTCTCTTTCTCCCTCCTTTGTCTCGTTTCGCTCTCTTCCACCCTCCTTCGTCTCGTTTCACTCTCTTTCACCCTCTTTTGTCTCGATTCGCTCTCTTTCACACTCCTTCCTCTCGTTTCGCTCTCTTTCACCCTCCATCATCTCATTTCGCTCTCGTGCAACCTCCTTTGTCTCGTTTCGCTCTCTTTGACCATCCTTCGTCTCGTTTCGCTCTCTTTGACCCTCCTTCGTCTCGTTTCGCTCTCTATCAACCTCCTTCCTCTCGTTTCGCCCTCTTTCACCCTCCTTCGTCTCGTTTCGCTCTCTTTCACCCTCCTTCGTCTACTTTCACTTTCTTTCACCCTCCTTCGTCTCATTTCGCTCTCTTTCACCCTCCTTCGTCTCGTTTTGCTCTCTTTCACCCACCTTCATCTCGTTTCGGTGTCTTTCACTCTCCTTCATCTCGTTCCGCTCTCTTTCACCCTCCTTCATCTCATTTCGCTCTCGTGCACCTTCCTTTGTCTCGTTTCGCTCTCTTTGAACCTCCTTCGTCTCGTTTCGCTCTCTTTGTCACTCCTTCGTTTCGTTTCACTCTCTTTCACCCTCCTTCGTCTCGTTTCTCCCTCTTTCACCCTCCTTCGTCTCGGTATGCTCTCTTTCACCCTCCTTCGTCTACTTTCACTCTCTTTCACCCTTCTTCGTCTCGTTTCGCCCTCTTTCACACTCCTTCGTCTCGTTTCCCTCTCTTTCACCCTCCTTCATCTCGTTTCCCTCTCTTTCACCTTCCTTCGTCTCGTTTCGCTCTCTTTCACCCTCCTTCATCTCGTTTCGGTCTCTTTCACCCTCCTTCATATCGTTCCGCTCTCTTTCACCCTCCTTCGTCTCATTTCGCTCTCTTTGACCCTCCTTCGTCTCGTTTCGCTCTCTTTGACCCTCCTTCATCTCGTTTAGCTCTCTTTCACCCTTCTTCGTCTTGTTTCGCCCTCTTTCACCCTTCTTCGTCTTGTTTCGCTCTCTTTCACCCTCCTTCATCTCGTTTCGCTCTCTTCCACTCTCCTTCGTCTCGTTTCGCCCTCTTTCACCCTCCTTTGCCTTGTTTCGCTCTCTTTCACCCACCGTCATCTCGTTTCGCTCTCCTTCACCCTCCTCTGCCTCGTTTCGGTCGCTTTCATCCTCCTTTTTCTCGTTCCGCTCTCTTTCACCCTCCTTCGTCTCCTTTCGCTCTCTTTCACCCTTCTTTGTATCGTTTCGCTCTCTTTCACCCTTCTTCATCTCGTTTCGCTCTCTTTGACCCTCCTTCATCTCGTTTCGCTCTCTTTCACCCTTCTTCGTCTTGTTTCGCCCTCTTTCACCCTCCTTCGTCTCGTTTCGCTCTCTTTCACCCTCCTTCGTCTTGTTTCGCTCTCTTTCACCCTCCTTCATCTCGTTTCGCTCTCTTCCACCCTCCTTCGTCTCGTTTCACCCTCTATCACCCTCCTTTGTCTTGTTTCGCTCTCTTTCACCCACCGTCATCTCATTTCGCTCTCTTTCACCTTCCTCCGCCTCGTTTCGGTCTCTTTCATCCTCCTTTTTCTCGTTCCGCTCTCTTTCACCCTCCTTCGTCTCGTTTCGCTCTCTTTCACCCTCCTTCGTCTACTTTCACTCTCTTTGACCCTCCTTCGTCTCGTTTCGCTCTCTTTCAACCTCCTTCGTCTCGTTTCGCTCTCTTTCACCCTCCTTCGTCTCGTTTCGCCGTCATTCACAATCCTTCTTCTAGTTTCCCTCTGTTTCACCCTCCTTCGTCTCATTTCCCTCTCTTTCACCCTCCTTCGTCTCGTTTCACTCTCTTTCACCAACCTTCATCTCGTTTCGGTCTCTTTCACCCTCTTTCATCTCGTTTCGCTCTCTTTGACCCTCCTTCGTCTCGTTTCACTCTCTTTCACCCTCCTTCATCTCGTTTCGCCCTCTTTAACCCTCCTTCATCTCGCTTCGCTCTCTTTCACCGTCCTTCATCTACTTTCACTCTCTTTCACCCTTCTTCGTCTCGTTACGCTCTCTTTCACCCTCCTTCGTCTCGTTTCCCTCTCTTTCACCCTCCGTCATCTCGTTTACCTCTCTTTCACCCTCCTTCGTCTCGTTTCGCTCTCTTTCACCCTCCTTCATCTCGTTTCGGTCTCTTTCACCCTCCTTCATCTCGTTTCGCTCTCTTTCACCCTCCATCATCTCATTTCGCTCTCGTGCAACCTCCTTTGTCTTGTTTCGCTCTCTTTGACCATCCTTCGTCTCGTTTCGCTCTCTTTGACCCTCCTTCGTCTCGTTTCGCTCTCTATCAACCTCCTTCCTCTCGTTTCGCCCTCTTTCACCCTCCTTCGTCTCGTTTCGCTCTCTTTCACACTCCTTCGTCTACTTTCACTTTCTTTCACCCTCCTTCGTCTCATTTCGCTCTCTTTCACCCTCCTTCGTCTCGTTTTGCTCTCTTTCACCCACCTTCATCTCGTTTCGGTGTCTTTCACTCTCCTTCATCTCGTTCCGCTCTCTTTCACCCTCCTTCATCTCATTTCGCTCTCGTGCACCTTCCTTTGTCTCGTTTCGCTCTCTTTGAACCTCCTGCGTCTCGTTTCGCTCTCTTTGACACTCCTTCGTTTCGTTTCACTCTCTTTCACCCTCCTTCGTCTCGTTTCTCCCTCTTTCACCCTCCTTCGTCTCGGTATGCTCTCTTTCACCCTCCTTCGTCTACTTTCACTCTCTTTCACACTTCTTCGTCTCGTTTCGCCCTCTTTCACACTCCTTCGTCTCGTTTTCCTCTCTTTCACCCTCCTTCATCTCGTTTCCCTCTCTTTCACCCTCCTTCGTCTCGTTTCGCTCTCTTTCACCCTCCTTCATCTCGTTTCGGTCTCTTTCACCCTCCTTCATATCGTTCCGCTCTCTTTCACCCTCCTTCGTCTCATTTCGCTCTCTTTGACCCTCCTTCGTCTCGTTTCGCTCTCTTTGACCCTCCTTCATCTCGTTTAGCTCTCTTTCACCCTTCTTCGTCTTGTTTCGCCCTCTTTCACCCTTCTTCGTCTTGTTTCGCTCTCTTTCACCCTCCTTCATCTCGTTTCGCTCTCTTCCACACTCCTTCGTCTCGTTTCGCCCTCTTTCACCCTCCTTTGCCTTGTTTCGCTCTCTTTCACCCACCGTCATCTCGTTTCGCTCTCTTTCACCCTCCTCCACCTCGTTTCGGTCTCTTTCATCCTCCTTTTTCTCGTTCCGCTCTCTTTCACCCCCCTTCGTCTCTTTTCGCTCTCTTTCACCCTCCTTTGTATTGTTTCGCTCTCTTTCACCCTCCTTCATCTCGTTTCGCTCTCTTTGACCTTCCTTCATCTCGTTTCGCTCTCTTTCAGCCTCCTTCGTCTCGTTTCACCCTCTTTCACCCTCCTTCGTCTCATTTCGCTCTCTTTCACCCTTCTTTGTATCGTTTCGCTCTGTTCACCCTCCTTCATCTCGTTTCGCTCTCTTTGACCTTCCTTCATCTCGTTTCGCTCTCTTTCAGCCTCCTTCGTCTCGTTTCACCCTCTTTCACCCTCCTTCGTCTCATTTCGCTCTCTTTCACCCTCCTTCGTCTCGTGTCGCTCTCTTTCTCCCTCCTTTGTCTCGTTTCGCTCTCTTCCACCCTCCTTCGTCTCGTTTCACTCTCTTTCACCCTCTTTTGTCTCGATTCGCTCTCTTTCACACTCCTTCCTCTCGTTTCGCTCTCTTTCACCCTCCATCATCTCATTTCGCTCTCGTGCAACCTCCTTTGTCTCGTTTCGCTCTCTTTGACCATCCTTCGTCTCGTTTCGCTCTCTTTGACCCTCCTTCATCTCGTTTCGCTCTCTATCAACCTCCTTCCTCTCGTTTCGCCCTCTTTCACCCTCCTTCGTCTCGTTTCGCTCTCTTTCACCCTCCTTCGTCTACTTTCACTTTCTTTCACCCTCCTTCGTCTCATTTCGCTCTCTTTCACCCTCCTTCGTCTCGTTTTGCTCTCTTTCACCCACCTTCATCTCGTTTCGGTGTCTTTCACTCTCCTTCATCTCGTCCCGCTCTCTTTCACCCTCCTTCATCTCATTTCGCTCTCGTGCACCTTCCTTTGTCTCGTTTCGCTCTCTTTGAACCTCCTTCGTCTCGTTTCGCTCTCTTTGTCACTCCTTCGTTTCGTTTCACTCTCTTTCACCCTCCTTCGTCTCGTTTCTCCCTCTTTCACCCTCCTTCGTCTCGGTATGCTCTCTTTCACCCTCCTTCGTCTACTTTCACTCTCTTTCACCCTTCTTCGTCTCGTTTCGCCCTCTTTCACACTCCTTTGTCTCGTTTCCCTCTCTTTCACCCTCCTTCATCTCGTTTCCCTCTCTTTCACCTTCCTTCGTCTCGTTTCGCTCTCTTTCACCCTCCTTCATCTCGTTTCGGTCTCTTTCACCCTCCTTCATATCGTTCCGCTCTCTTTCACCCTCCTTCGTCTCATTTCGCTCTCTTTGACCCTCCTTCGTCTCGTTTCGCTCTCTTTGACCCTCCTTCATCTCGTTTAGCTCTCTTTCACCCTTCTTCGTCTTGTTTCGCCCTCTTTCACCCTTCTTCGTCTTGTTTCGCTCTCTTTCACCCTCCTTCATCTCGTTTCGCTCTCTTCCACTCTCCTTCGTCTCGTTTCGCCCTCTTTCACCCTCCTTTGCCTTGTTTCGCTCTCTTTCACCCACCGTCATCTCGTTTCGCTCTCCTTCACCCTCCTCTGCCTCGTTTCGGTCGCTTTCATCCTCCTTTTTCTCGTTCCGCTCTCTTTCACCCTCCTTCGTCTCCTTTCGCTCTCTTTCACCCTTCTTTGTATCGTTTCGCTCTCTTTCACCCTTCTTCATCTCGTTTCGCTCTCTTTGACCCTCCTTCATCTCGTTTCGCTCTCTTTCACCCTTCTTCGTCTTGTTTCGCCCTCTTTCACCCTCCTTCGTCTCGTTTCGCTCTCTTTCACCCTCCTTCGTCTTGTTTCGCTCTCTTTCACCCTCCTTCATCTCGTTTCGCTCTCTTCCACCCTCCTTCGTCTCGTTTCACCCTCTATCACCCTCCTTTGTCTTGTTTCGCCCTCTTTCACCCTCCTTCGTCTCGTTTCGCTCTCTTTCACCCTCCTTCATCTCGTTTCGGTCTCTTTCACCCTCCTTCATCTCGTTTCGCTCTCTTTGACCCTCCTTCGTCTCGTTTCACTCTCTTTCACCCTCCTTCATCTCGTTTCACCCTCTTTCACCCTCCTTCATCTCGCTTCGCTCTCTTTCACCCTCCTTCATCTACTTTCACTCTCTTTCACCCTTCTTCGTCTCGTTTCGCTCTCTTTCACCCTCCTTCGTCTCGTTTCCCTCTCTTTCACCCTCCGTCATCTCGTTTCCCTCTCTTTCACCCTCCTTCGTCTCGTTTCGCTCTCTTTCATCCTCCTTTTTCTCGTTCCGCTCTCTTTCACCCTCCTTCGTCTCGTTTCGCTCTCTTTCACCCTCCTTCGTCTACTTTCACTCTCTTTGACCCTCCTTCGTCTCGTTTCGCTCTCTTTCAACCTCCTTCGTCTCGTTTCGCTCTCTTTCACCCTCCTTCGTCTCGTTTCGCCGTCATTCACAATCCTTCTTCTAGTTTCCCTCTGTTTCACCCTCCTTCATCTCATTTCCCTCTCTTTCACCCTCCTTCGTCTCGTTTCACTCTCTTTCACCAACCTTCATCTCGTTTCGGTCTCTTTCACCCTCTTTCATCTCGTTTCGCTCTCTTTGACCCTCCTTCGTCTCGTTTCACTCTCTTTCACCCTCCTTCATCTCGTTTCGCCCTCTTTAACCCTCCTTCATCTCGCTTCGCTCTCTTTCACCGTCCTTCATCTACTTTCACTCTCTTTCACCCTTCTTCGTCTCGTTACGCTCTCTTTCACCCTCCTTCGTCTCGTTTCCCTCTCTTTCACCCTCCGTCATCTCGTTTACCTCTCTTTCACCCTCCTTCGTCTCGTTTCGCTCTCTTTCACCCTCCTTCATCTCGTTTCGGTCTCTTTCACCCTCCTTCATCTCGTTTCGCTCTCTTTCACCCTCCATCATCTCATTTCGCTCTCGTGCAACCTCCTTTGTCTTGTTTCGCTCTCTTTGACCATCCTTCGTCTCGTTTCGCTCTCTTTGACCCTCCTTCGTCTCGTTTCGCTCTCTATCAACCTCCTTCCTCTCGTTTCGCCCTCTTTCACCCTCCTTCGTCTCGTTTCGCTCTCTTTCACACTCCTTCGTCTACTTTCACTTTCTTTCACCCTCCTTCGTCTCATTTCGCTCTCTTTCACCCTCCTTCGTCTCGTTTTGCTCTCTTTCACCCACCTTCATCTCGTTTCGGTGTCTTTCACTCTCCTTCATCTCGTTCCGCTCTCTTTCACCCTCCTTCATCTCATTTCGCTCTCGTGCACCTTCCTTTGTCTCGTTTCGCTCTCTTTGAACCTCCTGCGTCTCGTTTCGCTCTCTTTGACACTCCTTCGTTTCGTTTCACTCTCTTTCACCCTCCTTCGTCTCGTTTCTCCCTCTTTCACCCTCCTTCGTCTCGGTATGCTCTCTTTCACCCTCCTTCGTCTACTTTCACTCTCTTTCACACTTCTTCGTCTCGTTTCGCCCTCTTTCACACTCCTTCGTCTCGTTTTCCTCTCTTTCACCCTCCTTCATCTCGTTTCCCTCTCTTTCACCCTCCTTCGTCTCGTTTCGCTCTCTTTCACCCTCCTTCATCTCGTTTCGGTCTCTTTCACCCTCCTTCATATCGTTCCGCTCTCTTTCACCCTCCTTCGTCTCATTTCGCTCTCTTTGACCCTCCTTCGTCTCGTTTCGCTCTCTTTGACCCTCCTTCATCTCGTTTAGCTCTCTTTCACCCTTCTTCGTCTTGTTTCGCCCTCTTTCACCCTTCTTCGTCTTGTTTCGCTCTCTTTCACCCTCCTTCATCTCGTTTCGCTCTCTTCCACACTCCTTCGTCTCGTTTCGCCCTCTTTCACCCTCCTTTGCCTTGTTTCGCTCTCTTTCACCCACCGTCATCTCGTTTCGCTCTCCTTCACCCTCCTCTGCCTCGTTTCGGTCGCTTTCATCCTCCTTTTTCTCGTTCCGCTCTCTTTCACCCTCCTTCGTCTCCTTTCGCTCTCTTTCACCCTTCTTTGTATCGTTTCGCTCTCTTTCACCCTTCTTCATCTCGTTTCGCTCTCTTTGACCCTCCTTCATCTCGTTTCGCTCTCTTTCACCCTTCTTCGTCTTGTTTCGCCCTCTTTCACCCTCCTTCGTCTCGTTTCGCTCTCTTTCACCCTCCTTCATCTCGTTTCGGTCTCTTTCACCCTCCTTCATCTCGTTTCGCTCTCTTTGACCCTCCTTCGTCTCGTTTCACTCTCTTTCACCCTCCTTCATCTCGTTTCACCCTCTTTCACCCTCCTTCATCTCGCTTCGCTCTCTTTCACCCTCCTTCATCTACTTTCACTCTCTTTCACCCTTCTTCGTCTCGTTTCGCTCTCTTTCACCCTCCTTCGTCTCGTTTCCCTCTCTTTCACCCTCCGTCATCTCGTTTCCCTCTCTTTCACCCTCCTTCGTCTCGTTTCGCTCTCTTTCACCCTCCTTCATCTCGTTTCGGTCTCTTTCACCCTCCTTCATCTCGTTCTGCTCTCTTTCACCCCTCTTCGTCTCGTTTCGCCCTCTTTCACCCTCCTTCATCACGTTTCGCTCTCTTTCACCCTCCTTCGTCTTGTTTCACTCTCATTCACCCTCCTTCATCTCGTTTCGCTCTCTTCCACCCTCCTTCGTCTTGTTTCGCCCTCTTTCACCCTCCTTTGTCTTGTTTCGCTCTCTTTCACCCACCGTCATCTCGTTTCGCTCTCTTTCACCCTCCTCCACCTCGTTTCGGACTAATTCATCCTCCTTTTTCTCGTTCCGCTCTCTTTCACCCCCCTTTGTCTCTTTTCGCTCTCTTTCACCCTCCTTTGTATTGTTTCGCTCTCTTTCACCCTCCTTCATCTCGTTTCGCTCTCTTTGACCTTCCTTCATCTCGTTTCGCTCTCATTCAGCCTCCTTCGTCTCGTTTCACCCTCTTTCACCCTCCTTCGTCTCATTTCGCTCTCTTTCACCCTCCTTCGTCTCGTGTCGCTCTCTTTCACCCTCCTTTGTCTCGTTTCGCTCTCTTCCACCCTCCTTCGTCTCGTTTCACTCTCTTTCACCCTCTTTTGTCTCGATTCGCTCTCTTTCACACTCCTTCCTCTCGTTTCGCTCTCTTTCACCCTCCATCATCTCGTTTCGCTCTCTTTCACCCTCCTTCGTCTCGTTTCGCTCTCTTTCACCCTCCTTCGTCTCGTTTCGCTCTCTTTCACCCTCCTTCGTCTCGTTTTGCTCTCTTTCACCCTCCTTTGTCTCATTTTGCTCTCGTTCACCCTCCTTCGTCTTGTTTCGCTCTCTTTCACCCTCCTTCGTCTCGTTTCGCTCTCTTTCACCCTCCTTCGTCTCGTTTCGCTCTCTTTCACCCTCCTTAGTCTCGTTTCACTCTCTTTTACCCTCTTTCGTTTCGTTTCGCTCTCTTTTACACTCCTTCATCTCGTTTCGCTCTCGTTCATTCTACTTCATCTCGTTTCGCTCTCTTTCACCCTCCTTCGACTTCTTTCGCTCTCTTTCACCCTCCTTCGTCTCATTTCGCTCTCGTGCAACCTCCTTTGTCTCGTTTCGCTCTCTTTGACCATCCTTCGTCTCGTTTCGCTCTCATTGACCCTCCTTCGTCTCGTTTCGCTCTCTTTCAACCTCCTTCCTCTCGTTTCGCCCTCTTTCACCCTCCTTCGCCTCGTTTCGCTCTCTTTCACCCTCCTTCGTCTACTTTCACTTTCTTCCACCCTCCTTCGTCTCGTTTCGCTCTCTTTCACCCTCCTTCGTCTCGTTTCGCTCTCTTTCACCCTCCTTCGTCTCGTTTCGCCGTCATTCACAATCCTTCTTCTAGTTTCCCTCTCTTTCACCCTCCTTCGTCTCAATTCCCTCTCTTTCACCCTCCTTCGTCTCGTTTCGCTCTCTTTCACCCACCTTCATCTCGTTTCGGTGTCTTTCACCCTCCTTCATCTCGTTCCGCTCTCTTTCACCCTCCTTCGTCTCATTTCGCTCTCGTGCACCCTCCTTTGTCTCGTTTCGCTCTCTTTGACCCTCCTTCGTCTCGTTTCGCTCTCTTTGACCCTCCTTCGTCTCGTTTCACTCTCTTTCACCCTCCTTCATCTCGTTTCGCCCTCTTTCACCCTCCTTCGTCTCGGTTCGCTCTCTTTCACCCTCCTTCGTCTACTTTCACTCTCTTTCACCCTTCTTCGTCTCGTTTCGCTCTCTTTCACACTCCTTCGTCTTGTGTCCCTCTCTTTCACCCTCCTTCATCTCGTTTCCCTCTCTTTCACCCTCCTTCGTCTCGTTTCGCTCTCTTTCACCCTCCTTCATCTCGTTTCGGTCTCTTTCACCCTCCTTCGTCTTGTTTCGCTCTCTTTCACCCTCCTTCATCTCGTTTCGCTCTCTTCCACCCTCCTTCGTCTCGTTTCACCCTCTTTCACCCTCCTTTGTCTTGTTTCGCTCTCTTTCACCCACCGTCATCTCGTTTCGCTCTCTTTCACCCTCCTCCGCCTCGTTTCGCTCTCTTTCATCCTCCTTTTTCTCGTTCCGCTCTCTTTCACCCTCCTTCGTCTCTTTTCGCTCTCTTTCACCCTCCTTTGTATCGTTTCGCTCTCTTTCACCCTCCTTCATCTTGTTTCACTCTCTTTGACCCTCCTTCATCTCGTTCGCTCTCTTTCAGCCTCCTTCTTCTCGTTTCGCCCTCTTTCACCCTCCTTCGTCTCATTTCGCTCTCTTTCACCCTCCTTCATCTCGTGTCGCTCTCTTTCACCCTCCTTCATCTCGTTTCGCTCTCTTCCACCCTCCTTCGTCTACTTTCACTCTCTTTCACCCTTCTTCGCCTCGTTTCGCTCTCTTTCACCCTCCTTCGTCTCGTTTCCCTCTCTTTCACCCTCCGTCATCTCATTTCCCTCTCTTTCACCCTCCTTCGTCTCGTTTCGCTCTCTTTCACCCTCCTTCATCTCGTTTCGGTCTCTTTCACCCTCCTTCATCTCGTTCTGCTCTCTTTCACCCTTCTTTGTCTCGTTTCGCCCTCTTTCACCCTCCTTCATCACGTTTCGCTCTCTTTCACCCTCCTTCGTCTTGTTTCACTCTCATTCACCCTCCTTCATCTCGTTTCGCTCTCTTCCACCCTCCTTCGTCTCGTTTCGCCCTCTTTCACCCTCCTTTGTCTTGTTTCGCTCTCTTTCACCCCCCTTTGTCTCTTTTCGCTCTCTTTCACCCTCCTTTGTATTGTTTCGCTCTCTTTCACCCTCCTTTGTATTGTTTCGCTCTCTTTCACCCTCCTTCATCTCGTTTCGCTCTCTTTGACCTTCCTTCATCTCGTTTCGCTCTCATTCAGCCTCCTTCGTCTCGTTTCACCCTCTTTCACCCTCCTTCGTCTCATTTCACTCTCTTTCACCCTCCTTCGTCTCGTGTCGCTCTCTTTCACCCTCCTTTGTCTCGTTTCGCTCTCTTCCACCCTCCTTCGTCTCGTTTCACTCTCTTTCACCCTCTTTTGTCTCGATTCGCTCTCTTTCACACTCCTTCCTCTCGTTTCGCTCTCTTTCACCCTCCATCATCTCGTTTCGCTCTCTTTCACCCTCCTTCGTCTCGTTTCGCTCTCTTTCACCCTCCTTCGTCTCGTTTCGCTCTCTTTCACCCTCCTTCATCTCGTTTTGCTCTCTTTCACCCTCCTTTGTCTCATTTTGCTCTCGTTCACCCTCCTTCGTCTTGTTTCGCTCTCTTTCACCCACCTTCATCTCGTTTCGCTCTCTTTCACCCTATTTCGTCTCGTTTCGCTCTCTTTCACCCTCCTTCGTCTCGTTTCGCTCTCTTTCACCCTCCTTCATCTCGTTTCGCTCTTTCACCCTCCTTAGTCTCGTTTCACTCTCTTTTACCCTCTTTTGTTTCGTTTCGCTCTCTTTTACACTCCTTCATCTCGTTTCGCTCTCGTTCATTCTCCTTCGTCTCGTTTCACTCTCTTTCACCCTCCTTCGACTTGTTTCGCTCTCTTTCACCCTCCTTCGTCTCCTTTCTCTCTTGTGCACCCTCTTTTGTCTCGTTTCGCACTCTTTGACCCTTCTTCAACTCGTTTCGCTCTCTTTGACCCTCCTTCGTCTCGTTTCGCTCTCTTTGACCCTCCTTCGTCTCGTTTCGCTCTCTTTCACCCTCCTTCGTCTCGTTTCGTTCTCTTTAACCCTCCTTAGTCTCGTTTCGCTCTCTTTTACCAACTTTCGTCTCGTTTCGCTCTCTTTTGCACTCCTTCATCTCGTTTCGCTCTCCTTCACCCTTCTCCGCCTCGTTTCGGTCTCTTTCAACCTCCTTTTTCTCGTTCCGCTCTCTTTCACCCTCCTTCGTCTCCTTTCGCACTCTTTCACCCTTCTTTGTATCGTTTCGCTCTCTTTCACCCTCCTTCATCTCGTTTCGCTCTCTTTGACCCTCCTTCATCTCGTTTCGCTCTCTTTCACCCTTCTTCGTCTTGTTTCGCCCTCTTTCACCCTCCTTCGTCTCGTTTCGCTCTCTTTCACCCTCCTTCATCTTGTTTCGCTCTCTTTCACACTCCTTCATCTCGTTTCGCTCTCTTCCACCCTCCTTCGTTTCGTTTCACCCTCTTTCACCCTCCTTTGTCTTGTTTCGCTCTCTTTCACCCTCCTCCGCCTCGTTTCGGTCTCTTTCATCCTCCTTTTTCTCGTTCCGCTCTCTTTCACCCTCCTTCGTCTCTTTTCGCTCTCTTTCACCCTCCTTTGTATCGTTTCGCTCTCTTTCACCCTCCTTCATCTTGTTTCACTCTCTTTGACCCTCCTTCATCTCGTTCGCTCTCTTTCAGCCTCCTTCTTCTCGTTTCGCCCTCTTTCACCCTCCTTCGTCTCATTTCGCTCTCTTTCACCCTCCTTCATCTCGTGTCGCTCTCTTTCACCCTCCTTCGTCTCGTTTCACTCTCTTCCACCCTCCTTCGTCTACTTTCACTCTCTGTCACCCTTCTTCGCCTCGTTTTGCTCTCTTTCACCCTCCTTCGTCTCGTTTCCCTCTCTTTCACCCTCCGTCATCTCATTTCCCTCTCTTTCACCCTCCTTCGTCTCGTTTCGCTCTCTTTCACCCTCCTTCATCTCGTTTCGGTCTCTTTCACCCTCCTTCATCTCGTTCTGCTCTCTTTCACCCTTCTTTGTCTCGTTTCGCCCTCTTTCACCCTCCTTCATCACGTTTCGCTCTCATTCACCCTCCTTCGTCTTGTTTCACTCTCATTCACCCTCCTTCATCTCGTTTCGCTCTCTTCCACCCTCCTTCGTCTCGTTTCGCCCTCTTTCACCCTCCTTTGTCTTGTTTCGCTCTCTTTCACCCACCGTCATCTCGTTTCGCTCTCTTTCACCCTCCTCCACCTCGTTTCGGACTAATTCATCCTCCTTTTTCTCGTTCCGCTCTCTTTCACCCCCCTTTGTCTCTTTTCGCTCTCTTTCACCCTCCTTTGTATTGTTTCGCTCTCTTTCACCCTCCTTCATCTCGTTTCGCTCTCTTTGACCTTCCTTCATCTCGTTTCGCTCTCATTCAGCCTCCTTCGTCTCGTTTCACCCTCTTTCACCCTCCTTCGTCTCATTTCGCTCTCTTTCACCCTCCTTCGTCTCGTGTCGCTCTCTTTCACCCTCCTTTGTCTCGTTTCCCTCTTTTCCACCCTCCTTCATCTCGTTTCACTCTCTTTCACCCTCTTTTGTCTCGATTCGCTCTCTTTCACACTCCTTCCTCTCGTTTCGCTCTCTTTCACCCTCCATCATCTCGTTTCGCTCTCTTTCACCCTCCTTCGTCTCGTTTCGCTCTCTTTCACCCTCCTTCGTCTCGTTTCGCTCTCTTTCACCCTCCTTCGTCTCGTTTTGCTCTCTTTCACCCTCCTTTGTCTCATTTTGCTCTCGTTCACCCTCCTTCGTCTTGTTTCGCTCTCTTTCACCCACCTTCATCTCGTTTCGCTCTCTTTCACCCTATTTCGTCTCGTTTCGCTCTCTTTCACCCTCCTTCGTCTCGTTTCGCTCTCTTTCACCCTCCTTCGTCTCGTTTCGCTCTCTTTCACCCTCCTTAGTCTCGTTTCACTCTCTTTTACCCTCTTTCGTTTCGTTTCGCTCTCTTTTACACTCCTTCATCTCGTTTCGCTCTCGTTCATTCTACTTCGTCTCGTTTCACTCTCTTTCACCCTCCTTCGACTTGTTTCGCTCTCTTTCACCCTCCTTCGTCTCATTTCTCTCTTGTGCACCCTCCTTTGTCTCGTTTCGCTCTCTTTGACCCTCCTTCAACTCGTTTCACTCTCTTTGACCCTCCTTCGTCTCGTTTCGCTCTCTTTCACCCTCCTTCATCTCGTTTCGCTCTCTTTCACCCTCCTTTGTCTCGCTTCGCTCTCTTTAACCCTCCTTAGTCTCGTTTCGCTCTCTTTTACCAACTTTCGTCTCGTTTCTCTCTCTTTTGCACTCCTTCATCTCGTTTCGCTCTCGTTCACGCTCCTTCATCTCGTTTCGCTCTCTTTCACCCTCCTTCGACTTCTTTCGCTCTCTTTCACCCTCCTTCGTCTCATTTCGCTCTCGTGCAACCTCCTTTGTCTCGTTTCGCTCTCTTTGACCATCCTTCGTCTCGTTTCTGTCTCATTGACCCTCCTTCGTCTCGTTTCGCTCTCTTTCAACCTCCTTCCTCTCGTTTCGCCCTCTTTCACCCTCCTTCGTCTCGTTTCGCTCTCTTTCACCCTCCTTCGTCTACTTTCACTTTCTTCCACCCTCCTTCGTCTCGTTTCGCTCTCTTTCACCCTCCTTCGTCTCGTTTCGCTCTCTTTCACCCTCCTTCGTCTCGTTTCGCCGTCATT
The DNA here is from genome assembly GCF_047496885.1 of Scyliorhinus torazame. NCBI lineage: Eukaryota > Metazoa > Chordata > Chondrichthyes > Carcharhiniformes > Scyliorhinidae > Scyliorhinus > Scyliorhinus torazame. The sequence goes on along the minus strand of NC_092712.1, from coordinate 327,959,212 downwards.
CACAATCCTTCTTCTAGTTTCCCTCTCTTTCACCCTCCTTCGTCTCAATTCCCTCTCTTTCACCCTCCTTCGTCTCGTTTCGCTCTCTTTCACCCACCTTCATCTCGTTTCGGTGTCTTTCACCCTCCTTCATCTCGTTCCGCTCTCTTTCACCCTCCTTCGTCTCATTTCGCTCTCGTGGACCCTCCTTTGTCTCATTTCGCTCTCGTGGACCCCCCTTTGTCTCTTTTCGCTCTCTTTCACCCTCCTTTGTATTGTTTCGCTCTCTTTCACCCTCCTTCATCTCGTTTCGCTCTCTTTGACCTTCCTTCATCTCGTTTCGCTCTCATTCAGCCTCCTTCGTCTCGTTTCACCCTCTTTCACCCTCCTTCGTCTCATTTCGCTCTCTTTCACCCTCCTTCATCTCGTTTCGCTCTCTTTCACCCTCCTTCGTCTCGCTTCGCTCTCTTTAACCCTCCTTAGTCTCGTTTCGCTCTCTTTTACCAACTTTCGTCTCGTTTCTCTCTCTTTTGCACTCCTTCATCTCGTTTCGCTCTCGTTCACGCTCCTTCATCTCGTTTCGCTCTCTTTCACCCTCCTTCGACTTCTTTCGCTCTCTTTCACCCTCCTTCGTCTCATTTCGCTCTCGTGCAACCTCCTTTGTCTCGTTTCGCTCTCTTTGACCATCCTTCGTCTCGTTTCGCTCTCATTGACCCTCCTTCGTCTCGTTTCGCTCTCTTTCAACCTCCTTCCTCTCGTTTCGCCCTCTTTCACCCTCCTTCGCCTCGTTTTGCTCTCTTTCATCCTCCTTCGTCTACTTTCACTTTTTTCCACCCTCCTTCGTCTCGTTTCGCTCTCTTTCACCCTCCTTCGTCTCGTTTCGCTCTCTTTCACCCTCCTTCGTCTCGTTTCGCCGTCATTCACAATCCTTCTTCTAGTTTCCCTCTCTTTCACCCTCCTTCGTCTCAATTCCCTCTCTATCACCCTCCTTCGTCTCTTTTCGCTCTCTTTCACCCACCTTCATCTCGTTTCGGTGTCTTTCACCCTCCTTCATCTCGTTCCGCTCTCTTTCACCCTCCTTCGTCTCATTTCGCTCTCGTGCACCCTCCTTTGTCTCGTTTCGCTCTCTTTGACCCTCCTTCGTCTCGTTTCGCTCTCTTTGACCCTCCTTCGTCTCGTTTCACTCTCTTTCACCCTCCTTCATTTCGTTTCGCCCTCTTTCACCCTCCTTCGTCTCGGTTCGCTCTCTTTCACCCCCCTTCGTCTACTTTCACTCTCTTTCACCCTTCTTCGTCTCGTTTCGCTCTCTTTCACACTCCTTCGTCTTGTTTCCCTCTCTTTCACCCTCCTTCATCTCGTTTCCCTCTCTTTCACCCTCCTTCGTCTCGTTTCGCTCTCTTTCACCCTCCTTCATCTCGTTTCGGTCTCTTTCACCCTCCTTCATCTCGTTCCGCACTCTTTCACCTTCCTTCGTCTCATTTCGCTCTCTTTGACCCTCCTTCGTCTCGTTTCGCTCTCTTTGACCCTCCTTCATCTCGTTTCGCTCTCTTTCACCCTTCTTCGTCTTTTTTCGCCCTCTTTCACCCTTCTGCGTCTTGTTTCGCTCTCTTTCAACCTCCTTCATCTTGTTTCGCTCTCTTCCACACTCCTTCGTCTCGTTTCGACCTCTTTCACCCTCCTTTGCCTTGTTTCGCTCTCTTTCACCCACCGTCATCTCGTTTCGCTCTCCTTCACCCTTCTCCGCCTCGTTTCGGTCTCTTTCAACCTCCTTTTACTCGTTCCGCTCTCTTTCACTCTCCTTCGTCTCCTTTCGCACTCTTTCACCCTTCTTTGTATCGTTTCGCTCTCTTTCACCCTCCTTCATCTCGTTTCGCTCTCTTTGACCCTCCTTCATCTCGTTTCGCTCTCTTTCACCCTTCTTCGTCTTGTTTCGCTCTCTTTCACCCTCCTTAGTCTCGTTTCACTCTCTTTTACCCTCTTTTGTTTCGTTTCGCTCTCTTTTACACTCCTTCATCTCGTTTCGCTCTCGTTCATTCTCCTTCGTCTCGTTTCACTCTGTTTCACCCTCCTTCGACTTGTTTCGCTCTCTTTCACCCTCCTTCATCTCCTTTCTCTCTTGTGCACCCTCTTTTGTCTCGTTTCGCACTCTTTGACCCTCCTTCAACTCGTTTCGCTCTCTTTGACCCTCCTTCGTCTCGTTTCGCTCTCTATGACCCTCCTTCGTCTCGTTTCGCTCTCTTTCACCCTCCTTCGTCTCGTTTCGCTCTCTTTAACCCTCCTTAGTCTCGTTTCGCTCTCTTTTACCAACTTTCGTCTCGTTTCGCTCTCTTTTGCACTCCTTCATCTCGTTTCGCTCTCGTTCACGCTCCTTCATCTCGTTTTGCTCTCTTTCAACCTCCTTCGACTTCTTTCGCTCTCTTTCACCCTCCTTCGTCTCATTTCGCTCTCATGCAACCTCCTTTGTCTCGTTTCGCTCTCTTTGACCATCCTTCGTCTCGTTTCGCTCTCTTTGACCCTCCTTCGTCTCGTTTCGCTCTCTTTCAACCTCCTTCCTCTCGTTTCGCCCTCTTTCACCCTCCTTCGTCTCGTTTCGCTCTCTTTCACCCTCCTTCGTCTACTTTCACTTTCTTTCACCCTCCTTCATCTCGCTTCGCTCTCTTTCACCCTCCTTCTTCTACTTTCACTCTCTTTCACCCTTCTTCGCCTCGTTTCGCTCTCTTTCACCCTCCTTCGTCTTGTTTCCCTCTCTTTCACCCTCCGTCATCTCGTTTCCCTCTCCTTCACCCTCCTTCGTCTCGTTTCGCTCTCTTTCACCCTCCTTCGTCTCGTTTCGCTCTCTTTCACCCTCCTTAGTCTCGTTTCACTCTCTTTTACCCTCTTTCGTTTCGTTTCGCTCTCTTTTACACTCCTTCATCTCGTTTCGCTCTCGTTCATTCTACTTCGTCTCGTTTCACTCTCTTTCACCCTCCTTCGACTTGTTTCGCTCTCTTTCACCCTCCTTCGTCTCATTTCTCTCTCGTGCACCCTCCTTTGTCTCGTTTCGCTCTCTTTGACCCTCCTTCAACTCGTTTCGCTCTCTTTGACCCTCCTTCGTCTCGTTTCGCTCTCTTTCACCCTCCTTCATCTCGTTTCGCTCTCTTTCACCCTCCTTCGTCTCGATTCGCTCTCTTTAACCCTCCTTAGTCTCGTTTCGCTCTCTTTTACCAACTTTCGTCTCGTTTCGCTCTCTTTTGCACTCCTTCATCTCGTTTCGCTCTCGTTCACGCTCCTTCATCTCGTTTCGCTCTCTTTCACCCTCCTTCGACTTCTTTCGCTCTCTTTCACCCTCCTTCGTCTCATTTCGCTCTCGTGCAACCTCCTTTGTCTCGTTTCGCTCTCTTTGACCATCCTTCGTCTCGTTTCGCTCTCATTGACCCTCCTTCGTCTCGTTTCGCTCTCTTTCAACCTCCTTCCTCTCGTTTCGCCCTCTTTCACCCTCCTTCGTCTCGTTTCGCTCTCTTTCACCCTCCTTCGTCTACTTTCACTTTCTTCCACCCTCCTTCGTCTCGTTTCGCTCTCTTTCACCCTCCTTCGTCTCGTTTCGCTCTCTTTCACCCTCCTTCGTCTCGTTTCGCCGTCATTCACAATCCTTCTTCTAGTTTCCCTCTCTTTCACCCTCCTTCGTCTCAATTCCCTCTCTTTCACCCTCCTTCGTCTCGTTTCGCTCTCTTTCACCCACCTTCATCTCGTTTCGGTGTCTTTCACCCTCCTTCATCTCGTTCCGCTCTCTTTCACCCTCCTTCGTCTCATTTCGCTCTCGTGCACCCTCCTTTGTCTCGTTTCGCTCTCTTTGACCCTCCTTCGTCTCGTTTCGCTCTCTTTGACCCTCCTTCGTCTCGTTTCACTCTCTTTCACCCTCCTTCATCTCGTTTCGCCCTCTTTCACCCTCCTTCGTCTCGGTTCGCTCTCTTTCACCCTCCTTCGTCTACTTTCACTCTCTTTCACCCTTCTTCGTCTCGTTTCGCTCTCTTTCACACTCCTTCGTCTTGTTTCCCTCTCTTTCACCCTCCTTCATCTCGTTTCCCTCTCTTTCACCCTCCTTCGTCTCGTTTCGCTCTCTTTCACCCTCCTTCATCTCGTTTCGGTCTCTTTCACCCTCCTTCAGCTCGTTCCGCACTCTTTCACCCTCCTTCGTCTCATTTCGCTCTCTTTGACCCTCCTTCGTCTCGTTTCGCTCTCTTTGACCCTCCTTCATCTCGTTTCGCTCTCTTTCACCCTTCTTCGTCTTTTTTCGCCCTCTTTCACCCTTCTTCGTCTTGTTTCGCTCTCTTTCAACCTCCTTCATCTTGTTTCGCTCTCTTCCACACTCCTTCGTCTCGTTTTGACCTCTTTCACCCTCCTTTGCCTCGTTTCCCTCTCTTTCACCCACCGTCATCTCGTTTCGCTCTCCTTCACCCTCCTCCGCCTCGTTTCGGTCTCTTTCATCCTCCTTTTTCTCGTTCCGCTCTCTTTCACCCTTCTTCGTCTTGTTTCGCCCTCTTTCACCCTCCTTCGTCTTGTTTCGCACTCTTTCACCCTCCTTCATCTCGTTTCGCTCACTTCCACCCTCCTTCGTCTCGTTTCGCCCTCTTTCACCCTCCTTTGCCTTGTTTCGCTCTCTTTCACCCACCGTCATCTCGTTTCGCTCTCCTTCACCCTTCTCCGCCTCGTTTCGGTCTCTTTCACCCTCCTTCGTCTCCTTTCGCACTCTTTCACCCTTCTTTGTATCGTTTCGCTCTCTTTCACCCTCCTTCATCTCGTTTCGCTCTCTTTGACCCTCCTTCATCTCGTTTCGCTCTCTTTCACCCTTCTTCGTCTTGTTTCGCCCTCTTTCACCCTCCTTCGTCTCGTTTCGCTCTCTTTCACCCTCCTTCGTCTTGTTTCGCTCTCTTTCACCCTCCTTCATCTCGTTTCGCTCTCTTCCACCCTCCTTCGTCTCGTTTCACCCTCTTTCACCCTCCTTTGTCTCGTTTCGCTCTCTTTCACCCTCCTCCGCCTCGTTTCGGTCTCTTTCATCCTCCTTTTTCTCGTTCCGCTCTCTTTCACCCTCCTTCGTCTCTTTTCGCTCTCTTTCACCCTCCTTTGTATCGTTTCGCTCTCTTTCACCCTCCTTCATCTTGTTTCACTCTCTTTGACCCTCCTTCATCTCGTTCGCTCTCTTTCAGCCTCCTTCTTCTCGTTTCGCCCTCTTTCACCCTCCTTCGTCTCATTTCGCTCTCTTTCACCCTCCTTCATCTCGTGTCGCTCTCTTTCACCCTCCTTCGTCTCGTTTCGCTCTCTTCCACCCTCCTTCGTCTACTTTCACTCTCTTTCACCCTTCTTCGCCTCATTTCGCTCTCTTTCACCCTCCTTCGTCTCGTTTCCCTCTCTTTCACCCTCCGTCATCTCATTTCCCTCTCTTTCACCCTCCTTCGTCTCGTTTCGCTCTCTTTCACCCTCCTTCATCTCGTTTCGGTCTCTTTCACCCTCCTTCATCTCGTTCTGCTCTCTTTCACCCTTCTTTGTCTCGTTTCGCCCTCTTTCACCCTCCTTCATCACGTTTCGCTCTCTTTCACCCTCCTTCGTCTTGTTTCACTCTCATTCACCCTCCTTCATCTCGTTTCGCTCTCTTCCACCCTCCTTCGTCTCGTTTCGCCCTCTTTCACCCTCCTTTGTCTTGTTTCGCTCTCTTTCACCCACCGTCATCTCGTTTCGCTCTCTTTCAGCCTCCTCCACCTCGTTTCTGTCTCTTTCATCCTCCTTTTTCTCGTTCCGCTCTCTTTCACCCCCCTTCGTCTCTTTTCGCTCTCTTTCACCCTCCTTTGTATTGTTTCGCTCTCTTTCACCCTCCTTCATCTCGTTTCGCTCTCTTTGACCTTCCTTCATCTCGTTTCGCTCTCTTTCAGCCTCCTTCGTCTCGTTTCACCCTCTTTCACCCTCCTTCGTCTCATTTCGCTCTCTTTCACCCTCCTGCGTCTCGTGTCGCTCTCTTTCACCCTCCTTTGTCTCGTTTCGCTCTCTTCCACCCTCCTTCGTCTCGTTTCAGTATCTTTCACCCTCTTTTGTCTCGATTCGCTCTCTTTCACACTCCTTCCTCTCGTTTCGCTCTCTTTCACCCTCCATCACCTCGTTTCGCTCTCTTTCACCCTCCTTCGTCTCGTTTCGCTCTCTTTCACCCTCCTTCGTCTCGTTTCGCTCTCTTTCACCCTCCTTCGTCTCGTTTTGCTCTCTTTCACCCTCCTTTGTCTCATTTTGCTCTCGTTCACCCTCCTTCGTCTTGTTTCGCTCTCTTTTACCCACCTTCATCTCGTTTCGCTCTCTTTCACCCTATTTCATCTCGTTTCGCTCTCTTTCACCCTCCTTCGTCTCGTTTCGCTCTCTTTCACCCTCCTTCGTCTCGTTTCGCTCTCTTTCACCCTCCTTCATCTCGTTTCGCTCTCTTTCACCCTCCTTCGTCTCGCTTCGCTCTCTTTAACCCTCCTTAGTCTCGTTTCGCTCTCTTTTACCAACTTTCGTCTCGTTTCGCTCTCTTTTGCACTCCTTCATCTCGTTTCGCTCTCGTTCACGCTCCTTCATCTCGTTTCGCTCTCTTTCACCCTCCTTCGACTTCTTTCGCTCTCTTTCACCCTCCTTCGTCTCATTTCGCTCTCGTGCAACCTCCTTTGTCTCGTTTCGCTCTCTTTGACCATCCTTCGTCTCGTTTCGCTCTCATTGACCCTCCTTCGTCTCGTTTCGCTCTCTTTCAACCTCCTTCCTCTCGTTTCGCCCTCGTTCACCCTCCTTCGTCTCGTTTCGCTCTCTTTCACCCTCCTTCGTCTACTTTCACTTTCTTCCACCCTCCTTCGTCTCGTTTCGCTCTCTTTCACCCTCCTTCGTCTCGGTTCGCTCTCTTTCACCCTCCTTCGTCTACTTTCACTCTCTTTCACCCTTCTTCGTCTCGTTTCGCTCTCTTTCACACTCCTTCGTCTTGTTTCCCTCTCTTTCACCCTCCTTCATCTCGTTTCCCTCTCTTTCACCCTCCTTCGTCTCGTTTCGCTCTCTTTCACCCTCCTTCATCTCGTTTCGGTCTCTTTCACCCTCCTTCAGCTCGTTCCGCACTCTTTCACCCTCCTTCGTCTCATTTCGCTCTCTTTGACCCTCCTTCGTCTCGTTTCGCTCTCTTTGACCCTCCTTCATCTCGTTTCGCTCTCTTTCACCCTTCTTCGTCTTTTTTCGCCCTCTTTCACCCTTCTTCGTCTTGTTTCGCTCTCTTTCAACCTCCTTCATCTTGTTTCGCTCTCTTCCACACTCCTTCGTCTCGTTTTGACCTCTTTCACCCTCCTTTGCCTCGTTTCCCTCTCTTTCACCCACCGTCATCTCGTTTCGCTCTCCTTCACCCTCCTCCGCCTCGTTTCGGTCTCTTTCATCCTCCTTTTTCTCGTTCCGCTCTCTTTCACCCTTCTTCGTCTTGTTTCGCCCTCTTTCACCCTCCTTCGTCTTGTTTCGCACTCTTTCACCCTCCTTCATCTCGTTTCGCTCACTTCCACCCTCCTTCGTCTCGTTTCGCCCTCTTTCACCCTCCTTTGCCTTGTTTCGCTCTCTTTCACCCACCGTCATCTCGTTTCGCTCTCCTTCACCCTTCTCCGCCTCGTTTCGGTCTCTTTCACCCTCCTTCGTCTCCTTTCGCACTCTTTCACCCTTCTTTGTATCGTTTCGCTCTCTTTCACCCTCCTTCATCTCGTTTCGCTCTCTTTGACCCTCCTTCATCTCGTTTCGCTCTCTTTCACCCTTCTTCGTCTTGTTTCGCCCTCTTTCACCCTCCTTCGTCTCGTTTCGCTCTCTTTCACCCTCCTTCGTCTTGTTTCGCTCTCTTTCACCCTCCTTCATCTCGTTTCGCTCTCTTCCACCCTCCTTCGTCTCGTTTCACCCTCTTTCACCCTCCTTTGTCTCGTTTCGCTCTCTTTCACCCTCCTCCGCCTCGTTTCGGTCTCTTTCATCCTCCTTTTTCTCGTTCCGCTCTCTTTCACCCTCCTTCGTCTCTTTTCGCTCTCTTTCACCCTCCTTTGTATCGTTTCGCTCTCTTTCACCCTCCTTCATCTTGTTTCACTCTCTTTGACCCTCCTTCATCTCGTTCGCTCTCTTTCAGCCTCCTTCTTCTCGTTTCGCCCTCTTTCACCCTCCTTCGTCTCATTTCGCTCTCTTTCACCCTCCTTCATCTCGTGTCGCTCTCTTTCACCCTCCTTCGTCTCGTTTCGCTCTCTTCCACCCTCCTTCGTCTACTTTCACTCTCTTTCACCCTTCTTCGCCTCATTTCGCTCTCTTTCACCCTCCTTCGTCTCGTTTCCCTCTCTTTCACCCTCCGTCATCTCATTTCCCTCTCTTTCACCCTCCTTCGTCTCGTTTCGCTCTCTTTCACCCTCCTTCATCTCGTTTCGGTCTCTTTCACCCTCCTTCATCTCGTTCTGCTCTCTTTCACCCTTCTTTGTCTCGTTTCGCCCTCTTTCACCCTCCTTCATCACGTTTCGCTCTCTTTCACCCTCCTTCGTCTTGTTTCACTCTCATTCACCCTCCTTCATCTCGTTTCGCTCTCTTCCACCCTCCTTCGTCTCGTTTCGCCCTCTTTCACCCTCCTTTGTCTTGTTTCGCTCTCTTTCACCCACCGTCATCTCGTTTCGCTCTCTTTCAGCCTCCTCCACCTCGTTTCTGTCTCTTTCATCCTCCTTTTTCTCGTTCCGCTCTCTTTCACCCCCCTTCGTCTCTTTTCGCTCTCTTTCACCCTCCTTTGTATTGTTTCGCTCTCTTTCACCCTCCTTCATCTCGTTTCGCTCTCTTTGACCTTCCTTCATCTCGTTTCGCTCTCTTTCAGCCTCCTTCGTCTCGTTTCACCCTCTTTCACCCTCCTTCGTCTCATTTCGCTCTCTTTCACCCTCCTGCGTCTCGTGTCGCTCTCTTTCACCCTCCTTTGTCTCGTTTCGCTCTCTTCCACCCTCCTTCGTCTCGTTTCAGTATCTTTCACCCTCTTTTGTCTCGATTCGCTCTCTTTCACACTCCTTCCTCTCGTTTCGCTCTCTTTCACCCTCCATCACCTCGTTTCGCTCTCTTTCACCCTCCTTCGTCTCGTTTCGCTCTCTTTCACCCTCCTTCGTCTCGTTTCGCTCTCTTTCACCCTCCTTCGTCTCGTTTTGCTCTCTTTCACCCTCCTTTGTCTCATTTTGCTCTCGTTCACCCTCCTTCGTCTTGTTTCGCTCTCTTTTACCCACCTTCATCTCGTTTCGCTCTCTTTCACCCTATTTCATCTCGTTTCGCTCTCTTTCACCCTCCTTCGTCTCGTTTCGCTCTCTTTCACCCTCCTTCGTCTCGTTTCGCTCTCTTTCACCCTCCTTCATCTCGTTTCGCTCTCTTTCACCCTCCTTCGTCTCGCTTCGCTCTCTTTAACCCTCCTTAGTCTCGTTTCGCTCTCTTTTACCAACTTTCGTCTCGTTTCGCTCTCTTTTGCACTCCTTCATCTCGTTTCGCTCTCGTTCACGCTCCTTCATCTCGTTTCGCTCTCTTTCACCCTCCTTCGACTTCTTTCGCTCTCTTTCACCCTCCTTCGTCTCATTTCGCTCTCGTGCAACCTCCTTTGTCTCGTTTCGCTCTCTTTGACCATCCTTCGTCTCGTTTCGCTCTCATTGACCCTCCTTCGTCTCGTTTCGCTCTCTTTCAACCTCCTTCCTCTCGTTTCGCCCTCGTTCACCCTCCTTCGTCTCGTTTCGCTCTCTTTCACCCTCCTTCGTCTACTTTCACTTTCTTCCACCCTCCTTCGTCTCGTTTCGCTCTCTTTCACCCTCCTTCGTCTCGTTTCGCTCTCTTTCACCCTCCTGCGTCTCGTTTCGCCGTCATTCACAATCCTTCTTCTAGTTTCCCTCTCTTTCACCCTCCTTCGTCTCATTTCCCTCTCTTTCACCCTCCTTTGTCTCGTTTCGCTCTCTTTCACCCACCTTCATCTCGTTTCGGTGTCTTTCACCCTCCTTCTTCTCGTTCCGCTCTCTTTCACCCTCCTTCGTCTCGTTTCGCTCTCGTGCACCCTCCTTTGTCTCGTTTCGCTCTCTTTGACCCTCCTTCGTCTCGTTTCGCTCTCTTTGACCCTCCTTCATCTCGTTTCACTCTCTTTCACCCTCCTTCATCTCGTTTTGCTCTCTTTCACCCTCCTTTGTCTCATTTTGCTCTCGTTCACCCTCCTTCGTCTTGTTTCGCTCTCTTTCACCCACCTTCATCTCGTTTCGCTCTCTTTCACCCTATTTCATCTCGTTTCGCTCTCTTTCACCCTCCTTCGTCTCGTTTCGCTCTCTTTCACCCTCCTTCGTCTCGTTTCGCTCTCTTTTACCCTCTTTCGTTTCGTTTCGCTCTCTTTTACACTCCTTCATCTCGTTTCGCTCTCGTCATTCTACTTCGTCTCGTTTCACTCTCTTTCACCCTCCTTCGACTTGTTTCGCTCTCTTTCACCCTCCTTCGTCTCATTTCTCTCTCGTGCACCCGCCTTTGTCTCGTTTCGCTCTCTTTGACCCTCCTTCAACTCGTTTCGCTCTCTTTGACCCTCCTTCGTCGCTTTTCGCTCTCTTTCACCCTCCTTCGTCTCGTTTCGCTCTCTTTCACCCTCCTTCGTCTCGCTTCTCTCTCTTTAACCCTCCTTAGTCTCGTTTCGCTCTCTTTTACCAACTTCCGTCTCGTTTCGCTCTCTTTTGCACTCCTTCATCTCGTTTCGCTCTCGTTCACGCTCCTTCATCTCGTTTCGCTCTCTTTCACCCTCCTTCGACTTCTTTCGCTCTCTTTCACCCTCCTTCGTCTCATTTCGCTCTCGTGCAACCTCCTTTGTCTCGTTTCGCTCTCTTTGACCATCCTTCGTCTCGTTTCGCTCTCATTGACCCTCCTTCGTCTCGTTTCGCTCTCTTTCAACCTCCTTCCTCTCGTTTCGCCCTCTTTCACCCTCCTTCGTCTCGTTTCGCTCTCTTTCACCCTCCTTCGTCTACTTTCACTTTCTTCCACCCTCCTTCGTCTCGTTTCGCTCTCTTTCACCCTCCTTCGTCTCGTTTCGCCGTCATTCACAATCCTTCTTCTAGTTTCCCTCTCTTTCACCCTCCTTCGTCTCATTTCCCTCTCTTTCACCCTCCTTCGTCTCGTTTCGCTCTCTTTCACCCACCTTCATCTCGTTTCGGTGTCTTTCACCCTCCTTCATCTCGTTCCGCTCCCTTTCACCCTCCTTCGTCTCATTTCGCTCTCGTGCACCCTCCTTTGTCTCGTTTCGCTCTCTTTGACCCTCCTTCGTCTCGTTTCGCTCTCTTTGACCCTCCTTCGTCTCGTTTCCCTCTCTTTCACCCTCCTTCGTCTCGTTTCGCCCTCTTTCACCCTCCTTCGTCTCGTTTCACTCTCTTTCACCCTCCTTCATCTCGTTTCGCCCTCTTTCACCCTCCTTCGTCTCGGTTCGCTCTCTTTCACCCTCCTTCGTCTACTTTCACTCTCTTTCACCCTTCTTCGTCTCGTTTCGCTCTCTTTCACACTCCTTCGTCTTGTTTCCCTCTCTTTCACCCTCCTTCATCTCGTTTCCCTCTCTTTCACCCTCCTTCGTCTCGTTTCGCTCTCTTTCACCCTCCTTCATCTCGTTTCGGTCTCTTTCACCCTCCTTCAGCTCGTTCCGCACTCTTTCACCCTCCTTCGTCTCATTTCGCTCTCTTTGACCCTCCTTCGTCTCGTTTCGCTCTCTTTGACCCTCCTTCATCTCGTTTCGCTCTCTTTCACCCTTCTTCGTCTTTTTTCGCCCTCTTTCACCCTTCTTCGTCTTGTTTCGCTCTCTTTCAACCTCCTTCATCTTGTTTCGCTCTCTTCCACACTCCTTCGTCTCGTTTTGACCTCTTTCACCCTCCTTTGCCTCGTTTCCCTCTCTTTCACCCACCGTCATCTCGTTTCGCTCTCCTTCACCCTCCTCCGCCTCGTTTCGGTCTCTTTCATCCTCCTTTTTCTCGTTCCGCTCTCTTTCACCCTTCTTCGTCTTGTTTCGCCCTCTTTCACCCTCCTTCGTCTTGTTTCGCACTCTTTCACCCTCCTTCATCTCGTTTCGCTCACTTCCACCCTCCTTCGTCTCGTTTCGCCCTCTTTCACCCTCCTTTGCCTTGTTTCGCTCTCTTTCACCCACCGTCATCTCGTTTCGCTCTCCTTCACCCTTCTCCGCCTCGTTTCGGTCTCTTTCACCCTCCTTCGTCTCCTTTCGCACTCTTTCACCCTTCTTTGTATCGTTTCGCTCTCTTTCACCCTCCTTCATCTCGTTTCGCTCTCTTTGACCCTCCTTCATCTCGTTTCGCTCTCTTTCACCCTTCTTCGTCTTGTTTCGCCCTCTTTCACCCTCCTTCGTCTCGTTTCGCTCTCTTTCACCCTCCTTCGTCTTGTTTCGCTCTCTTTCACCCTCCTTCATCTCGTTTCGCTCTCTTCCACCCTCCTTCGTCTCGTTTCACCCTCTTTCACCCTCCTTTGTCTCGTTTCGCTCTCTTTCACCCTCCTCCGCCTCGTTTCGGTCTCTTTCATCCTCCTTTTTCTCGTTCCGCTCTCTTTCACCCTCCTTCGTCTCTTTTCGCTCTCTTTCACCCTCCTTTGTATCGTTTCGCTCTCTTTCACCCTCCTTCATCTTGTTTCACTCTCTTTGACCCTCCTTCATCTCGTTCGCTCTCTTTCAGCCTCCTTCTTCTCGTTTCGCCCTCTTTCACCCTCCTTCGTCTCATTTCGCTCTCTTTCACCCTCCTTCATCTCGTGTCGCTCTCTTTCACCCTCCTTCGTCTCGTTTCGCTCTCTTCCACCCTCCTTCGTCTACTTTCACTCTCTTTCACCCTTCTTCGCCTCGTTTCGCTCTCTTTCACCCTCCTTCGTCTCGTTTCCCTCTCTTTCACCCTCCGTCATCTCATTTCCCTCTCTTTCACCCTCCTTCGTCTCGTTTCGCTCTCTTTCACCCTCCTTCATCTCGTTTCGGTCTCTTTCACCCTCCTTCATCTCGTTCTGCTCTCTTTCACCCTTCTTTGTCTCGTTTCGCCCTCTTTCACCCTCCTTCATCACGTTTCGCTCTCTTTCACCCTCCTTCGTCTTGTTTCACTCTCATTCACCCTCCTTCATCTCGTTTCGCTCTCTTCCACCCTCCTTCGTCTCGTTTCGCCCTCTTTCACCCTCCTTTGTCTTGTTTCGCTCTCTTTCACCCACCGTCATCTCGTTTCGCTCTCTTTCAGCCTCCTCCACCTCGTTTCTGTCTCTTTCATCCTCCTTTTTCTCGTTCCGCTCTCTTTCACCCACCTTCGTCTCTTTTCGCTCTCTTTCACCCTCCTTTGTATTGTTTCGCTCTCTTTCACCCTCCTTCATCTCGTTTCGCTCTCTTTGACCTTCCTTCATCTCGTTTCGCTCTCTTTCAGCCTCCTTCGTCTCGTTTCACCCTCTTTCACCCTCCTTCGTCTCATTTCGCTCTCTTTCACCCTCCTGCGTCTCGTGTCGCTCTCTTTCACCCTCCTTTGTCTCGTTTCGCTCTCTTCCACCCTCCTTCGTCTCGTTTCAGTATCTTTCACCCTCTTTTGTCTCGATTCGCTCTCTTTCACACTCCTTCCTCTCGTTTCGCTCTCTTTCACCCTCCATCACCTCGTTTCGCTCTCTTTCACCCTCCTTCGTCTCGTTTCGCTCTCTTTCACCCTCCTTCGTCTCGTTTCGCTCTCTTTCACCCTCCTTCGTCTCGTTTTGCTCTCTTTCACCCTCCTTTGTCTCATTTTGCTCTCGTTCACCCTCCTTCGTCTTGTTTCGCTCTCTTTTACCCACCTTCATCTCGTTTCGCTCTCTTTCACCCTATTTCATCTCGTTTCGCTCTCTTTCACCCTCCTTCGTCTCGTTTCGCTCTCTTTCACCCTCCTTCGTCTCGTTTCGCTCTCTTTCACCCTCCTTCATCTCGTTTCGCTCTCTTTCACCCTCCTTCGTCTCGCTTCGCTCTCTTTAACCCTCCTTAGTCTCGTTTCGCTCTCTTTTACCAACTTTCGTCTCGTTTCGCTCTCTTTTGCACTCCTTCATCTCGTTTCGCTCTCGTTCACGCTCCTTCATCTCGTTTCGCTCTCTTTCACCCTCCTTCGACTTCTTTCGCTCTCTTTCACCCTCCTTCGTCTCATTTCGCTCTCGTGCAACCTCCTTTGTCTCGTTTCGCTCTCTTTGACCATCCTTCGTCTCGTTTCGCTCTCATTGACCCTCCTTCGTCTCGTTTCGCTCTCTTTCAACCTCCTTCCTCTCGTTTCGCCCTCGTTCACCCTCCTTCGTCTCGTTTCGCTCTCTTTCACCCTCCTTCGTCTACTTTCACTTTCTTCCACCCTCCTTCGTCTCGTTTCGCTCTCTTTCACCCTCCTTCGTCTCGTTTCGCTCTCTTTCACCCTCCTGCGTCTCGTTTCGCCGTCATTCACAATCCTTCTTCTAGTTTCCCTCTCTTTCACCCTCCTTCGTCTCATTTCCCTCTCTTTCACCCTCCTTTGTCTCGTTTCGCTCTCTTTCACCCACCTTCATCTCGTTTCGGTGTCTTTCACCCTCCTTCATCTCGTTCCGCTCTCTTTCACCCTCCTTCGTCTCGTTTCGCTCTCGTGCACCCTCCTTTGTCTCGTTTCGCTCTCTTTGACCCTCCTTCGTCTCGTTTCGCTCTCTTTGACCCTCCTTCATCTCGTTTCACTCTCTTTCACCCTCCTTCATCTCGTTTTGCTCTCTTTCACCCTCCTTTGTCTCATTTTGCTCTCGTTCACCCTCCTTCGTCTTGTTTCGCTCTCTTTCACCCACCTTCATCTCGTTTCGCTCTCTTTCACCCTATTTCATCTCGTTTCGCTCTCTTTCACCCTCCTTCGTCTCGTTTCGCTCTCTTTCACCCTCCTTCGTCTCGTTTCGCTCTCTTTTACCCTCTTTCGTTTCGTTTCGCTCTCTTTTACACTCCTTCATCTCGTTTCGCTCTCGTCATTCTACTTTGTCTCGTTTCACTCTCTTTCACCCTCCTTCGACTTGTTTCGCTCTCTTTCACCCTCCTTCGTCTCATTTCTCTCTCGTGCACCCGCCTTTGTCTCGTTTCGCTCTCTTTGACCCTCCTTCAACTCGTTTCGCTCTCTTTGACCCTCCTTCGTCGCTTTTCGCTCTCTTTCACCCTCCTTCGTCTCGTTTCGCTCTCTTTCACCCTCCTTCGTCTAGCTTCTCTCTCTTTAACCCTCCTTAGTCTCGTTTCGCTCTCTTTTACCAAATTCCGTCTCGTTTCGCTCTCTTTTGCACTCCTTCATCTCGTTTCGCTCTCGTTCACGCTCCTTCATCTCGTTTCGCTCTCTTTCACCCTCCTTCGACTTCTTTCGCTCTCTTTCACCCTCCTTCGTCTCATTTCGCTCTCGTGCAACCTCCTTTGTCTCGTTTCGCTCTCTTTGACCATCCTTCGTCTCGTTTCGCTCTCATTGACCCTCCTTCGTCTCGTTTCGCTCTCTTTCAACCTCCTTCCTCTCGTTTCGCCCTCTTTCACCCTCCTTCGTCTCGTTTCGCTCTCTTTCACCCTCCTTCGTCTACTTTCACTTTCTTCCACCCTCCTTCGTCTCGTTTCGCTCTCTTTCACCCTCCTTCGTCTCGTTTCGCCGTCATTCACAATCCTTCTTCTAGTTTCCCTCTCTTTCACCCTCCTTCGTCTCATTTCCCTCTCTTTCACCCTCCTTCGTCTCGTTTCGCTCTCTTTCACCCACCTTCATCTCGTTTCGGTGTCTTTCACCCTCCTTCATCTCGTTCCGCTCCCTTTCACCCTCCTTCGTCTCATTTCGCTCTCGTGCACCCTCCTTTGTCTCGTTTCGCTCTCTTTGACCCTCCTTCGTCTCGTTTCGCTCTCTTTGACCCTCCTTCATCTCGTTTCCCTCTCTTTCACCCTCCTTCGTCTCGTTTCGCCCTCTTTCACCCTCCTTCGTCTCGGTTCGCTCTCTTTCACCCTCCTTCGTCTACTTTCACACTCTTTCACCCTTCTTCGTCTCGTTTCGCTCTCTTTCACACTCCTTCGTCTCGTTTCCCTCTCTTTCACCCTCCTTCATCTCGTTTCCCTCTCTTTCACCCTCCTTCGTCTCGTTTCGCTCTCTTTCACCCTCCTTCATCTCGTTTCGGTCTCTTTCACCCTCCTTCATCTCGTTCCGCTCTCTTTCACCCTCCTTCGTCTCATTTCGCTCTCTTTGACCCTCCTTCGTCTCGTTTCGCTCTCTTTGACCCTCCTTCATCTCGTTTCGCTCTCTTTCACCCTTCTTCGTCTTGTTTCGCCCTCTTTCACCCTTCTTCGTCTCGTTTCGCTCTCTTTCACCCTCCTTCATCTCGTTTCGCTCTCTTCCACCCTCCTTCGTCTCATTTCGCCCTCTTTCACCCTCCTTTGCCTTGTTTCGCTCTCTTTCACCCACCGTCATCTCGTTTCGCTCTCCTTCACCCTTCTCCGCCTCGTTTCGGTCTCTTTCAACCTCCTTCATCTCGTTTCGCTCTCTTTGACCCTCCTTCATCTCGTTTCGCTCTCTTTCACCCTTATTCGTCTTGTTTCGCCCTCTTTCACCCTCCTTCGTCTCGTTTCGCTCTCTTTCACCCTCCTTCGTCTTGTTTCGCTCTCTTTCACCCTCCTTCATCTCGTTTCGCTCTCTTCCACCCTCCTTCGTCTCGTTTCACCCTCTTTCACCCTCCTTTGTCTTGTTTCGCTCTCTTTCACCCACCGTCATCTCGTTTCGCTCTCTTTCACCCTCCTCCGCCTCGTTTCGGTCTCTTTCATCCTCCTTTTTCTCGTTCCGCTCTCTTTCACCCTCCTTCGTCTCTTTTCGCTCTCTTTCACCCTCCTTTGTATCGTTTCGCTCTCTTTCACCCTCCTTCATCTTGTTTCGCTCTCTTTGACCCTCCTTCATCTCGTTTCGCTCTCTTTCAGCCTCCTTCTTCTCGTTTCGCCCTCTTTCACCCTCCTTCGTCTCATTTCGCTCTCTTTCACCCTCCTTCATCTCGTGTCGCTCTCTTTCACCCTCCTTCGTCTCGTTTCGCTCTCTTCCACCCTCCTTCGTCTCGTTTCACCCTCTTTCACCCTCCTTTGTCTTGTTTTGCTCTCTTTCACCCACCTTCATCTCGTTTCGTTCTCTTTCACCCTCCTTCGCCTCGTTTTGGTCTCTTTCATCTTCCTTCGTCTCGTTCCGCTCTCTTTCACCCTCCTTCGACTCCTTTCGCTCTCTTTAACCCTCCTTTGTCTCGATTCGCTCTCTTTCACCGACCTTCATCTCGTTCCGCTCTCTTTCACCCTCCTTCGGCTCGTTTCGCTCTCTTTCACCCTCCTTCGTCTCGTTTCGCTCTCTTTCACCCTCCTTCATCTCGTTTCGCTCTCTTTCACCCTCCTTCTTCTCGTTTCGCTCTCTTTCACCCTCCCTAGTCTCGTTCGCTCTCTTTTACCCTTTTTAGTCTCGTTTCACTCTCCTTTACACTCCTTCATCTCGTTTCGCTGTCGTTCACGCTCCTTCATCTTGCTTCGCTCTCTTTAACCCTCCTTTGTCTCGATTCGCTCTCTTTCACCGACCTTCATCTCGTTCCGCTCTCTTTCACCCTCCTTCGGCTCGTTTCGCTCTCTTTCACCCTCCTTCGTCTCGTTTCGCTCTCTTTCACCCTCCTTCATCTCGTTTCGCTCTCTTTCACCCTCCTTCTTCTCGTTTCACTCTCTTTCACCCTCCTTCGCCTCGTTTTGGTCTCTTTCATCTTCCTTCGTCTCGTTCCGCTCTCTTTCACCCTACTTCGACTCCTTTCGCTCTCTTTAACCCTCCTTTGTCTCGATTCGCTCTCTTTCACCGACCTTCATCTCGTTCCGCTCTCTTTCACCCTCCTTCGGCTCGTTTCGCTCTCTTTCACCCTCCTTCGTCTCGTTTCGCTCTCTTTCACCCTCCTTCATCTCGTTTCGCTCTCTTTCACCCTCCTTCTTCTCGTTTCGCTCTCTTTCACCCTCCCTAGTCTCGTTCGCTCTCTTTTACCCTTTTTAGTCTCGTTTCACTCTCCTTTACACTCCTTCATCTCGTTTCGCTGTCGTTCACGCTCCTTCATCTTGCTTCGCTCTCTTTCACCCTCCTTCGACTTGTTTCGCTCTCTTTTACTCTCCTTCGTCTCATTTCGCTCTCTTTCACCCTCCTGCGTCTCGTGTCGCTCTCTTTCACCCTCCTTTGTCTCGTTTCGCTCTCTTCCACCCTCCTTCGTCTCGTTTCAGTATCTTTCACCCTCTTTTGTCTCGATTCGCTCTCTTTCACACTCCTTCCTCTCGTTTCGCTCTCTTTCACCCTCCATCATCTCGTTTCGCTCTCTTTCACCCTCCTTCGTCTCGTTTCGCTCTCTTTCACCCTCCTTCGTCTCGTTTCGCTCTCTTTCACCCTCCTTCGTCTCGTTTTGCTCTCTTTCACCCTCCTTTGTCTCATTTTGCTCTCGTTCACCCTCCTTCGTCTTGTTTCGCTCTCTTTTACCCACCTTCATCTCGTTTCGCTCTCTTTCACCCTATTTCATCTCGTTTCGCTCTCTTTCACCCTCCTTCATCTCGTTTCGCTCTCTTTCACCCTCCTTCGTCTCGTTTCGCTCTCTTTCACCCTCCTTCATCTCGTTTCGCTCTCTTTCACCCTCCTTCGTCTCGCTTCGCTCTCTTTAACCCTCCTTAGTCTCGTTTCGCTCTCTTTTACCAACTTTCATCTCGTTTCGCTCTCTTTTGCACTCCTTCATCTCGTTTCGCTCTCGTTCACGCTCCTTCATCTCGTTTCGCTCTCTTTCACCCTCCTTCGACTTCTTTCGCTCTCTTTCACCCTCCTTCGTCTCATTTCGCTCTCGTGCAACCTCCTTTGTCTCGTTTCGCTCTCTTTGACCATCCTTCGTCTCGTTTCGCTCTCATTGACCCTCCTTCGTCTCGTTTCGCTCTCTTTCAACCTCCTTCCTCTCGTTTCGCCCTCTTTCACCCTCCTTCGTCTCGTTTCGCTCTCTTTCACCCTCCTTCGTCTACTTTCACTTTCCTCCACCCTCCTTCGTCTCGTTTCGCTCTCTTTCACCCTCCTTCGTCTCGTTTCGCTCTCTTTCACCCTCCTTCGTCTCGTTTCGCCGTCATTCACAATCCTTCTTCTAGTTTCCCTCTCTTTCACCCTCCTTCGTCTCATTTCCCTCTCTTTCACCCTCCTTTGTCTCGTTTCGCTCTCTTTCACCCTCCTTCGTCTCGTTTCACCCTCTTTCACCCTCCTTCGTCTCGGTTCGCTCTCTTTCACCCTCCTTCGTCTACTTTCACTCTCTTTCACCCTTCTTCGTCTCGTTTCGCTCTCTTTCACACTCCTTCGTCTCGTTTCCCTCTCTTTCACCCTCCTTCATCTCGTTTTGCTCTCTTTCACCCTCCTTTGTCTCATTTTGCTCTCGTTCACCCTCCTTCGTCTTGTTTCGCTCTCTTTCACCCACCTTCATCTCGTTTCGCTCTCTTTCACCCTCCTTCGTCTCGTTTCGCTCTCTTTCACCCTCCTTCGTCTCGCTTCTCTCTCTTTAACCCTCCTTAGTCTCGTTTCGCTCTCTTTTACCAACTTTCGTCTCGTTTCGCTCTCTTTTGCACTCCTTCATCTCGTTTCGCTCTCGTTCACGCTCCTTCATCTCGTTTCGCTCTCTTTCACCCTCCTTCGACTTCTTTCGCTCTCTTTCACCCTCCTTCGTCTCATTTCGCTCTCGTGCAACCTCCTTTGTCTCGTTTCGCTCTCTTTGACCATCCTTTGTCTCGTTTCGCTCTCATTGACCCTCCTTCGTCTCGTTTCGCTCTCTTTCAACCTCCTTCCTCTCGTTTCGCCCTCTTTCACCCTCCTTCGTCTCGTTTCGCTCTCTTTCACCCTCCTTCGTCTCGTTTCGCTCTCTTTCACCCTCCTTCGTCTCGTTTCGCCGTCATTCACAATCCTTCTTCTAGTTTCCCTCTCTTTCACCCTCCTTCGTCTCATTTCCCTCTCTTTCACCCTCCTTCGTCTCGTTTCGCTCTCTTTCACCCACCTTCATCTCGTTTCGGTGTCTTTCACCCTCCTTCATCTCGTTCCGCTCCCTTTCACCCTCCTTCGTCTCATTTCGCTCTCGTGCACCCTCCTTTGTCTCGTTTCGCTCTCTTTGACCCTCCTTCGTCTCGTTTCGCTCTCTTTGACCCTCCTTCGTCTCGTTTCCCTCTCTTTCACCCTCCTTCGTCTCGTTTCGCCCTCTTTCACCCTCCTTCGTCTCGGTTCGCTCTCTTTCACCCTCCTTCGTCTACTTTCACACTCTTTCACCCTTCTTCGTCTCGTTTCGCTCTCTTTCACACTCCTTCGTCTCGTTTCCCTCTCTTTCACCCTCCTTCATCTCGTTTCCCTCTCTTTCAGCCTCCTTCGTCTCGTTTCGCTCTCTTTCACCCTCCTTCATCTCGTTTCGGTCTCTTTCACCCTCCTTCATCTCGTTCCGCTCTCTTTCACCCTCCTTCGTCTCATTTCGCTCTCTTTGACCCTCCTTCGTCTCGTTTCGCTCTCTTTGACCCTCCTTCATCTCGTTTCGCTCTCTTTCACCCTTCTTCGTCTTGTTTCGCCCTCTTTCACCCTTCTTCGTCTCGTTTCGCTCTCTTTCACCCTCCTTCATCTCGTTTCGCTCTCTTCCACCCTCCTTCGTCTCGTTTCGCCCTCTTTCACCCTCCTTTGCCTTGTTTCGCTCTCTTTCACCCACCGTCATCTCGTTTCGCTCTCCTTCACCCTTCTCCGCCTCGTTTCGGTCTCTTTCAACCTCCTTCATCTCGTTTCGCTCTCTTTGACCCTCCTTCATCTCGTTTCGCTCTCTTTCACCCTTCTTCGTCTTGTTTCGCCCTCTTTCACCCTCCTTCGTCTCGTTTCGCTCTCTTTCACCCTCCTTCGTCTTGTTTCGCTCTCTTTCACCCTCCTTCATCTCGTTTCGCTCTCTTCCACCCTCCTTCGTCTCGTTTCACCCTCTTTCACCCTCCTTTGTCTTGTTTCGCTCTCTTTCACCCACCGTCATCTCGTTTCGCTCTCTTTCACCCTCCTCCGCCTCGTTTCGGTCTCTTTCATCCTCCTTTTTCTAGTTCCGCTCTCTTTCACCCTCCTTCGTCTCTTTTCGCTCTCTTTCACACTCCTTTGTATCGTTTCGCTCTCTTTCGCCCTCCTTCATCTTGTTTCGCTCTCTTTGACCCTCCTTCATCTCGTTTCGCTCTCTTTCAGCCTCCTTCTTCTCGTTTCGCCCTCTTTCACCCTCCTTCGACTCCTTTCGCTCTCTTTAACCCTCCTTTGTCTCGATTCGCTCTCTTTCACCGACCTTCATCTCGTTCCGCTCTCTTTCACCCTCCTTCGGCTCGTTTCGCTCTCTTTCACTCTCCTTCGTCTCGTTTCGCTCTCTTTCACCCTCCTTCATCTCGTTTCGCTCTCTTTCACCCTCCTTCTTCTCGTTTCGCTCTCTTTCACCCTCCCTAGTCTCGTTCGCTCTCTTTTACCCTTTTTAGTCTCGTTTCACTCTCCTTTACACTCCTTCATCTCGTTTCGCTGTCGTTCACGCTCCTTCATCTTGCTTCGCTCTCTTTCACCCTCCTTCGACTTGTTTCGCTCTCTTTTACTCTCCTTCGTCTCATTTCGCTCTGGTTCACCCTCCTTTGTCTCGTTTCGCTCTCTTTGACCCTCCTTTGTCTCGTTTCGCTCTCTTTGACCCTCCTTCGTCTGTTTCGCTCTCTTTCACCCTCCTTCGTCTCGTTTCTCCCTCTTTCACCCTCCTTCATCTCGTTTCGCTCTCTTTCACCCTCCTTCGTCTCCTTTCACTCTGTTTCACCCTCCTTCGTCTCGTTTCGCTCTCTTTCAACCTCCTTCATCTCGTTTCGCTCTCTTTCACCCTCCTTCGTCTCGTTTCGCCGTCATTCTCAATCCTTCTTCTAGTTTCGCTCTCTTTCACCCTCCTTCGTCTCGTTTCGCTCTCTTTCACCCTCCTTCATCTCGTATCGGTCTCTTTCACCCTCCTTCATCTTGTTCCCCTCTCTTTCACCCTCCTTCGTCTCGTTTCGCTCTCTTTCACCCTCCTTTGTCTCATTTTGCTCTCGTTCACCCTACTTCGTCTTGTTTCGCTCTATTTCACCCACCTTCGTCTCGTTCAGCTCTCTTTTAGCCTCCTTTAACTCCTTTCGCTCTCTTTCACCCTCCTTCTCCTCGTTTCGGTCTCTTTCATCCTCCTTCGTCTCGTTCAGCTCTCTTTCACCCTCCTTTAACTTCTTTCGCTCTCTTTCACCCTCCTTTGTCTCGTTTCGCTCTCTTTCACACTCCTTTAACTCGTTTCGCTCTCTTTCACCCGCCTTCATCTCGTATCGCTCTCTTTCACCCTCCTTCATCTCGTTTCGCTCTCTTTCACACTCCTTCATCTCGTTTCGCTCTGTTTCACCCTGCTTCCTCTCGTTTCGCTCTGTTTCAACCTCCATCGTCTCGTTTCACTCTCTTTTACCCTCTTTCGTCTCGTTTCGCTCTCTTTTACCCTCCTTCATCTCGTATTGCTCTCTTTGACCCTCCTTCGTCTCGTTTAGCTCTCATTCACCATCCTTGGTCTCGTTTAGTTCTTTTTCACACTCCTTCGTCTCGTTTTGCTCTCTTTCACCCTCCTTCGCCTCGTTTCGGTCTCTTTCATCCTCCTTCGCCTCGTTCCGCTCTCTTTCACCCTCCTTCGTCTCCTTTCACTCTCTTTCACCCTCCTTCATCTCGTTTCGCTCTCTTTCACCCTCCTTCATCTCGTTTCGCTCTCTTTGACCCTACTTCATCTCGTTTCGCTCTCTTTCACCCTCCTTCGTCTCGTTTCACTCTCGTTCACCCTCCGGCGTCTCATTTCGGTCTCTTTCACCCTTCTTCGTCTCATTTCGGTCTCTTTCACCCTCCTTCGTCTCGTTCCGCTCTCGTTTACCCTCCTTCGACTCCTTTCGCTCTCTTTCACCCTCCTTCGTCTCGTTTCGCTCTCTTTCACCCTCCTTCGTCTCCTTTCCCTCTCTTTCACCCTCCGTCGTCTCGTTTCGGTCTCTTTCACCCTCCTTCGTCTCATTTCGGTCTCTTTCACCCTCCTTCGTCTCGTTCCGCTCTCGTTTACCCTCCTTCGACTCCTTTCGCTCTCTTTCACCCTCCTTCATCTCGTTTCGCTCTCTTTCACCCTCCTTCATCTCGTTTCGCTCTCTTTGACCCTACTTCATCTCGTTTCGCTCTCTTTCACCCGCCTTCTTCTCGTTTCGCTCTCTTTCACCCTCCTTCTTCTCGTTTCGCTCTCTTTCACCCTCCTTCATCTCGTTTCGCTCTCTTTCACCCGCCTTCTTCTCGTTTCGCTCTCTTTCACCCTCCTTCTTCTCGTTTCGCTCCCTTTCACCCTCCTTCATCTCGTTCCACTCTCTTTCACCCTCCTTCGTCTCGTTTCGCCGTCATTCACAATCCTTCTTCTAGTTTCCCTCTCTTTCACCCTCCTTCGCCTCGTTTCGGTCTCTTTCATCCTCCTTCGCCTCGTTCCGCTCTCTTTCACCCTCCTTCGTCTCCTTTCACTCTCTTTCACCCTCCTTCATCTCGTTTCGCTCTCTTTCACCCTCCTTCATCTCGTTTCGCTCTCTTTGCCCCTACTTCATCTCGTTTCGCTCTCTTTCACCCTCCTTCATCTCGTTTCGCTCTCTTTCACCCTCCGTCGTCTCATTTCGGTCTCTTTCACCCTCCTTCGTCTCATTTCGGTCTCTTTCACCCTTCTTCGTCTCGTTCCGCTCTCGTTTACCCTCCTTCGACTCCTTTCGCTCTCTTTCACCCTCCGTCGTCTCATTTCGGTCTCTTTCACCCTCCTTCGTCTCATTTCGGTCTCTTTCACCCTCCTTCGTCTCGTTCCGCTCTCGTTTACCCTCCTTCGACTCCTTTCGCTCTCTTTCACCCTCCTTCGTCTCGTTTCGCTCTCTTTCACCCTCCTTCGTCTCCTTTCCCTCTCTTTCACCCTCCGTCGTCTCGTTTCGGTCTCTTTCACCCTCCTTCGTCTCATTTCGGTCTCTTTCACCCTCCTTCGTCTCGTTCCGCTCTCGTTTACCCTCCTTCGACTCCTTTCGCTCTCTTTCACCCTCCTTCATCTCGTTTCGCTCTCTTTCACCCTCCTTCATCTCGTTTCGCTCTCTTTGACCCTACTTCATCTCGTTTCGCTCTCTTTCACCCGCCTTCTTCTCGTTTCGCTCTCTTTCACCCTCCTTCTTCTCGTTTCGCTCTCTTTCACCCTCCTTCGTCTCGTTTCGCTCTCTTTCACCCTCCGTCGTCTCGTTTCGGTCTCTTTCACCCTCCTTCGTCTCATTTCGGTCTCTTTCACCCTCCTTCGTCTCGTTCCGCTCTCGTTTACCCTCCTTCGACTCCTTTCGCTCTCTTTCACCCTCCTTCGTCTCGTTTCGCTCTCTTTCACCCTCCTTCGTCTCCTTTCCCTCTCTTTCACCCTCCGTCATCTCGTTTCGGTCTCTTTCACCCTCCTTCGTCTCATTTCGGTCTCTTTCACCCTCCTTCGTCTCGTTCCGCTCTCGTTTACCCTCCTTCGACTCCTTTCGCTCTCTTTCACCCTCCTTCGTCTCGTTTCGCTCTCTTTCACACTCCTTCGTCTCCTTTCCCTCACTTTGACCCTCCTTCATCTTGTTTCGCTCTCTTTCACCCTCCTTCGTCTCGTTTCGCCCTCTTTCACCCTCTTTCGTCTCGTTTCGCTCTCTTTCACCCTCCTTCGTCTCGTTTCGCTCTCTTTCACCCTCCTTCGCCTCGTTTCGGTCTCTTTCATCCTCCTTCGTCTCGTTCAGCTCTCTTTCACCCTCCTTTACTTCCTTTCGCTCTCTTTCACCCTCCTTCACCTCGTTTCGGTCTCTTTCATCCTCCTTCGTCTCGTTCAGCTCTCTTTCACCCTCCTTTAACTCCTTTCGCTCTCTTTCACCCTCCTTTGTCTCGTTTCGCTCTCTTTCACAGTCCTTCGACTTGTTTCGCTCTCTTTCACCCGCCTTCATCTCGTATCGCTCTCTTTCACCCTCCTTCATCTCGTTTCGCTCTCTTTCACCCTCCTTCCTCTCGTTTCGCTCTCTTTCACACTCCTTCATCTCGTTTCGCTCTCTTTCACCCTGCTTCCTCTCGTTTCGCTCTGTTTCAACCTCCATCGTCTCGTTTCACTCTCTTTTACCCTCCTTCGCCTCGTTCCGCTCTCGTTTACCCTCCTTCGACTCCTTTCGCTCTCTTTCACCCTCCTTCATCTCGTTTCGCTCTCTTTCACCCTCCTTCATCTCGTTTCGCTCTCTTTCACCCTCCTTCATCTCGTTTCGCTCTCTTTGACCCTACTTCATCTCGTTTCGCTCTCTTTCACCCGCCTTCTTCTCGTTTCGCTCTCTTTCACCCTCCTTCTTCTCGTTTCGCTCTCTTTCACCCTCCTTCATCTCGTTTCGCTCTCTTTCACCCGCCTTCTTCTCGGTTCGCTCTCTTTCACCCTCCTTCTTCTCGTTTCGCTCTCTTTCACCCTCCTTCATCTCGTTCCACTCTCTTTCACCCTCCGTCGTCTCATTTCGGTCTCTTTTACCCTCTTTCGTCTCGTTTCGCTCTCTTTTACCCTCCTTCATCTCGTTACGCTCTCTTTCATGCTCCTTCGTCTCGCTACGCCCTGTTTCACCCTCCTTCGTCTCGTTTTGCCCTCTTTGACCCTCCTTCATCTTGTTTCGATCTCTTTGACCCTCCTTTGTCTCTTTTAGCTAACTTTCACCATCCTTGGTCTCGTTTTGTTCTGTTTCACACTCCTTCCTCTCGTTTTGCTCTCTTTCACCATCCTTCGTCTCGTTTCGCTCTCTTTCAACCTCCTTCGTCTTGTTTCGCTCTGTACCACCCGCATTCGTCTCATTTCGCCCTTTTTCACACTCCTTCGTCTCGTTTCGCTCTCATTCACCCTCCTTTGTCTCGTTTCGCTCTCTTTCACCTTCCTTCGTCTCGTTTCTCTCTCTTTCACCCGATTTGGTATTGTTTCGCTCTCTTCCACCCTCCTTCATCTCGTTTCGCTTTCTTTCACCCTCCGTCGTCTCGTTTCGGTCTCTTTCACCCTCCTTCGCCTCATTTCGGTCTCTTTCACCATCCTTCGTCTCGTTCCGCTCTCGTTTACCCTCCTTCGACTCCTTTCGCTCTCTTTCACCCTCCTTCATCTCGTTTCGCTCTCTTTCATCCTCCGTCTCCTTTCCCTCTCTTTCACCCTCCTTCGTCTCGTTTCGCTCTCTTTCACCCTCCTTCGCCTCGTTTCGGTCTCTTTCATCCGCCTTCGTCTCGTTCAGCTCTCTTTCACCCTCCTTTAACTCCTTTCGCTCTCTTTCACCCTCCTTCACCTCGTTTCGGTCTCTTTCATCCTCCTTCGTCTCGTTCAGCTCTCTTTCACCCTCCTTTAACTCCTTTCGCTCTCTTTCACCCTCCTTTGTCTCGTTTCGCTCTCTTTCACACTCCTTCGACTCGTTTCGCTCTCCTTCAGCCGCCTTCATCTCTTATCGCTCTCTTTCACCCTCCTTCATCTCGTTTCGCTCTCTTTCACCCTCCTTCCTCTCGTTTCGCTATCTTTCACACTCCGTCGTCTCGTTTCGGTCTCTTTCACCCTCCTTCGTCTCATTTCGGTCTCTTTCACCCTCCTTCGTCTCGTTCCGCTCTCGTTTACCCTCCTTCGACTCCTTTCGCTCTCTTTCACCCTCCTTCATCTCGTTTCGCTCTCTTTCACCCTCCTTCATCTCGTTTCGCTCTCTTTGACCCTACTTCATCTCGTTTCGCTCTCTTTCACCCGCCTTCTTCTCGTTTCGCTCTCTTTCACCCTCCTTCTTCTCGTTTCGCTCTCTTTCACCCTCTTTCGTCTCGTTTCGCTCTCTTTCACCCTCCGTCGTCTCGTTTTGGTCTCTTTCACCCTCCTTCGTCTCATTTCGGTCTCTTTCACCCTCCTTCGTCTCGTTCCGCTCTCGTTTACCCTCCTTCGACTCCTTTCGCTCTCTTTCACCCTCCTTCGTCTCGTTTCGCTCTCTTTCACCCTCCTTCGTCTCCTTTCCCTCTCTTTCACCCTCCGTCATCTCGTTTCGGTCTCTTTCACCCTCCTTTGTCTCATTTCGGTCTCTTTCACCCTCCTTCGTCTCGTTCCGCTCTCGTTTACCCTCCTTCGACTCCTTTCGCTCTCTTTCACCCTCCTTCGTCTCGTTTCGCTCTCTTTCACACTCCTTCGTCTCCTTTCCCTCACTTTGACCCTCCTTCATCTTGTTTCGCTCTCTTTCACCCTCCTTCGTCTCGTTTCGCCCTCTTTCACCCTCTTTCGTCTCGTTTCGCTCTCTTTCACCCTCCTTCGTCTCGTTTCGCTCTCTTTCACCCTCCTTCGCTTCGTTTCGGTCTCTTTCATCCTCCTTCGTCTCGTTCAGCTCTCTTTCACCCTCCTTTACCTCCTTTCGCTCTCTTTCACCCTCCTTCACCTCGTTTCGGTCTCTTTCATCCTCCTTCGTCTCGTTCAGCTCTCTTTCACCCTCCTTTAACTCCTTTCGCTCTCTTTCACCCTCCTTTGTCTCGTTTCGCTCTCTTTCACAGTCCTTCGACTTGTTTCGCTCTCTTTCACCCGCCTTCATCTCGTATCGCTCTCTTTCACCCTCCTTCATCTCGTTTCGCTCTCTTTCACCCTCCTTCCTCTCGTTTCGCTCTCTTTCACACTCCTTCATCTCGTTTCGCTCTGTTTCACCCTGCTTCCTCTCGTTTCGCTCTGTTTCAACCTCCATCGTCTCGTTTCACTCTCTTTTACCCTCCTTCGCCTCGTTCCGCTCTCGTTTACCCTCCTTCGACTCCTTTCGCTCTCTTTCACCCTCCTTCATCTCGTTTCGCTCTCTTTCACCCTCCTTCATCTCGTTTCGCTCTCTTTCACCCTCCTTCATCTCGTTTCGCTCTCTTTGACCCTACTTCATCTCGTTTCGCTCTCTTTCACCCGCCTTCTTCTCGTTTCGCTCTCTTTCACCCTCCTTCTTCTCGTTTCGCTCTCTTTCACCCTCCTTCATCTCGTTTCGCTCTCTTTCACCCGCCTTCTTCTCGGTTCGCTCTCTTTCACCCTCCTTCTTCTCGTTTCGCTCTCTTTCACCCTCCTTCATCTCGTTCCACTCTCTTTCACCCTCCTTCGTCTCGTTTCGCCGTCATTCACAATCCTTCTTCTAGTTTCCCTCTCTTTCACCCTCCTTCGCCTCGTTTCGGTCTCTTTCATCCTCCTTCGCCTCGTTCCGCTCTCTTTCACCCTCCTTCGTCTCCTTTCACTCTCTTTCACCCTCCTTCATCTCGTTTCGCTCTCTTTCACCCTCCTTCATCTCGTTTCGCTCTCTTTGACCCTACTTCATCTCGTTTCGCTCTCTTTCACCCTCCTTCATCTCGTTTCGCTCTCTTTCACCCTCCGTCGTCTCATTTCGGTCTCTTTCACCCTCCGTCGTCTCATTTCGGTCTCTTTTACCCTCTTTCGTCTCGTTTCGCTCTCTTTTACCCTCCTTCATCTCGTTACGCTCTCTTTCATGCTCCTTCGTCTCGCTACGCCCTGTTTCACCCTCCTTCGTCTCGTTTTGCCCTCTTTGACCCTCCTTCATCTTGTTTCGATCTCTTTGACCCTCCTTTGTCTCTTTTAGCTAACTTTCACCATCCTTGGTCTCGTTTTGTTCTGTTTCACACTCCTTCCTCTCGTTTTGCTCTCTTTCACCATCCTTCGTCTCGTTTCGCTCTCTTTCAACCTCCTTCATCTTGTTTCGCTCTGTACCACCCGCATTCGTCTCATTTCGCCCTTTTTCACACTCCTTCGTCTCGTTTCGCTCTCATTCACCCTCCTTTGTCTCGTTTCGCTCTCTTTCACCTTCCTTCGTCTCGTTTCTCTCTCTTTCACCCGATTTGGTATTGTTTCGCTCTCTTCCACCCTCCTTCATCTCGTTTCGCTTTCTTTCACCCTCCGTCGTCTCGTTTCGGTCTCTTTCACCCTCCTTCGCCTCATTTCGGTCTCTTTCACCATCCTTCGTCTCGTTCCGCTCTCGTTTACCCTCCTTCGACTCCTTTCGCTCTCTTTCACCCTCCTTCATCTCGTTTCGCTCTCTTTCATCCTCCGTCTCCTTTCCCTCTCTTTCACCCTCCTTCGTCTCGTTTCGCTCTCTTTCACCCTCCTTCGCCTCGTTTCGGTCTCTTTCATCTGCCTTCGTCTCGTTCAGCTCTCTTTCACCCTCCTTTAACTCCTTTCGCTCTCTTTCACCCTCCTTCACCTCGTTTCGGTCTCTTTCATCCTCCTTCGTCTCGTTCAGCTCTCTTTCACCCTCCTTTAACTCCTTTCGCTCTCTTTCACCCTCCTTTGTCTCGTTTCGCTCTCTTTCACACTCCTTCGACTCGTTTCGCTCTCTTTCAGCCGCCTTCATCTCTTATCGCTCTCTTTCACCCTCCTTCATCTCGTTTCGCTCTCTTTCACCCTCCTTCCTCTCGTTTCGCTATCTTTCACACTCCGTCGTCTCGTTTCGGTCTCTTTCACCCTCCTTCGTCTCATTTCGGTCTCTTTCACCCTCCTTCGTCTCGTTCCGCTCTCGTTTACCCTCCTTCGACTCCTTTCGCTCTCTTTCACCCTCCTTCATCTCGTTTCGCTCTCTTTCACCCTCCTTCATCTCGTTTCGCTCTCTTTGACCCTACTTCATCTCGTTTCGCTCTCTTTCACCCGCCTTCTTCTCGTTTCGCTCTCTTTCACCCTCCTTCTTCTCGTTTCGCTCTCTTTCACCCTCCTTCGTCTCGTTTCGCTCTCTTTCACCCTCCGCCGTCTCGTTTTGGTCTCTTTCACCCTCCTTCGTCTCATTTCGGTCTCTTTCACCCTCCTTCGTCTCGTTCCGCTCTCGTTTACCCTCCTTCGACTCCTTTCGCTCTCTTTCACCCTCCTTCGTCTCGTTTCGCTCTCTTTCACCCTCCTTCGTCTCCTTTCCCTCTCTTTCACCCTGCGTCATCTCGTTTCGGTCTCTTTCACCCTCCTTTGTCTCATTTCGGTCTCTTTCACCCTCCTTCGTCTCGTTCCGCTCTCGTTTACCCTCCTTCGACTCCTTTCGCTCTCTTTCACCCTCCTTCGTCTCGTTTCGCTCTCTTTCACACTCCTTCGTCTCCTTTCCCTCACTTTGACCCTCCTTCATCTTGTTTCGCTCTCTTTCACCCTCCTTCGTCTCGTTTCGCCCTCTTTCACCCTCTTTCGTCTCGTTTCGCTCTCTTTCACCCTCCTTCGTCTCGTTTCGCTCTCTTTCACCCTCCTTCGCCTCGTTTCGGTCTCTTTCATCCTCCTTCGTCTCGTTCAGCTCTCTTTCACCCTCCTTTACCTCCTTTCGCTCTCTTTCACCCTCCTTCACCTCGTTTCGGTCTCTTTCATCCTCCATCGTCTCGTTCAGCTCTCTTTCACCCTCCTTTAACTCCTTTCGCTCTCTTTCACCCTCCTTTGTCTCGTTTCGCTCTCTTTCACAGTCCTTCGACTTGTTTCGCTCTCTTTCACCCGCCTTCATCTCGTATCGCTCTCTTTCACCCTCCTTCATCTCGTTTCGCTCTCTTTCACCCTCCTTCCTCTCGTTTCGCTCTCTTTCACACTCCTTCATCTCGTTTCGCTCTGTTTCACCCTGCTTCCTCTCGTTTCGCTCTGTTTCAACCTCCATCGTCTCGTTTCACTCTCTTTTACCCTCCTTCGCCTCGTTCCGCTCTCGTTTACCCTCCTTCGACTCCTTTCGCTCTCTTTCACCCTCCTTCATCTCGTTTCGCTCTCTTTCACCCTCCTTCATCTCGTTTCGCTCTCTTTGACCCTCCTTCATCTCGTTTCGCTCTCTTTCACCCTCCTTCATCTCGTTTCGCTCTCTTTCACCCTCCGTCGTCTCATTTCGGTCTCTTTCACCCTCCGTCGTCTCATTTCGGTCTCTTTTACCCTCTTTCGTCTCGTTTCGCTCTCTTTTACCCTCCTTCATCTCGTTACGCTCTCTTTCATGCTCCTTCGTCTCGCTACGCCCTGTTTCACCCTCCTTCGTCTCGTTTTGCCCTCTTTGACCCTCCTTCATCTTGTTTCGCTCTCTTTGACCCTCCTTTGTCTCTTTTAGCTAACTTTCACCATCCTTGGTCTCGTTTTGTTCTGTTTCACACTCCTTCCTCTCGTTTTGCTCTCTTTCACCATCCTTCGTCTCGTTTCGCTCTCTTTCAACCTCCTTCGTCTTGTTTCGCTCTGTACCACCCGCATTCGTCTCATTTCGCCCTCTTTCACACTCCTTCGTCTCGTTTCGCTCTCATTCACCCTCCTTTGTCTCGTTTCGCTCTCTTTCACCTTCCTTCGTCTCGTTTCTCTCTCTTTCACCCGATTTGGTATTGTTTCGCTCTCTTCCACCCTCCTTCATCTCGTTTCGCTTTCTTTCACCCTCCGTCGTCTCGTTTCGGTCTCTTTCACCCTCCTTCGCCTCATTTCGGTCTCTTTCACCATCCTTCGTCTCGTTCCGCTCTCGTTTACCCTCCTTCGACTCCTTTCGCTCTCTTTCACCCTCCTTCATCTCGTTTCGCTCTCTTTCATCCTCCGTCTCCTTTCCCTCTCTTTCACCCTCCTTCGTCTCGTTTCGCTCTCTTTCACCCTCCTTCGCCTCGTTTCGGTCTCTTTCATCCGCCTTCGTCTCGTTCAGCTCTCTTTCACCCTCCTTTAACTCCTTTCGCTCTCTTTCACCCTCCTTCACCTCGTTTCGGTCTCTTTCATCCTCCTTCGTCTCGTTCAGCTCTCTTTCACCCTCCTTTAACTCCTTTCGCTCTCTTTCACCCTCCTTTGTCTCGTTTCGCTCTCTTTCACACTCCTTCGACTCGTTTCGCTCTCCTTCAGCCGCCTTCATCTCTTATCGCTCTCTTTCACCCTCCTTCATCTCGTTTCGCTCTCTTTCACCCTCCTTCCTCTCGTTTCGCTATCTTTCACACTCCGTCGTCTCGTTTCGGTCTCTTTCACCCTCCTTCGTCTCATTTCGGTCTCTTTCACCCTCCTTCGTCTCGTTCCGCTCTCGTTTACCCTCCTTCGACTCCTTTCGCTCTCTTTCACCCTCCTTCATCTCGTTTCGCTCTCTTTCACCCTCCTTCATCTCGTTTCGCTCTCTTTGACCCTACTTCATCTCGTTTCGCTCTCTTTCACCCGCCTTCTTCTCGTTTCGCTCTCTTTCACCCTCCTTCTTCTCGTTTCGCTCTCTTTCACCCTCCTTCGTCTCGTTTCGCTCTCTTTCACCCTCCGTCGTCTCGTTTCGGTCTCTTTCACCCTCCTTCGTCTCATTTCGGTCTCTTTCACCCTCCTTCGTCTCGTTCCGCTCTCGTTTACCCTCCTTCGACTCCTTTCGCTCTCTTTCACCCTCCTTCGTCTCGTTTCGCTCTCTTTCACCCTCCTTCGTCTCCTTTCCCTCTCTTTCACCCTCCGTCATCTCGTTTCGGTCTCTTTCACCCTCCTTTGTCTCATTTCGGTCTCTTTCACCCTCCTTCGTCTCGTTCCGCTCTCGTTTACCCTCCTTCGACTCCTTTCGCTCTCTTTCACCCTCCTTCGTCTCGTTTCGCTCTCTTTCACACTCCTTCGTCTCCTTTCCCTCACTTTGACCCTCCTTCATCTTGTTTCGCTCTCTTTCACCCTCCTTCGTCTCGTTTCGCCCTCTTTCACCCTCTTTCGTCTCGTTTCGCTCTCTTTCACCCTCCTTCGTCTCGTTTCGCTCTCTTTCACCCTCCTTCGCCTCGTTTCGGTCTCTTTCATCCTCCTTCGTCTCGTTCAGCTCTCTTTCACCCTCCTTTACCTCCTTTCGCTCTCTTTCACCCTCCTTCACCTCGTTTCGGTCTCTTTCATCCTCCTTCGTCTCGTTCAGCTCTCTTTCACCCTCCTTTAACTCCTTTCGCTCTCTTTCACCCTCCTTTGTCTCGTTTCGCTCTCTTTCACAGTCCTTCGACTTGTTTCGCTCTCTTTCACCCGCCTTCATCTCGTATCGCTCTCTTTCACCCTCCTTCATCTCGTTTCGCTCTCTTTCACCCTCCTTCCTCTCGTTTCGCTCTCTTTCACACTCCTTCATCTCGTTTCGCTCTGTTTCACCCTGCTTCCTCTCGTATCGCTCTGTTTCAACCTCAATCGTCTCGTTTCACTCTCTTTTACCCTCCTTCGCCTCGTTCCGCTCTCGTTTACCCTCCTTCGACTCCTTTCGCTCTCTTTCACCCTCCTTCAACTCGTTTCGCTCTCTTTCACCCTCCTTCATCTCGTTTCGCCGTCATTCACAATCCTTCTTCTAGTTTCCCTCTCTTTCACCCTCCTTCGCCTCGTTTCGGTCTCTTTCATCCTCCTTCGCCTCGTTCCGCTCTCTTTCACCCTCCTTCGTCTCCTTTCACTCTCTTTCACCCTCCTTCATCTCGTTTCGCTCTCTTTCACCCTCCTTCATCTCGTTTCGCTCTCTTTGACCCTACTTCATCTCGTTTCGCTCTCTTTCACCCTCCTTCATCTCGTTTCGCTCTCTTTCACCCTCCGTCGTCTCATTTCGGTCTCTTTCACCCTCCGTCGTCTCATTTCGGTCTCTTTTACCCTCTTTCGTCTCGTTTCGCTCTCTTTTACCCTCCTTCATCTCGTTACGCTCTCTTTCATGCTCCTTCGTCTCGCTACGCCCTGTTTCACCCTCCTTCGTCTCGTTTTGCCCTCTTTGACCCTCCTTCATCTTGTTTCGATCTCTTTGACCCTCCTTTGTCTCTTTTAGCTAACTTTCACCATCCTTGGTCTCGTTTTGTTCTGTTTCACACTCCTTCCTCTCGTTTTGCTCTCTTTCACCATCCTTCGTCTCGTTTCGCTCTCTTTCAACCTCCTTCGTCTTGTTTCGCTCTGTACCACCCGCATTCGTCTCATTTCGCCCTCTTTCACACTCCTTCGTCTCGTTTCGCTCTCATTCACCCTCCTTTGTCTCGTTTCGCTCTCTTTCACCTTCCTTCGTCTCGTTTCTCTCTCTTTCACCCGATTTGGTATTGTTTCGCTCTCTTCCACCCTCCTTCATCTCGTTTCGCTTTCTTTCACCCTCCGTCGTCTCGTTTCGGTCTCTTTCACCCTCCTTCGCCTCATTTCGGTCTCTTTCACCATCCTTCGTCTCGTTCCGCTCTCGTTTACCCTCCTTCGACTCCTTTCGCTCTCTTTCACCCTCCTTCATCTCGTTTCGCTCTCTTTCATCCTCCGTCTCCTTTCCCTCTCTTTCACCCTCCTTCGTCTCGTTTCGCTCTCTTTCACCCTCCTTCGCCTCGTTTCGGTCTCTTTCATCCGCCTTCGTCTCGTTCAGCTCTCTTTCACCCTCCTTTAACTCCTTTCGCTCTCTTTCACCCTCCTTCACCTCGTTTCGGTCTCTTTCATCCTCCTTCGTCTCGTTCAGCTCTCTTTCACCCTCCTTTATCTCCTTTCGCTCTCTTTCACCCTCCTTTGTCTCGTTTCGCTCTCTTTCACACTCCTTCGACTCGTTTCGCTCTCCTTCAGCCGCCTTCATCTCTTGTCGCTCTCTTTCACCCTCCTTCATCTCGTTTCGCTCTCTTTCACCCTCCTTCCTCTCGTTTCGCTATCTTTCACACTCCGTCGTCTCGTTTCGGTCTCTTTCACCCTCCTTCGTCTCATTTCGGTCTCTTTCACCCTCTTTCGTCTCGTTCCGCTCTCGTTTACCCTCCTTCGACTCCTTTCGCTCTCTTTCACCCTCCTTCATCTCGTTTCGCTCTCTTTCACCCTCCTTCATCTCGTTTCGCTCTCTTTGACCCTACTTCATCTCGTTTCGCTCTCTTTCACCCGCCTTCTTCTCGTTTCGCTCTCTTTCACCCTCCTTCTTCTCGTTTCGCTCTCTTTCACCCTCCTTCGTCTCGTTTCGCTCTCTTTCACCCTCCGTCGTCTCGTTTCGGTCTCTTTCACCCTCCTTCGTCTCATTTCGGTCTCTTTCACCCTCCTTCGTCTCGTTCCGCTCTCGTTTACCCTCCTTCGACTCCTTTCGCTCTCTTTCACCCTCCTTCGTCTCGTTTCGCTCTCTTTCACCCTCCTTCGTCTCCTTTCCCTCTCTTTCACCCTCCGTCATCTCGTTTCGGTCTCTTTCACCCTCCTTTGTCTCATTTCGGTCTCTTTCACCCTCCTTCGTCTCGTTCCGCTCTCGTTTACCCGCCTTCGACTCCTTTCGCTCTCTTTCACCCTCCTTCGTCTCGTTTCGCTCTCTTTCACACTCCTTCGTCTCCTTTCCCTCACTTTGACCCTCCTTCATCTTGTTTCGCTCTCTTTCACCCTCCTTCGTCTCGTTTCGCCCTCTTTCACCCTCTTTCGTCTCGTTTCGCTCTCTTTCACCCTCCTTCGTCTCGTTTCGCTCTCTTTCACCCTCCTTCGCCTCGTTTCGGTCTCTTTCATCCTCCTTCGTCTCGTTCAGCTCTCTTTCACCCTCCTTTACCTCCTTTCGCTCTCTTTCACCCTCCTTCACCTCGTTTCGGTCTCTTTCATCCTCCTTCGTCTCGTTCAGCTCTCTTTCACCCTCCTTTAACTCCTTTCGCTCTCTTTCACCCTCCTTTGTCTCGTTTCGCTCTCTTTCACAGTCCTTCGACTTGTTTCGCTCTCTTTCACCCGCCTTCATCTCGTATCGCTCTCTTTCACCCTCCTTCATCTCGTTTCGCTCTCTTTCACCCTCCTTCCTCTCGTTTCGCTCTCTTTCACACTCCTTCATCTCGTTTCGCTCTGTTTCACCCTGCTTCCTCTCGTTTCGCTCTGTTTCAACCTCCATCGTCTCGTTTCACTCTCTTTTACCCTCCTTCGCCTCATTCCGCTCTCGTTTACCCTCCTTCGACTCCTTTCGCTCTCTTTCACCCTCCTTCATCTCGTTTCGCTCTCTTTCACCCTCCTTCATCTCGTTTCGCTCTCTTTCACCCTCCTTCATCTCGTTTCGCTCTCTTTGACCCTACTTCATCTCGTTTCGCTCTCTTTCACCCGCCTTCTTCTCGTTTCGCTCTCTTTAACCCTCCTTCTTCTCGTTTCGCTCTCTTTCACCCTCCTTCATCTCGTTTCGCTCTCTTTCACCCGCCTTCTTCTCGGTTCGCTCTCTTTCACCCTCCTTCTTCTCGTTTCGCTCTCTTTCACCCTCCTTCATCTCGTTCCACTCTCTTTCACCCTCCTTCGTCTCGTTTCGCCGTCATTCACAATCCTTCTTCTAGTTTCCCTCTCTTTCACCCTCCTTCGCCTCGTTTCGGTCTCTTTCATCCTCCTTCGCCTCGTTCCGCTCTCTTTCAGCCTCCTTCGTCTCCTTTCACTCTCTTTCACCCTCCTTCATCTCGTTTCGCTCTCTTTCACCCTCCTTCATCTCGTTTCGCTCTCTTTGACCCTACTTCATCTCGTTTCGCTCTCTTTCACCCTCCTTCATCTCGTTTCGCTCTCTTTCACCCTCCGTCGTCTCATTTCGGTCTCTTTCACCCTCCGTCGTCTCATTTCGGTCTCTTTTACCCTCTTTCGTCTCGTTTCGCTCTCTTTTACCCTCCTTCATCTCGTTACGCTCTCTTTCATGCTCCTTCGTCTCGCTACGCCCTGTTTCACCCTCCTTCGTCTCGTTTTGCCCTCTTTGACCCTCCTTCATCTTGTTTCGCTCTCTTTGACCCTCCTTTGTCTCTTTTAGCTAACTTTCACCATCCTTGGTCTCGTTTTGTTCTGTTTCACACTCCTTCCTCTCGTTTTGCTCTCTTTCACCATCCTTCGTCTCGTTTCGCTCTCTTTCAACCTCCTTCGTCTTGTTTCGCTCTGTACCACCCTCATTCGTCTCATTTCGCCCTCTTTCACACTCCTTCGTCTCGTTTCGCTCTCATTCACCTTCCTTCGTCTCGTTTCTCTCTCTTTCACCCGATTTGGTATTGTTTCGCTCTCTTCCACCCTCCTTCATCTCGTTTCGCTTTCTTTCACCCTCCGTCGTCTCGTTTCGGTCTCTTTCACCCTCCTTCGCCTCATTTCGGTCTCTTTCACCATCCTTCGTCTCGTTCCGCTCTCGTTTACCCTCCTTCGACTCCTTTCGCTCTCTTTCACCCTCCTTCATCTCGTTTCGCTCTCTTTCATCCTCCGTCTCCTTTCCCTCTCTTTCACCCTCCTTCGTCTCGTTTCACTCTCTTTCACCCTCCTTCGCCTCGTTTCGGTCTCTTTCATCCGCCTTCGTCTCGTTCAGCTCTCTTTCACCCTCCTTTAACTCCTTTCGCTCTCTTTCACCCTCCTTCACCTCGTTTCGGTCTCTTTCATCCTCCTTCGTCTCGTTCAGCTCTCTTTCACCCTCCTTTAACTCCTTTCGCTCTCTTTCACCCTCCTTTGTCTCGTTTCGCTCTCTTTCACACTCCTTCGACTCGTTTCGCTCTCCTTCAGCCGCCTTCATCTCTTATCGCTCTCTTTCACCCTCCTTCATCTCGTTTCGCTCTCTTTCACCCTCCTTCCTCTCGTTTCGCTATCTTTCACACTCCGTCGTCTCGTTTCGGTCTCTTTCACCCTCCTTCGTATCATTTCGGTCTCTTTCACCCTCCTTCGTCTCGTTCCGCTCTCGTTTACCCTCCTTCGACTCCTTTCGCTCTCTTTCACCCTCCTTCATCTCGTTTCGCTCTCTTTCACCCTCCTTCATCTCGTTTCGCTCTCTTTGACCCTACTTCATCTCGTTTCGCTCTCTTTCACCCGCCTTCTTCTCGTTTCGCTCTCTTTCACCCTCCTTCTTCTCGTTTCGCTCTCTTTCACCCTCCTTCGTCTCGTTTCGCTCTCTTTCACCCTCCGTCGTCTCGTTTCGGTCTCTTTCACCCTCCTTCGTCTCATTTCGGTCTCTTTCACCCTCCTTCGTCTCGTTCCGCTCTCGTTTACCCTCCTTCGACTCCTTTCGCTCTCTTTCACCCTCCTTCGTCTCGTTTCGCTCTCTTTCACCCTCCTTCGTCTCCTTTCCCTCTCTTTCACCCTCCGTCATCTCGTTTCGGTCTCTTTCACCCTCCTTCGTCTCATTTCGGTCTCTTTCACCCTCCTTCGTCTCGTTCCGCTCTCGTTTACCCTCCTTCGACTCCTTTCGCTCTCTTTCACCCTCCTTCGTCTCGTTTCGCTCTCTTTCACACTCCTTCGTCTCCTTTCCCTCACTTTGACCCTCCTTCATCTTGTTTCGCTCTCTTTCACCCTCCTTCGTCTCGTTTCGCCCTCTTTCACCCTCTTTCGTCTCGTTTCGCTCTCTTTCACCCTCCTTCGTCTCGTTTCGCTCTCTTTCACCCTCCTTCGCCTCGTTTCGGTCTCTTTCATCCTCCTTCGTCTCGTTCAGCTCTCTTTCACCCTCCTTTACCTCCTTTCGCTCTCTTTCACCCTCCTTCACCTCGTTTCGGTCTCTTTCATCCTCCTTCGTCTCGTTCAGCTCTCTTTCACCCTCCTTTAACTCCTTTCGCTCTCTTTCACCCTCCTTTGTCTCGTTTCGCTCTCTTTCACAGTCCTTCGACTTGTTTCGCTCTCTTTCACCCGCCTTCATCTCGTATCGCTCTCTTTCACCCTCCTTCATCTCGTTTCGCTCTCTTTCACCCTCCTTCCTCTCGTTTCGCTCTCTTTCACACTCCTTCATCTCGTTTCGCTCTGTTTCACCCTGCTTCCTCTCGTTTCGCTCTGTTTCAACCTCCATCGTCTCGTTTCACTCTCTTTTACCCTCCTTCACCTCGTTCCGCTCTCGTTTACCCTCCTTCGACTCCTTTCGCTCTCTTTCACCCTCCTTCATCTCGTTTCGCTCTCTTTCACCCTCCTTCATCTCGTTTCGCTCTCTTTCACCCTCCTTCATCTCGTTTCGCTCTCTTTGACCCTACTTCATCTCGTTTCGCTCTCTTTCACCCGCCTTCTTCTCGTTTCGCTCTCTTTCACCCTCCTTCTTCTCGTTTCGCTCTCTTTCACCCTCCTTCATCTCGTTTCGCTCTCTTTCACCCGCCTTCTTCTCGGTTCGCTCTCTTTCACCCTCCTTCTTCTCGTTTCGCTCTCTTTCACCCTCCTTCATCTCGTTCCACTCTCTTTCACCCTCCTTCGTCTCGTTTCGCCGTCATTCACAATCCTTCTTCTAGTTTCCCTCTCTTTCACCCTCCTTCGCCTCGTTTCGGTCTCTTTCATCCTCCTTCGCCTCGTTCCGCTCTCTTTCACCCTCCTTCGTCTCCTTTCACTCTCTTTCACCCTCCTTCATCTCGTTTCGCTCTCTTTCACCCTCCTTCATCTCGTTTCGCTCTCTTTGAACCTACTTCATCTCGTTTCGCTCTCTTTCACCCTCCTTCATCTCGTTTCGCTCTCTTTCACCCTCCGTCGTCTCATTTCGGTCTCTTTCACCCTCCGTCGTCTCATTTCGGTCTCTTTTACCCTCTTTCGTCTCGTTTCGCTCTCTTTTACCCTCCTTCATCTCGTTACGCTCTCTTTCATGCTCCTTCGTCTCGCTACGCCCTGTTTCACCCTCCTTTGTCTCGTTTTGCCCTCTTTGACCCTCCTTCATCTTGTTTCGCTCTCTTTGACCCTCCTTTGTCTCTTTTAGCTAACTTTCACCATCCTTGGTCTCGTTTTGTTCTGTTTCACACTCCTTCCTCTCGTTTTGCTCTCTTTCACCATCCTTCGTCTCGTTTCGCTCTCTTTCAACCTCCTTCGTCTTGTTTCGCTCTGTACCACCCGCATTCGTCTCATTTCGCCCTCTTTCACACTCCTTCGTCTCGTTTCGCTCTCATTCACCCTCCTTTGTCTCGTTTCGCTCTCTTTCACCTTCCTTCGTCTCGTTTCTCTCTCTTTCACCCGATTTGGTATTGTTTCGCTCTCTTCCACCCTCCTTCATCTCGTTTCGCTTTCTTTCACCCTCCGTCGTCTCGTTTCGGTCTCTTTCACACTCCTTCGCCTCATTTCGGTCTCTTTCACCATCCTTCGTCTCGTTCCGCTCTCGTTTACCCTCCTTCGACTCCTTTCGCTCTCTTTCACCCTCCTTCATCTCGTTTCGCTCTCTTTCATCCTCCGTCTCCTTTCCCTCTCTTTCACCCTCCTTCGTCTCGTTTCGCTCTCTTTCACCCTCCTTCGCCTCGTTTCGGTCTCTTTCATCCGCCTTCGTCTCGTTCAGCTCTCTTTCACCCTCCTTTAACTCCTTTCGCTCTCTTTCACCCTCCTTCACCTCGTTTCGGTCTCTTTCATCCTCCTTCGTCTCGTTCAGCTCTCTTTCACCCTCCTTTATCTCCTTTCGCTCTCTTTCACCCTCCTTTGTCTCGTTTCGCTCTCTTTCACACTCCTTCGACTCGTTTCGCTCTCCTTCAGCCGCCTTCATCTCTTGTCGCTCTCTTTCACCCTCCTTCATCTCGTTTCGCTCTCTTTCACCCTCCTTCCTCTCGTTTCGCTATCTTTCACACTCCGTCGTCTCGTTTCGGTCTCTTTCACCCTCCTTCGTCTCATTTCGGTCTCTTTCACCCTCCTTCGTCTCGTTCCGCTCTCGTTTACCCTCCTTCGACTCCTTTCGCTCTCTTTCACCCTCCTTCATCTCGTTTCGCTCTCTTTCACCCTCCTTCATCTCGTTTCGCTCTCTTTGACCCTACTTCATCTCGTTTCGCTCTCTTTCACCCGCCTTCTTCTCGTTTCGCTCTCTTTCACCCTCCTTCTTCTCGTTTCGCTCTCTTTCACCCTCCTTCGTCTCGTTTCGCTCTCTTTCACCCTCCGTCGTCTCGTTTCGGTCTCTTTCACCCTCCTTCGTCTCATTTCGGTCTCTTTCACCCTCCTTCGTCTCGTTCCGCTCTCGTTTACCCTCCTTCGACTCCTTTCGCTCTCTTTCACCCTCCTTCGTCTCGTTTCGCTCTCTTTCACCCTCCTTCGTCTCCTTTCCCTCTCTTTCACCCTCCGTCATCTCGTTTCGGTCTCTTTCACCCTCCTTTGTCTCATTTCGGTCTCTTTCACCCTCCTTCGTCTCGTTCCGCTCTCGTTTACCCTCCTTCGACTCCTTTCGCTCTCTTTCACCCTCCTTCGTCTCGTTTCGCTCTCTTTCACACTCCTTCGTCTCCTTTCCCTCACTTTGACCCTCCTTCATCTTGTTTCGCTCTCTTTCACCCTCCTTCGTCTCGTTTCGCCCTCTTTCACCCTCTTTCGTCTCGTTTCGCTCTCTTTCACCCTCCTTCGTCTCGTTTCGCTCTCTTTCACCCTCCTTCGCCTCGTTTCGGTCTCTTTCATCCTCCTTCGTCTCGTTCAGCTCTCTTTCACCCTCCTTTACCTCCTTTCGCTCTCTTTCACCCTCCTTCACCTCGTTTCGGTCTCTTTCATCCTCCTTCGTCTCGTTCAGCTCTCTTTCACCCTCCTTTAACTCCTTTCGCTCTCTTTCACCCTCCTTTGTCTCGTTTCGCTCTCTTTCACAGTCCTTCGACTTGTTTCGCTCTCTTTCACCCGCCTTCATCTCGTATCGCTCTCTTTCACCCTCCTTCATCTCGTTTCGCTCTCTTTCACCCTCCTTCCTCTCGTTTCGCTCTCTTTCACACTCCTTCATCTCGTTTCGCTCTGTTTCACCCTGCTTCCTCTCGTTTCGCTCTGTTTCAACCTCCATCGTCTCGTTTCACTCTCTTTTACCCTCCTTCGCCTCATTCCGCTCTCGTTTACCCTCCTTCGACTCCTTTCGCTCTCTTTCACCCTCCTTCATCTCGTTTCGCTCTCTTTCACCCTCCTTCATCTCGTTTCGCTCTCTTTCACCCTCCTTCATCTCGTTTCGCTCTCTTTGACCCTACTTCATCTCGTTTCGCTCTCTTTCACCCGCCTTCTTCTCGTTTCGCTCTCTTTAACCCTCCTTCTTCTCGTTTCGCTCTCTTTCACCCTCCTTCATCTCGTTTCGCTCTCTTTCACCCGCCTTCTTCTCGGTTCGCTCTCTTTCACCCTCCTTCTTCTCGTTTCGCTCTCTTTCACCCTCCT
This sequence comes from Scyliorhinus torazame, assembly GCF_047496885.1. NCBI lineage: Eukaryota > Metazoa > Chordata > Chondrichthyes > Carcharhiniformes > Scyliorhinidae > Scyliorhinus > Scyliorhinus torazame. Next base: position 327,917,350 of record NC_092712.1, on the reverse strand, counting down.
TCATCTCGTTCCACTCTCTTTCACCCTCCTTCGTCTCGTTTCGCCGTCATTCACAATCCTTCTTCTAGTTTCCCTCTCTTTCACCCTCCTTCGCCTCGTTTCGGTCTCTTTCATCCTCCTTCGCCTCGTTCCGCTCTCTTTCAGCCTCCTTCGTCTCCTTTCACTCTCTTTCACCCTCCTTCATCTCGTTTCGCTCTCTTTCACCCTCCTTCATCTCGTTTCGCTCTCTTTGACCCTACTTCATCTCGTTTCGCTCTCTTTCACCCTCCTTCATCTCGTTTCGCTCTCTTTCACCCTCCGTCGTCTCATTTCGGTCTCTTTCACCCTCCGTCGTCTCATTTCGGTCTCTTTTACCCTCTTTCGTCTCGTTTCGCTCTCTTTTACCCTCCTTCATCTCGTTACGCTCTCTTTCATGCTCCTTCGTCTCGCTACGCCCTGTTTCACCCTCCTTCGTCTCGTTTTGCCCTCTTTGACCCTCCTTCATCTTGTTTCGCTCTCTTTGACCCTCCTTTGTCTCTTTTAGCTAACTTTCACCATCCTTGGTCTCGTTTTGTTCTGTTTCACACTCCTTCCTCTCGTTTTGCTCTCTTTCACCATCCTTCGTCTCGTTTCGCTCTCTTTCAACCTCCTTCGTCTTGTTTCGCTCTGTACCACCCTCATTCGTCTCATTTCGCCCTCTTTCACACTCCTTCGTCTCGTTTCGCTCTCATTCACCTTCCTTCGTCTCGTTTCTCTCTCTTTCACCCGATTTGGTATTGTTTCGCTCTCTTCCACCCTCCTTCATCTCGTTTCGCTTTCTTTCACCCTCCGTCGTCTCGTTTCGGTCTCTTTCACCCTCCTTCGCCTCATTTCGGTCTCTTTCACCATCCTTCGTCTCGTTCCGCTCTCGTTTACCCTCCTTCGACTCCTTTCGCTCTCTTTCACCCTCCTTCATCTCGTTTCGCTCTCTTTCATCCTCCGTCTCCTTTCCCTCTCTTTCACCCTCCTTCGTCTCGTTTCACTCTCTTTCACCCTCCTTCGCCTCGTTTCGGTCTCTTTCATCCGCCTTCGTCTCGTTCAGCTCTCTTTCACCCTCCTTTAACTCCTTTCGCTCTCTTTCACCCTCCTTCACCTCGTTTCGGTCTCTTTCATCCTCCTTCGTCTCGTTCAGCTCTCTTTCACCCTCCTTTAACTCCTTTCGCTCTCTTTCACCCTCCTTTGTCTCGTTTCGCTCTCTTTCACACTCCTTCGACTCGTTTCGCTCTCCTTCAGCCGCCTTCATCTCTTATCGCTCTCTTTCACCCTCCTTCATCTCGTTTCGCTCTCTTTCACCCTCCTTCCTCTCGTTTCGCTATCTTTCACACTCCGTCGTCTCGTTTCGGTCTCTTTCACCCTCCTTCGTATCATTTCGGTCTCTTTCACCCTCCTTCGTCTCGTTCCGCTCTCGTTTACCCTCCTTCGACTCCTTTCGCTCTCTTTCACCCTCCTTCATCTCGTTTCGCTCTCTTTCACCCTCCTTCATCTCGTTTCGCTCTCTTTGACCCTACTTCATCTCGTTTCGCTCTCTTTCACCCGCCTTCTTCTCGTTTCGCTCTCTTTCACCCTCCTTCTTCTCGTTTCGCTCTCTTTCACCCTCCTTCGTCTCGTTTCGCTCTCTTTCACCCTCCGTCGTCTCGTTTCGGTCTCTTTCACCCTCCTTCGTCTCATTTCGGTCTCTTTCACCCTCCTTCGTCTCGTTCCGCTCTCGTTTACCCTCCTTCGACTCCTTTCGCTCTCTTTCACCCTCCTTCGTCTCGTTTCGCTCTCTTTCACCCTCCTTCGTCTCCTTTCCCTCTCTTTCACCCTCCGTCATCTCGTTTCGGTCTCTTTCACCCTCCTTCGTCTCATTTCGGTCTCTTTCACCCTCCTTCGTCTCGTTCCGCTCTCGTTTACCCTCCTTCGACTCCTTTCGCTCTCTTTCACCCTCCTTCGTCTCGTTTCGCTCTCTTTCACACTCCTTCGTCTCCTTTCCCTCACTTTGACCCTCCTTCATCTTGTTTCGCTCTCTTTCACCCTCCTTCGTCTCGTTTCGCCCTCTTTCACCCTCTTTCGTCTCGTTTCGCTCTCTTTCACCCTCCTTCGTCTCGTTTCGCTCTCTTTCACCCTCCTTCGCCTCGTTTCGGTCTCTTTCATCCTCCTTCGTCTCGTTCAGCTCTCTTTCACCCTCCTTTACCTCCTTTCGCTCTCTTTCACCCTCCTTCACCTCGTTTCGGTCTCTTTCATCCTCCTTCGTCTCGTTCAGCTCTCTTTCACCCTCCTTTAACTCCTTTCGCTCTCTTTCACCCTCCTTTGTCTCGTTTCGCTCTCTTTCACAGTCCTTCGACTTGTTTCGCTCTCTTTCACCCGCCTTCATCTCGTATCGCTCTCTTTCACCCTCCTTCATCTCGTTTCGCTCTCTTTCACCCTCCTTCCTCTCGTTTCGCTCTCTTTCACACTCCTTCATCTCGTTTCGCTCTGTTTCACCCTGCTTCCTCTCGTTTCGCTCTGTTTCAACCTCCATCGTCTCGTTTCACTCTCTTTTACCCTCCTTCACCTCGTTCCGCTCTCGTTTACCCTCCTTCGACTCCTTTCGCTCTCTTTCACCCTCCTTCATCTCGTTTCGCTCTCTTTCACCCTCCTTCATCTCGTTTCGCTCTCTTTCACCCTCCTTCATCTCGTTTCGCTCTCTTTGACCCTACTTCATCTCGTTTCGCTCTCTTTCACCCGCCTTCTTCTCGTTTCGCTCTCTTTCACCCTCCTTCTTCTCGTTTCGCTCTCTTTCACCCTCCTTCATCTCGTTTCGCTCTCTTTCACCCGCCTTCTTCTCGGTTCGCTCTCTTTCACCCTCCTTCTTCTCGTTTCGCTCTCTTTCACCCTCCTTCATCTCGTTCCACTCTCTTTCACCCTCCTTCGTCTCGTTTCGCCGTCATTCACAATCCTTCTTCTAGTTTCCCTCTCTTTCACCCTCCTTCGCCTCGTTTCGGTCTCTTTCATCCTCCTTCGCCTCGTTCCGCTCTCTTTCACCCTCCTTCGTCTCCTTTCACTCTCTTTCACCCTCCTTCATCTCGTTTCGCTCTCTTTCACCCTCCTTCATCTCGTTTCGCTCTCTTTGAACCTACTTCATCTCGTTTCGCTCTCTTTCACCCTCCTTCATCTCGTTTCGCTCTCTTTCACCCTCCGTCGTCTCATTTCGGTCTCTTTCACCCTCCGTCGTCTCATTTCGGTCTCTTTTACCCTCTTTCGTCTCGTTTCGCTCTCTTTTACCCTCCTTCATCTCGTTACGCTCTCTTTCATGCTCCTTCGTCTCGCTACGCCCTGTTTCACCCTCCTTCGTCTCGTTTTGCCCTCTTTGACCCTCCTTCATCTTGTTTCGCTCTCTTTGACCCTCCTTTGTCTCTTTTAGCTAACTTTCACCATCCTTGGTCTCGTTTTGTTCTGTTTCACACTCCTTCCTCTCGTTTTGCTCTCTTTCACCATCCTTCGTCTCGTTTCGCTCTCTTTCAACCTCCTTCGTCTTGTTTCGCTCTGTACCACCCGCATTCGTCTCATTTCGCCCTCTTTCACACTCCTTCGTCTCGTTTCGCTCTCATTCACCCTCCTTTGTCTCGTTTCGCTCTCTTTCACCTTCCTTCGTCTCGTTTCTCTCTCTTTCACCCGATTTGGTATTGTTTCGCTCTCTTCCACCCTCCTTCATCTCGTTTCGCTTTCTTTCACCCTCCGTCGTCTCGTTTCGGTCTCTTTCACACTCCTTCGCCTCATTTCGGTCTCTTTCACCATCCTTCGTCTCGTTCCGCTCTCGTTTACCCTCCTTCGACTCCTTTCGCTCTCTTTCACCCTCCTTCATCTCGTTTCGCTCTCTTTCATCCTCCGTCTCCTTTCCCTCTCTTTCACCCTCCTTCGTCTCGTTTCGCTCTCTTTCACCCTCCTTCGCCTCGTTTCGGTCTCTTCCATCCGCCTTCGTCTCGTTCAGCTCTCTTTCACCCTCCTTTAACTCCTTTCGCTCTCTTTCACCCTCCTTCACCTCGTTTCGGTCTCTTTCATCCTCCTTCGTCTCGTTCAGCTCTCTTTCACCCTCCTTTAACTCCTTTCGCTCTCTTTCACCCTCCTTTGTCTCGTTTCGCTCTCTTTCACACTCCTTCGACTCGTTTCGCTCTCCTTCAGCCGCCTTCATCTCTTATCGCTCTCTTTCACCCTCCTTCATCTCGTTTTGCTCTCTTTCACCCTCCTTCCTCTCGTTTCGCTATCTTTCACACTCCTTCATCTCGTTTCGCTCTCTTTCACACTCCTTCATCTCGTTTCGCTCTGTTTCACTCTGCTTCCTCTCGTTTCGCTCTGTTTCAACCTCCATCATCTCGTTTCACTCTTACCCTCTTTCGTCTCGTTTCGCTCTCTTTTACCCTCCTTCATCTCGTTTCGCTCTCTTTCATGCTCCTTCGTCTCGCTACGCCCTGTTTCACCGTCCTTCGTCTCGTTTTGCCCTCTTTGACCGTCCTTCATCTCGTTTCGCTCTCTTTGACCCTCCTTCGTCTCGTTTAGCTCTCTTTCACCATCCTTGGTCTCGTTTTGTTCTGTTTCACACTCCTTCGTCTCATTTTGCTCTCTTTCACCCTCCTTCGTCTCGTTTCGCTCTCTTTCACCCTCCTTCGTCTTGTTTCGCTCTGTACCACCCGCCTTCGTCTCATTTCGCCCTCTTTCACCCTCCTTCATCTCGTTTCACTCTCTTTCACCCTCCTTTGTCTCATTTCGCTCTGTGCCACCCGCCTTCATCTCATTTCGCCCTCTTTCACCCTCCTTCGTCTCGTTTCGCTCTCATTCACCCTCCTTCTTCTCGTTTCGCTCTCTTTCACCCTCCTTCATCTCGTTTCGCTCCCTTTCACCCTCCTTTGTCTCGTTTCGCTCTCTTTCACCTTCCTTCGTCTCGTCTCTCTCTCTTTCACCCGATTTGGTATTGTTTTGCTCTCTTCCACCCTCCTTCATCTCATGTCGCTTTCTTTCACCCTCCTTCGTCTCGATTCGCTCTCTTTCACCCTCCTTCTCGTTTCGCTCTCTTTCACCCTCCTTCGTCTCGTTTCGGTCTCTTTCACCCTCCTTTGACTTGTTTCGCTCTCTTTCGCCCTCCTTCGTCTCGTTTCGCTCTCTTTCACCCTCCTTTGTCTCATTTCGCTCTCGTTCACCTTCCGTCGTCTTGTTTCGCTCTCTTTCACCGACCTTCATCTCGTTTCGCTCTCTTTCACCCTCCTTCGTCTCGTTTCGCTCTCTTTCACCCTCCTTCGTCTCGTTTCGGTCTCTTTCATCCTCCTTCGTCTCGTTCAGCTCTCTTTCACCCTCCTTTACCTCCTTTCGCTCTCGTTCACCTTCCGTCGTCTTGTTTCGCTCTCTTTCACCGACCTTCATCTCGTTTCGCTCTCTTTCACCCTCCTTCGTCTCGTTTCGCTCTCTTTCACCCTCCTTCGTCTCGTTTCGGTCTCTTTCATCCTCCTTCGTCTCGTTCAGCTCTCTTTCACCCTCCTTTACCTCCTTTCGCTCTCGTTCACCTTCCGTCGTCTTGTTTCGCTCTCTTTCACCGACCTTCATCTCGTTTCGCTCTCTTTCACCCTCCTTCGTCTCGTTTCGCTCTCTTTGACCCTCCTTCATCTCGTTTCGCTCTCTTTGACCCTCCTTTGTCTCGTTTAGCTCTCTTTCACCATCCTTGGTCTCGTTTTGTTCTGTTTCACACTCCTTCGTCTCGTTTAGCTCTCTTTCACCATCCTTCATCTCGTTTCGCTCCCTTTCACCCTCCTTTGTCTCGTTTCGCTCTCTTTCACCTTCCTTCGTCTCGTTTCTCTCTCTTTCACCCGATTTGGTATCGTTTCGCTCTCTTCCCCCCTCCTTCATCTCGTTTCGCTTTCTTTCACCCTCCTTCGTCTCGTTTCGCTCTCTTTCACCCTCCTTCTTCTCGTTTCGCTCTCTTTCACCCTCCTTCGTCTCGTTTCGCTCTCTTTCACCCTCCTTCATCTCGTTTCGGTCTCTTTCACCCTCCTTTGACTTGTTTCGCTCTCTTTCACCCACCTTCATCTCGTTTCGCTCTCTTTCACCCTCCTTCATCTCGTTTCGCTCTCTTTGACCCTACTTCATCTCGTTTTGCTCTCTTTCACCCTCCTTTTTCTCGTTTCGCTCTCTTTCACCCTCCTTCTTCTCGTTTCGCTCTCTTTCACCCTCCTTCGTCTCGTTTCGCTCTCTTTCACCCTCCGTCGTCTCGTTTCAGTCTCTTTCACCCTCCTTCGCCTCATTTCGGTCTCTTTCAACGTGCTTCGTCTCGTCCCGCTCTCGTTTACCCTCCTTCGACTCCTTTCGCTCTCTTTCACCCTCCTTCATCTCGTTTCGCTCTCTTTCACCCTCCTTCGTCTCCTTTCCCTCTCTTTCACCCTCCTTCGTCTCGTTTCGCTCTCTTTCACCCTCCTTCGCCTCGTTTCGGTCTCTTTCATCCTCCTTCGTCTCGTTCAGCTCTCTTTCACCCTCCTTTAACTCCTTTCGCTCTCTTTCACCCTCCTTCACCTCGTTTCAGTCTCTTTCATCCTCCTTCGTCTCGTTCAGCTCTCTTTCACCCTCCTTTAACTCCTTTCGCTCTCTTTCACCCTCCTTCACCTCGTTTCGGTCTCTTTCATCCTCCTTCGTCTCGTTTCGCTCTCTTTCACCCGCCTTCTTCTTGTTTTGCTCTCTTTCACCCTCCTTCTTCTCGTTTCGCTCTCTTTCACCCTCCTTCGTCTCGTTTCGCTCTCTTTCACCCTCCGTCGTCTCATTTCGCTCTCTTTCACCCTCCTTCGTCTCATTTCGGTCTCTTTCACCCTCCTTCGTCTCGTTCCGCTCTCGTTTACCCTCCTTCGACTCCTTTCGCTCTCTTTCACCCTACTTCGTCTCGTTTCGCTCTCTTTCACCCTCCTGCGTCTCCTTTCCCTCACTTTGACCCTCCTTCATCTCGTTTCGCCCTCTTTCACCCTCCTTCGTCTCGTTTCGCCCTCTTTCACCCTCTTTCGTCTTGTTTCGCTCTCTTTCACCCTCCTTCGTCTCGTTTCGCTCTCTTTCACCCTCCTTCGCCTCGTTTCGGTCTCTTTCATCCTCCTTCGTCTCGTTCAGCTCTCTTTCACCCTCCTTTAACTCCTTTCGCTCTCTTTCACCCTCCTTCACCTCGTTTCGGTCTCTTTCATCCTCCTTCGTCTCGTTCAGCTCTCTTTCACCCTCCTTTAACTCCATTCGCTCTCTTTCACCCTCCTTTGTCTCGTTTCGCTCTCTTTCACAGTCCTTCGACTTGTTTCGCTCTCTTTCTCCCGCCTTCATCTCGTATCGCTCTCTTTCACCCTCCTTCATCTCGTTTCGCTCTCTTTCACCCTCCTTCCTCTCGTTTCGCTCTCTTTCACACTCCTTCATCTCGTTTCGCTCTGTTTCACCCTGCTTCCTCTCGTTTCGCTCTGTTTCAACCTCCATCGTCTCGTTTCACTCTCTTTTACCCTCTTTCGTCTCGTTTCGCTCTCTTTTACCCTCATTCATCTCGTTTCGCTCTCTTTCATGCTCCTTCGTCTCGCTACGCCCTGTTTCACCCTCCTTCGTCTCGTTTTGCCCTCTTTCACCCTCCTTCGTCTCGTTTTGCCCTCTTTGACCCTCCTTCATCTCGTTTCGCTCTCTTTGTCCCTCCTTTGTCTCGTTTAGCTCTCTTTCACCATCCTTGGTCTCGTTTTGTTCTGTTTCACACTCCTTCGTCTCGTTTCGCTCTCTTTCACCCTCCTTCGTCTCGTTTCGGTCTCTTTCACCCTCCTTTGACTTGTTTCGCACTCTTTCACCCACCTTCATCTCGTTTCGCTCTCTTTCATCCTCCTTCGGCTCATTTCGGTCTCTTTCATCCTCCTTCATCTCGTTTCGCTCTCTTTCACCCTCCTTCGTCTCCTTTCACTCTCTTTCACCCTCCTTCGTCTCGTTTCGCTCTCTTTCACCCTCCTTCGTCTCGTTTTGCTCTCTTTCACCCTCCTTCATCTCGTTTCGCTCCCTTTCACCCTCCTTTGTCTCGTTTCACTCTCTTTCACCTTCCTTCGTCTCGTTTCTCTCTCTTTCACCCGATTTGGTATCGTTTCGCTCTCTTCCACCCTCCTTCAACTCGTTTCGCTTTCTTTCAGCCTCCTTCGTCTCGTTTCGCCCTCTTTCACCCTCTTTCGTCTCGTTTCGCTCTCTTTCACCCTCCTTCGTCTCGTTTCGCTCTCTTTCACCCTCCTTCGTCTTGTTTCGGTCTCTTTGACCCTCCTTTGTCTCGTTTAGCTCTCTTTCACCATCCTTGGTCTCGTTTTGTTCTGTTTCACACTCCTTCGTCTCGTTTTGCTCTCTTTCACCATCCTTCGTCTCGTTTCGCTCTCTTTGAACCTCCTTCGTCTTGTTTCGCTCTGTACCACCCGCATTCGTCTCATTTTGCCCTCTTTCACCCTCCTTCGTCTCGTTTCGCTCTCATTCACCCTCCTTCTTCTCGGTTCGCTCTCTTTCACCCTCCTTCATCTCGTTTCGCTCCCTTTCACCCTCCTTTGTCTCGTTTCGCTCTCTTTCACCTTCCTTCGTCTCGTTTCTCTCTCTTTCACCCGATTTGGTATCGTTTCACTCTCTTCCACCCTCCTTCATCTCGTTTCGCTTTCTTTCACCCTCCTTCGTCTCGTTTCGCTCTCTTTCACCCTCCTTCTTCTCGTTTCGCTCTCTTTCACCCTCCTTCGTCTCGTTTCGCTCTCTTTCACCCTCCTTCATCTCGTTTCGGTCTCTTTCACCCTCCTTTGACTTGTTTCGCTCTCTTTCACCCACCTTCATCTCGTTTCGCTCTCTTTCACCCTCCTTCATCTCGTTTCGCTCTCTTTGACCCTACTTCATCTCGTTTTGCTCTCTTTCACCCTCCTTTTTCTCGTTTCGCTCTCTTTCACCCTCCTTCTTCTCGTTTCGCTCTCTTTCACCCTCCTTCGTCTCGTTTCGCTCTCTTTCACCCTCCGTCGTCTCGTTTCGGTCTCTTTCACCCTCCTTCGCCTCATTTCGGTCTCTTTCAACGTGCTTCGTCTCGTCCCGCTCTCGTTTACCCTCCTTCGACTCCTTTCGCTCTCTTTCACCCTCCTTCATCTCGTTTCGCTCTCTTTCACCCTCCTTCGTCTCCTTTCCCTCTCTTTCACCCTCCTTCGTCTCGTTTCGCTCTCTTTCACCCTCCTTCGCCTCGTTTCGGTCTCTTTCATCCTCCTTCGTCTCGTTCAGCTCTCTTTCACCCTCCTTTAACTCCTTTCGCTCTCTTTCACCCTCCTTCACCTCGTTTCGGTCTCTTTCATCCTCCTTCGTCTCGTTCAGCTCTCTTTCACCCTCCTTTAACTCCTTTCGCTCTCTTTCACCCTCCTTCACCTCGTTTCGGTCTCTTCCATCCTCCTTCGTCTCGTTTCGCTCTCTTTCACCCTCCGTCATCTCATTTCGGTCTCTTTCACCCTCCTTCGTCTCATTTCGGTCTCTTTCACCCTCCTTCGTCTCGTTCCGCTCTCGTTTACCCTCCTTCGACTCCTTTCGCTCTCTTTCACCCTCCTTCGTCTCGTTTCGCTCTCTTTCACCCTCCTTCACCTCGTTTCAGTCTCTTTCATCCTCCTTCGTCTCGTTCAGCTCTCTTTCACCCTCCTTTAACTCCTTTCGCTCTCTTTCACCCTCCTTCACCTCGTTTCGGTCTCTTTCATCCTCCTTCGTCTCGTTTCACTCTCTTTCACCCGCCTTCTTCTTGTTTTGCTCTCTTTCACCCTCCTTCTTCTCGTTTCGCTCTCTTTCACCCTCCTTCGTCTCGTTTCGCTCTCTTTCACCCTCCGTCGTCTCATTTCGGTCTCTTTCACCCTCCTTTAACTCCTTTCGCTCTCTTTCACCCTCCTTTGTCTCGTTTCGCTCTCTTTCACACTCCTTCGACTCGTTTCGCTCTCTTTCACCCGCCTTCATCTCGTATCGCTCTCTTTCACCCTCCTTCATCTCGTTTCGCTCTCTTTCACCCTCCTTCCTCTCGTTTCGCTCTCTTTCACACTCCTTCATCTCGTTTCGCTCTGTTTCACCCTGCTTCCTCTCGTTCCGCTCTGTTTCAACCTCCATCGTCTCGTTTCACTCTCTTTTACCCTCTTTCGTCTCGTTTCGCTCTCTTTTACCCTCCTTCATCTCGTTTCGCTCTCTTTCATGCTCCTTCGTCTCGCTACGCCCTGTTTCACACTCCTTCGTCTCGTTTTGCCCTCTTTGACCCTCCTTCATCTTGTTTTGCTCTCTTTGACCCTCCTTTGTCTCTTTTAGCTAACTTTCACCATCCTTGGTCTCGTTTTGTTCTGTTTCACACTCCTTCCTCTCGTTTTGCTCTCTTTCACCATCCTTCGTCTCGTTTCGCTCTCTTTCAACCTCCTTCGTCTTGTTTCGCTCTGTACCACCCGCATTCGTCTCATTTCGCCCTCTTTCACACTCCTTCGTCTCGTTTCGCTCTCATTCACCCTCCTTTGTCTCGTTTCGCTCTCTTTCACCTTCCTTCGTCTCGTTTCTCTCTCTTTCACCCGATTTGGTATTGTTTCGCTCTCTTCCACCCTCCTTCATCTCGTTTCGCTTTCTTTCACCCTCCGTCGTCTCGTTTCGGTCTCTTTCACCCTCCTTCGCCTCATTTCGGTCTCTTTCACCTTCCTTCGTCTCGTTCCGCTCTCGTTTACCCTCCTTCGACTCCTTTCGCTCTCTTTCACCCTCCTTCATCTCGTTTCGCTCTCTTTCACCCTCCTTCGTCTCCTTTCCCTCTCTTTCACCCTCCTTCGTCTCGTTTCGCTCTCTTTCACCCTCCTTCGCCTCGTTTCGGTCTCTTTCATCCGCCTTCGTCTCGTTCAGCTCTCTTTCACCCTCCTTTAACTCCTTTCGCTCTCTTTCACCCTCCTTCACCTCGTTTCGGTCTCTTTCATCCTCCTTCGTCTCGTTCAGCTCTCTTTCACCCTCCTTTAACTCCTTTCGCTCTCTTTCACCCTCCTTTGTCTCGTTTCGCTCTCTTTCACACTCCTTCGACTCGTTTCGCTCTCCTTCACCCGCCTTCATCTCTTATCGCTCTCTTTCACCCTCCTTCATCTCGTTTCGCTCTCTTTCACCCTCCTTCCTCTCGTTTCGCTATCTTTCACACTCCTTCATCTCGTTTCGCTCTCTTTCACACTCGTTCATCTCGTTTCGCTCTGTTTCACCCTGCTTCCTCTCGTTTCGCTCTGTTTCAACCTCCATCATCTCGTTTCACTCTCTTTTACCCTCTTTCGTCTCGTTTCGCTCTCTTTTACCCTCCTTCATCTCGTTTCGCTCTCTTTCATGCTCCTTCGTCTCGCTATGCCATGTTTCACCCTCCGTCGTCTCGTTTTGCCCTCTTTGACCCTCCTTCATCTCGTTTCGCTCTCTTTGACCCTCCTTCGTCTCGTTTAGCTCTCTTTCACCATCCTTGGTCTCGTTTTGTTCTGTTTCACACTCCTTCGTCTCATTTTGCTCTCTTTCACCCTCCTTCGTCTCGTTTCGCTCTCTTTCACCCTCCTTCGTCTTGTTTCGCTCTGTACCACCCGCCTTCGTCTCATTTCGCCCTCTTTCACCCTCCTTCATCTCGTTTCACTCTCATTCACCCTCCTTCTTCTCGTTTCGCTCTCTTTCACCCTCCTTCATCTCGTTTCGCTCCCTTTCACCCTCCTTTGTCTCGTTTCGCTCTCTTTCACCTTCCTTCGTATCGTCTCTCTCTCTTTCACCCGATTTGGTATTGTTTCGCTCTCTTCCACCCTCCTTCTTCTCGTTTCGCTCTCTTTCACCCTCCTTAGTCTCGTTTCGGTCTCTTTCACCCTCCTTTGACTTGTTTCGCTCTCTTTCGCCCTCCTTCATCTCGTTTCGCTCTCTTTCACCCTCCTTTGTCTCATTTCGCTCTGTACCACCCGCCTTCGTCTCATTTCGCCCTCTTTCACCCTCCTTCGTCTCGTTTCGCTCTCATTCACCCTCCTTCTTCTCGTTTCGCTCTCTTTCACACTCCTTCATCTCGTTTCGCTCCCTTTCACCCTCCTTTGTCTCGTTTCGCTCTCTTTCACCTTCCTTCGTCTCGTCTCTCTCTCTTTCACCCGATTTGGTATTGTTTCGCTCTCTTCCACCCTCCTTCATCTCATGTCGCTTTCTTTCACCCTCCTTCGTCTCGTTTCGCTCTCTTTCACCCTCCTCGTTTCGCTCTCTTTCACCCTCCTTCGTCTCGTTTTGGTCTCTTTCACCCTCCTTTGACTTGTTTCGCTCTCTTTCGCCCTCCTTCATCTCGTTTCGCTCTCTTTCACCCTCCTTTGTCTCATTTCGCTCTCGTTCACCTTCCTTCATCTTGTTTCGCTCTCTTTCACCGACCTTCATCTCGTTTCGCTCTCTTTCACCCTCCTTCGTCTCGTTTCGCTCTCTTTCACCCTCCTTCGTCTCGTTTCGCTCTCTTTCACCCTCCTTCGTCTCGTTTCGCTCTCTTTCACCCTCCTTCTTCTCGTTTCACTCTCTTTCACCATCCTTAGTCTCGTTTCGCTCTCTTTTACCCCCTTTCGTCTCGTTTCGCTCTCCTTTACACTCCTTCATCTCGTTTCGCGCTCGTTCATGCTCCTTCATCTTGTTTCGCTCTCTTTCACCCTCCTTAGACTTGTTTCGCTCTCTTTTACCCTCCTTCATCTCATTTCGCTCTCGTTCACCCTCCTTTGTCTCATTTCGCTCTCTTTGACCTTCCTTCGTCTCGTTTCGCTTTCTTTGACCCTCCTTCGTCTGGTTCGCTCTCTTTCACCGTCCTTCGTCTCGTTTCGCCCTCTTTCACCCTCCTTCGTCCCGTTTTGCTCTCTTTCACCCTCCTTCGTCTCCTTTCAGTCTCTTTCACCCTCCTTCGTCTCATTTCTCTCTCTTTCAACCTCCTTCATCTCGTTCCACTCTCTTTCACCCTCCTTCATCTCGTTTCGCCGTCATTCACAATCCTTCTTCTAGTTTCCCTCTCTTTCACCCTCCTTCGCCTCGTTTCGGTCTCTTTCATCCTCCTTCGTCTCGTTCCGCTCTCTTTGACCCTACTTCATCTCGTTTCGCTCTCTTTCACCCGCCTTCTTCTTGTTTCGCTCTCTTTCACCCTCCTTCTTCTCGTTTCGCTCTCTTTCACACTCCGTCGTCTCATTTCGGTCTCTTTCACCCTCCTTCGTCTCATTTAGGTCTCTTTCACCCTCCTTCATCTCGTTCCGCTCTCGTTTACCCTCCTTCGACTCCTTTCGCTCTCTTTCACCCTCCTTCGTCTCGTTTCGCTCTCTTTCACCCTCCTTTGTCTCCTTTCCCTCTCTTTCACCCTCCTTCGTCTCGTTTCGGTCTCTTTCACCCTCCTTCGTCTCATTTCGGTCTCTTTCACCCTCCTTCGCCTCGTTCCCCTCTCGATTACCCTCCTTCGACTCCTTTCGCTCTCTTTCACCCTCCTTCGTCTCGTTTCGCTCTCTTTCACCCTCCTTCGTCTCCTTTCCCTCACTTTGACCCTCCTTCATCTCGTTTCGCCCTCTTTCACCCTCCTTCGTCTCGTTTCGCCCTCTTTCACCCTCTTTCGTCTCGTTTCGCTCTCTTTCACCCTCCTTCTTCTCGTTTCGCTCTCTTTCACCCTCCTTCGTCTCGTTTCGCTCTCCTTTACACTCCTTCATCTCGTTTCGCTCTCGTTCATGCTCCTTCATCTTGTTTCGCTCTCTTTCACCCTCCTTCGACTTGTTTCGCTCTCTTTTACGCTCCTTCATCTCATTTCGCTCTCGTTCACCCTCCTTTGTCTCATTTCGCTCTCTTTGACCTTCCTTCGTCTCGTTTCGCTTTCTTTGACCCTCCTTCGTCTGGTTCGCTCTCTTTCACCGTCCTTCGTCTCGTTTCGCCCTCTTTCACCCTCCTTCGTCCCGTTTTGCTCTCTTTCACCCTCCTTCGTCTCGTTTTGCTCTCTTTCACCCTCCTTCGTCTCATTTCGCCCTCTTTCACCCTCCTTCATCTCGTTTCACTCTCATTCACCCTCCTTCTTCTCGTTTCGCTCTCTTTCACCCTCCTTCATCTCGTTTCGCTCCCTTTCACCCTCCTTTGTCTCGTTTCGCTCTCTTTCACCTTCCTTCGTCTCGTCTCTCTCTCTTTCACCCGATTTGGTATTGTTTCGCTCTCTTCCACCCTCCTTCTTCTCGTTTCGCTCTCTTTCACCCTCCTGAGTCTCGTTTCGGTCTCTTTCACCCTCCTTTGACTTGTTTCGCTCTCTTTCGCCCTCCTTCATCTCGTTTCGCTCTCTTTCACCCTCCTTTGTCTCATTTCGCTCTGTACCACCCGCCTTCGTCTCATTTCGCCCTCTTTCACCCTCCTTCGTCTCGTTTCGCTCTCATTCACCCTCCTTCTTCTCGTTTCGCTCTCTTTCACACTCCTTCATCTCGTTTCGCTCCCTTTCACCCACCTTTGTCTCGTTTCGCTCTCTTTCACCTTCCTTCGTCTCGTCTCTCTCTCTTTCACCCGATTTGGTATTGTTTCGCTCTCTTCCACCCTCCTTCATCTCATGTCGCTTTCTTTCACCCTCCTTCGTCTCGTTTCGCTCTCTTTCACCCTCCTCGTTTCGCTCTCTTTCACCCTCCTTCGTCTCGTTTCGGTCTCTTTCACCCTCCTTTGACTTGTTTCGCTCTCTTTCGCCCTCCTTCATCTCGTTTCGCTCTCTTTCACCCTCCTTTGTCTCATTTCGCTCTCGTTCACCTTCCTTCATCTTGTTTCGCTCTCTTTCACCGACCTTCATCTCGTTTCGCTCTCTTTCACCCTCCTTCGTCTCGTTTCGCTCTCTTTCACCCTCCTTCGTCTCGTTTCGCTCTCTTTCACCCTCCTTCGTCTCGTTTCGCTCTCTTTCACCCTCCTTCTTCTCGTTTCGCTCTCTTTCACCATCCTTAGTCTCGTTTCGCTCTCTTTTACCCCCTTTCGTCTCGTTTCGCTCTCCTTTACACTCCTTCATCTCGTTTCGCTCTCGTTCATGCTCCTTCATCTTGTTTCGCTCTCTTTCACCCTCCTTCGACTTGTTTCGCTCTCTTTTACCCTCCTTCATCTCATTTCGCTCTCGTTCACCCTCCTTTGTCTCATTTCGCTCTCTTTGACCTTCCTTCGTCTCGTTTCGCTTTCTTTGACGCTCCTTCGTCTGGTTCGCTCTCTTTCACAGTCCTTCGTCTCGTTTCGCCCTCTTTCACCCTCCTTCGTCCCGTTTTGCTCTCTTTCACCCTCCTTCGTCTCCTTTCAGTCTCTTTCACCCTCCTTCGTCTCATTTCTCTCTCTTTCAACCTCCTTCATCTCGTTCCACTCTCTTTCACCCTCCTTCGTCTCGTTTCGCCGTCATTCACAATCCTTCTTCTAGTTTCCCTCTCTTTCACCCGCCTTCTTCTTGTTTCGCTCTCTTTCACCCTCCTTCTTCTCGTTTCGCTCTCTTTCACACTCCGTCGTCTCATTTCGGTCTCTTTCACCCTCCTTCGTCTCATTTAGGTCTCTTTCACCCTCCTTCGTCTCGTTCCGCTCTCGTTTACCTTCCTTCGACTCCTTTCGCTCTCTTTCACCCTCCTTCGTCTCGTTTCGCTCTCTTTCACCCTCCTTTGTCTCCTTTCCCTCTCTTTCACCCTCCTTCGTCTCGTTTCGGTCTCTTTCACCCTCCTTCGTCTCATTTCGGTCTCTTTCACCCTCCTTCGCCTCGTTCCCCTCTCGATTACCCTCCTTCGACTCCTTTCGCTCTCTTTCACCCTCCTTCGTCTCGTTTCGCTCTCTTTCACCCTCCTTCGTCTCCTTTCCCTCACTTTGACCCTCCTTCATCTCGTTTCGCCCTCTTTCACCCTCCTTCGTCTCGTTTCGCCCTCTTTCACCCTCTTTCGTCTCGTTTCGCTCTCTTTCACCCTCCTTCTTCTCGTTTCGCTCTCTTTCACCCTCCTTCGTCTCGTTTCGCTCTCCTTTACACTCCTTCATCTCGTTTCGCTCTCGTTCATGCTCCTTCATCTTGTTTCGCTCTCTTTCACCCTCCTTCGACTTGTTTCGCTCTCTTTTACCCTCCTTCATCTCATTTCGCTCTCGTTCACCCTCCTTTGTCTCATTTCGCTCTCTTTGACCTTCCTTCGTCTCGTTTCGCTTTCTTTGACCCTCCTTCGTCTGGTTCGCTCTCTTTCACCGTCCTTCGTCTCGTTTCGCCCTCTTTCACCCTCCTTCGTCCCGTTTTGCTCTCTTTCACCCTCCTTCGTCTCCTTTCAGTCTCTTTCACCCTCCTTCGTCTCATTTCTCTCTCTTTCAACCTCCTTCATCTCGTTCCACTCTCTTTCACCCTCCTTCATCTCGTTTCGCCGTCATTCACAATCCTTCTTCTAGTTTCCCTCTCTTTCACCCTCCTTCGCCTCGTTTCGGTCTCTTTCATCCTCCTTCGTCTCGTTCCGCTCTCTTTGACCCTACTTCATCTCGTTTCGCTCTCTTTCACCCGCCTTCTTCTTGTTTCGCTCACTTTCACCCTCCTTCTTCTCGTTTCGCTCTCTTTCACACTCCGTCGTCTCATTTCGGTCTCTTTCACCCTCCTTCGTCTCATTTAGGTCTCTTTCACCCTCCTTCGTCTCGTTCCGCTCTCGTTTACCCTCCTTCGACTCCTTTCGCTCTCTTTCACCCTCCTTCGTCTCGTTTCGCTCTCTTTCACCCTCCTTTGTCTCCTTTCCCTCTCTTTCACCCTCCTTCGTCTCGTTTCGGTCTCTTTCACCCTCCTTCGTCTCATTTCGTTCTCTTTCACCCTCCTTCGCCTCGTTCCCCTCTCGATTACCCTCCTTCGACTCCTTTCGCTCTCTTTCACCCTCCTTCGTCTCGTTTCGCTCTCTTTCACCCTCCTTCGTCTCCTTTCCCTCACTTTGACCCTCCTTCATCTCGTTTCGCCCTCTTTCACCCTCCTTCGTCTCGTTTCGCCCTCTTTCACCCTCTTTCGTCTCGTTTCGCTCTCTTTCACCCTCCTTCTTCTCGTTTCGCTCTCTTTCACCCTCCTTCGTCTCGTTTCGCTCTCTTTTACCCTCCGTCGTCTCATTTCGGTCTCTTTCACCCTCCTTCGTCTCATTTCGGTCTCTTTCACCCTCCTTCGTCTCGTTCCGCTCTCGTTTACCCTCCTTCGACTCCTTTCGCTCTCTTTCACCCTCCTTCGTCTCGTTTCGCTCTCTTTCACCCTCCTTTGTCTCCTTTCCCTCTCTTTCACCCTCCTTCGTCTCGTTTCGGTCTCTTTCACCCTCCTTCGTCTCATTTCGGTCTCTTTCACCCTCCTTCGTCTCGTTCCCCTCTCGATTACCCTCCTTCGACTCCTTTCGCTCTCTTTCACCCTCCTTCGTCTCGTTTCGCTCTCTTTCACCCTCCTTCGTCTCCTTTCCCTCACTTTGACCCTCCTTCATCTTGTTTCGACCTCTTTCACCCTCCTTCGTCTCGTTTCGCCCTCTTTCACCCTCTTTCGTCTCGTTTCGCTCTCTTTCACCCTCCTTCGTCTCGTTTCGCTCTCTTTCACCCTCCTTCGCCTCGTTTCGGTCTCTTTCATCCTCCTTCGTCTCGTTCAGCTCTCTTTCACCCTCCTTTAACTCCTTTCGCTCTCTTTCACCCTCCTTCACCTCGTTTCGGTCTCTTTCATCCTCCTTCGTCTCGTTCAGCTCTCTTTCACCCTCCTTTAACTCCTTTCGCTCTCTTTCACCCTCCTTTGTCTCGTTTCGCTCTCTTTCACAGTCCTTCGACTTGTTTCGCTCTCTTTCTCCCGCCTTCATCTCGTATCGCTCTCTTTCACCCTCCTTCATCTCGTTTCGCTCTCTTTCACCCTCCTTCCTCTCGTTTTGCTCTCTTTCACACTCCTTCATCTCGTTTCGCTCTGTTTCACCCTGCTTCCTCTCGTTTCGCTCTGTTTCAACCTCCATCGTCTCGTTTCACTCTCTTTTACCCTCTTTCGTCTCGTTTCGCTCTCTTTTACCCTCCTTCATCTCGTTTCGCTCTCTTTCATGCTCCTTCGTCTCGCTACGCCCTGTTTCACCCTCCTTCGTCTCGTTTTGCCCTCTTTGACCCTCCTTCATCTCGTTTCGCTCTCTTTGACCCTCCTTTGTCTCGTTTAGCTCTCTTTCACCATCCTTGGTCTCGTTTTGTTCTGTTTCACACTCCTTCGTCTCGTTTTGCTCTCTTTCACCATCCTTCGTCTCGTTTCGCTCTCTTTGAACCTCCTTCGTCTTGTTTCGCTCTGTACCACCCGCATTCGTCTCATTTTGCCCTCTTTCACCCTCCTTCGTCTCGTTTCGCTCTCATTCATCCTCCTTCTTCTCGGTTTGCTCTCTTTCACCCCCCTTCATCTCGTTTCGCTCCCTTACACCCTCCTTTGTCTCGTTTCGCTCTCTTTCACCTTCCTTCGTCTCGTTTCTCTCTCTTCCACCCGATTTGGTATCGTTTCGCTCTCTTCCACCCTCCTTCATCTCGTTTCGCTTTCTTTCACCCTCCTTCGTCTCGTTTCGCTCTCTTTCACCCTCCTTCTTCTCGTTTCGCTCTCTTTCACCCTCCTTCGTCTCGTTTCGCTCTCTTTCAACCTCCTTCTTCTCGTTTCGGTCTCTTTCACCCTCCTTTGACTTGTTTCGCTCTCTTTCACCCTCCTTCATCTCGTTCCACTCTCTTTCACCCTCCTTCGTCTCGTTTCGCCGTCATTCACAATCCTTCTTCTAGTTTCCCTCTCTTTCACCCTCCTTCGCCTCGTTTCGGTCTCTTTCATCCTCCTTCGTCTCGTTCCGCTCTCTTTGACCCTACTTCATCTCGTTTCGCTCTCTTTCACCCGCCTTCTTCTTGTTTCGCTCTCTTTCACACTCCTTCTTCTCGTTTCGCTCTCTTTCACACTCCGTCGTCTCATTTCGGTCTCTTTCACCCTCCTTCGTCTCATTTAGGTCTCTTTCACCCTCCTTCGTCTCGTTCCGCTCTCGTATACCCTCCTTCGACTCCTTTCGCTCTCTTTCACCCTCCTTCGTCTCGTTTCGCTCTCTTTCACCCTCCTTTGTCTCCTTTCCCTCTCTTTCACCCTCCTTCGTCTCGTTTCGGTCTCTTTCACCCTCCTTCGTCTCATTTCGGTCTCTTTCACCCTCCTTCGCCTCGTTCCCCTCTCGATTACCCTCCTTCGACTCCTTTCGCTCTCTTTCACCCTCCTTCGTCTCGTTTCGCTCTCTTTCACCCTCCTTCGTCTCCTTTCCCTCACTTTGACCCTCCTTCATCGCGTTTCGCCCTCTTTCACCCTCCTTCGTCTCGTTTCGCCCTCTTTCACCCTCTTTCGTCTCGTTTCGCTCTCTTTCACCCTCCTTCTTCTCGTTTCGCTCTCTTTCACCCTCCTTCGTCTCGTTTCGCTCTCTTTTACCCTCCGTCGTCTCATTTCGGTCTCTTTCACCCTCCTTCGTCTCATTTCGGTCTCTTTCACCCTCCTTCGTCTCGTTCCGCTCTCGTTTACCCTCCTTCGACTCCTTTCGCTCTCTTTCACCCTCCTTCGTCTCGTTTCGCTCTCTTTCACCCTCCTTTGTCTCCTTTCCCTCTCTTTCACCCTCCTTCGTCTCGTTTCGGTCTCTTTCACCCTCCTTCGTCTCGTTTCGCTCTCTTTCACCCTCCTTTGTCTCCTTTCGCTCTCTTTCACCCTCCTTCGTCTCGTTTCGCTCTCTTTCACCCTCCTTCGTCTCCTTTCCCTCACTTTGACCCTCCTTCATCTCGTTTCGACCTCTTTCACCCTCCTTCGTCTCGTTTCGCCCTCTTTCACCCTCTTTCGTCTCGTTTCGCTCTCTTTCACCCTCCTTCGTCTCGTTTCGCTCTCTTTCACCCTCCTTCGCCTCGTTGCGGTCTCTTTCATCCTCCTTCGTCTCGTTCAGCTCTCTTTCACCCTCCTTTAACTCCTTTCGCTCTCTTTCACCCTCCTTCACCTCGTTTCGGTCTCTTTCATCCTCCTTCGTCTCGTTCAGCTCTCTTTCACCCTCCTTTAACTCCTTTCGCTCTCTTTCACCCTCCTTTGTCTCGTTTCGCTCTCTTTCACAGTCCTTCGACTTGTTTCGCTCTCTTTCTCCCGCCTTCATCTCGTATCGCTCTCTTTCACCCTCCTTCATCTCGTTTCGCTCTCTTTCACCCTCCTTCCTCTCGTTTCGCTCTCTTTCACACTCCTTCATCTCGTTTCGCTCTGTTTCACCCTGCTTCCTCTCGTTTCGCTCTGTTTCAACCTCCATCGTCTCGTTTCACTCTCTTTTACCCTCTTTCGTCTCGTTTCGCTCTCTTTTACCCTCCTTCATCTCGTTTCGCTCTCTTTCATGCTCCTTCGTCTCGCTACGCCCTGTTTCACCCTCCTTCGTCTCGTTTTGCCCTCTTTGACCCTCCTTCATCTCGTTTCGCTCTCTTTGACCCTCCTTTGTCTCGTTTAGCTCTCTTTCACCATCCTTGGTCTCGTTTTGTTCTGTTTCACACTCCTTCGTCTCGTTTTGCTCTCTTTCACCATCCTTCGTCTCGTTTCGGTCTCTTTGAACCTCCTTCGTCTTGTTTCGCTCTGTACCACCCGCATTCGTCTCATTTTGCCCTCTTTCACCCTCCTTCGTCTCGTTTCGCTCTCATTCATCCTCCTTCTTCTCGGTTCGCTCTCTTTCACCCCCCTTCATCTCGTTTCGCTCCCTTACACCCTCCTTTGTCTCGTTTCGCTCTCTTTCACCTTCCTTCGTCTCGTTTCTCTCTCTTTCACCCGATTTGGTATCGTTTCGCTCTCTTCCACCCTCCTTCATCTCGTTTCGCTTTCTTTCACCCTCCTTCGTCTCGTTTCGCTCTCTTTCACCCTCCTTCTTCTCGTTTCGCTCTCTTTCACCCTCCTTCGTCTCGTTTCGCTCTCTTTCAACCTCCTTCGTCTCGTTTCGGTCTCTTTCACCCTCCTTTGACTTGTTTCGCTCTCTTTCACCCTCCTTCATCTCGTTTCGGTCTCTTTCACGCACCTTCAACTCGTTTCGCTCTCTTTCACCCTCCTTCATCTCGTTTCGCTCTCTTTGATCCTACTTCATCTCGTTTTGCTCTCTTTCACCCTCCTTTTTCTCGTTTCGCTGTCTTTCACCCTCCTTCTTCTCGTTTCGCTCTCTTTCACCCTCCTTCGTCTCGTTTCGCTCTCTTTCACCCTCCGTCGTCTCGTTTCGGTCTCTTTCACCCTCCTTCGCCTCATTTCGGTCTCTTTCACCGTGCTTCGTCTCGTCCCGCTCTCGTTTACCCTCCTTCGACTCCTTTCGCTCTCTTTCACCCTCCTTCATCTCGTTTCGCTCTCTTTCACCCTCCTTCGTCTCCTTTCCCTCTCTTTCACCCTCCTTCGTCTCGTTTCACTCTCTTTCACCCTCCTTCGCCTCGTTTCGGTCTCTTTCATCCTCCTTCGTCTCGTTCAGCTGTCTTTCACCCTCCTTTAACTCCTTTCGCTCTCTTTCACCCTCCTTCACCTCGTTTCGGTCTCTTTCATCCTCCTTCGTCTCGTTTCGCTCTCTTTCACCTGCCTTCTTCTTGTTTTGCTCTCTTTCACCCTCCTTCTTCTCGTTTCGCTCTCTTTCACCCTCCTTCGTCTCGTTTCGCTCTCTTTCACCCTCCGTCGTCTCATTTCGGTCTCTTTCACCCTCCTTCGTCTCATTTCGGTCTCTTTCACCCTCCTTCGTCTCGTTCCGCTCTCATTTACCCTCCTTCGACTCCTTTCGCTCTCTTTCACCCTCCTTTGTCTCGTTTCGCTCTCTTTCACCCTCCTTTGTCTCCTTTCCCTCTCTTTCACCCTCCTTCGTCTCGTTTCGGTCTCTTTCACCCTCCTTCGTCTCATTTCGGTCTCTTTCACCCTCCTTCGTCTCGTTCCCCTCTCGATTACCCTCCTTCGACTCCTTTCGCTCTCTTTCACCCTCCTTCGTCTCGTTTCGCTCTCTTTCACCCTCCTTCGTCTCCTTTCCCTCACTTTGACCCTCCTGCATCTCGTTTCGCCCTCTTTCACCCTCCTTCGTCTCGTTTCGCCCTCTTTCACCCTCTTTCGTCTCGTTTCGCTCTCTTTCACCCTCCTTCGTCTCGTTTCGCTCTCTTTCACCCTCCTTCGCCTCGTTTCGGTCTCTTTCATCCTCCTTCGTCTCGTTCAGCTCTCTTTCACCCTCATTTAACTCCTTTCGCTTTCTTTCACCCTCCTTCACCTCGTTTCGGTCTCTTTCATCCTCCTTCGTCTCGTTCAGCTCTCTTTCACCCTCCTTTAACTCCTTTGGCTCTCTTTCACCCTCCTTTGTCTCGTTTCGCTCTCTTTCACAGTCCTTCGACTTGTTTCGCTCTCTTTCTCCCGCCTTCATCTCGTATTGCTCTCTTTCACACTCCTTCATCTCGTTTCGCTCTCTTTCACCCTCCTTCCTCTCGTTTCGCTCTCTTTCACACTCCTTCATCTCGTTTCGCTCTGTTTCACCCTGCTTCATCTCGTTTCGCTCTGTTTCAACCTCCATCGTCTCGTTTCACTCTCTTTTACCCTCTTTCGTCTCGTTTCGCTCTCTTATACCCTCCTTCATCTCGTTTCGCTCTCTTTCATGCTCCTTCGTCTCGCTACGCCCTGTTTCACCCTCCTTCGTCTCGTTTTGCCCTCTTTCACCCTCCTTCGTCTCGTTTTGCCCTCTTTGACCCTCCTTCATCTCGTTTCGCTCTCTTTGACCCTCCTTTGTCTCGTTTAGCTCTCTTTCACCATCCTTGGTCTCGTTTTGTTCTGTTTCACACTCCTTCGTCTCATTTTGCTCTCTTTCACCATCGTTCGTCTCGCTTCGCTCTCTTTGACCCTCCTTCGTCTTGTTTCGCTCTGTACCACCCGCATTCGTCTCATTTTGCCCTCTTTCACCCTCCTTCGTCTCGTTTCGCTCTCATTCACCCTCCTTCTTCTCGGTTCGCTCTCTTTCACCCTCCATCATCTCGTTTCGCTCCCTTTCACCCTATTTTGTCTCGTTTCGCTCTCGTTCACCTTCCTTCGTCTCGTTTCTCTCTCTTTCACCCAATTTGGTATCGTTTCGCTCTCTTCCACCCTCCTTCATCTCGTTTCGCTTTCTTTCACCCTCCTTCGTCTCGTTTCGCTCTCTTTCACCCTCCTTCTTCTCGTTTCGCTCCCTTTCACCCTCCTTCGTCTCGTTTCGCTCTCTTTCACCCTCCTTCGTCTCGTTTCGGTCTCTTTCCCCCTCCTTTGACTTGTTTCGCTCTGTTTAACCCACCTTCATCTCGTTTCGCTCTCTTTCACCCTCCTTCATCTCGTTTCGCTCTCTTTGACCCTACTTCATCTCGTTTTGCTCTCTTTCACCCTCCTTTTTCTCGTTTCGCTCTCTTTCACCCTCCTTCTTCTCGTTTCGCTCTCTTTCACCCTCCTTCGTCTCGTTTCGCTCTCTTTCACCCTCCGTCGTCTCGTTTCGGTCTCTTTCACCCTCCTTCGCCTCATTTCGGTCTCTTTCACCGTGCTTCGTCTCGTCCCGCTCTCGTTTACCCTCCTTCGACTCCTTTCGCTCTCTTTCACCCTTCTTCATCTCGTTTCGCTCTCTTTCACCGTCCTTCGTCTCCTTTCCCTCTCTTTCACCCTCCTTCGTTTCGTTTCGCTCTCTTTCACCCTCCTTCGCCTCGTTTCGGTCTCTTTCATCCTCCTTCGTCTCGTTCAGCTCTCTTTCACCCTCCTTTAACTCCTTTCGCTCTCTTTCACCCTCCTTCACCTCGTTTCGGTCTCTTTCATCCTCCTTCGTCTCGTTCAGCTCTCTTTCACCCTCCTTTAACTCCTTTCGCTCTCTTTCACCCTCCTTTGTCTCGTTTCGCTCTCTTTCACACTCCTTCGACTCGTTTCGCTCTCCTTCACCCGCCTTCATCTCGTATCGCTCTCTTTCACCCTCCTTCCTCTCGTTTCGCTCTCTTTCACACTCCTTCATCTCGTTTCGCTCTGTTTCACCCTGCTTCCTCTCGTTTCGCTCTGTTTCAACTTCCATCGTCTCGTTTCACTCTCTTTTACCCTCTTTCGTATCGTTTCGCTCTCTTTTACCCTCCTTCATCTCGTTTCGCTCTCTTTCATGCTCCTTCGTCTCGCTACGCCCTGTTTCACCCTCCTTCGTCTCGTTTTGCCCTCTTTGACCCTCCTTCATCTCGTTTCGCTCTCTTTGACCCTCCTTCGTCTCGTTTCGCTCTCTTTCACCATCCTAGGTCTCGTTTTGTTCTGTTTCACACTCCTTCGTCTCATTTTGCTCTCTTTCACCCTCCTTCGTCTCATTTCGCCCTCTTTCACCCTCCTTCGTCTCGTTTCGCTCTCATTCACCCTCCTTCTTCTCGTTTCGCTCTCTTTCACCCTCCTTCATCTCGTTTCGCTCCCTTTCACCCTCCTTTGTCTCGTTTCGCTCTCTTTCACCTTCCTTCGTCTCGTTTCTCTCTCTTTCACCCGATTTGGTATCGTTTCGCTCTCTTCCACTCTCTTTCATCTCGTGTCGCTTCCTTTCACCGTCCTTCGTCTCGTTTCGCTCTCTTTCACCCTCCTTCGTCTCGTTTCGCTCTCTTTCACCCTCCTTCTTCTCGTTTCGCTCTCTTTCACCCTCCTTCGTCTCGTTTCGGTCTCTTTCACCCTCCTTTGACTTGTTTCGCACTCTTTCACCCACCTTCATCTCGTTTCGCTCTCTTTCATCCTCCTTCGGCTCATTTCGGTCTCTTTCATCCTCCTTCGTCTCGTTTCGCTCTCTTTCACCCTCCTTCGTCTCCTTTCACTCTCTTTCACCCTCCTTCGTCTCGTTTCGCTCTCTTTAACCCTCCTTCGTCTCGTTTCGCTCTCTTTCACCCTCCTTTGTCTCATTTCGCTCTCGTTCACCTTCCTTCGTCTTGTTTCGCTCTCTTTCACCGACATTCTTCTCGTTTCTCTCTCTTTCACCCTCCTTCGTCTCGTTACGCTCTCTTTCACCCTCCTTCGTCTCGTTTTGCTCTCTTTCACCATCCTTGGTCTCGTTTCGTTCTGTTTCACACTCCTTCGTCTCGTTTTGCTCTCTTTCACCCTCCTTCATCTCGTTTCGCTCCCTTTCACCCTCCTTTGTCTCGTTTCGCTCTCTTTCACCTTCCTTCGTCTCGTTTCTCTCTCTTTCACCCGATTTGGTATCGTTTCGCTCTCTTCCACCCTCCTTCAACTCGTTTCGCTTTCTTTCAGCCTCCTTCGTCTCGTTTCGCCCTCTTTCACCCTCTTTCGTCTCGTTTCGCTCTCTTTCACCCTCCTTCGTCTCGTTTTGCTCTCTTCCACCCTCCTTCTCCTCGTTTCGGTCTCTTTCATCCTCCTTCGTCTCGTACAGCTCTCTTTCACCCTCCTTTAACTCCTTTCGCTCTCTTTCAGCCTCCTTCATCTCGTTTCGGTCTCTTTCATCCTCCTTCGTCTCGTTCAGCTCTCTTTCACCCTCCTTTAACTCCTTTCGCTCTCTTTCACCCTCCTTCATCTCGTATCGCTCTCTTTCACCCTCCTTCATCTCGTTTCGCTGTCTTTCACCCTCCTTCCTCTCGTTTCGCTCTCTTTCACACTCCTTCATCTCGTTTCGCTCTGTTTCACCCTGCTTCCTCTCGTTCCGCTCTGTTTCAACCTCCATCGTCTCGTTTCACTCTCTTTTACCCTCTTTCGTCTCGTTTCGCTCTCTTTTACCCTCCTTCATCTCGTTTCGCTGTCTTTCACCCTCCTTCCTCTCGTTTCGCTCTCTTTCACACTCCTTCATCTCGTTTCGCTCTGTTTCACCCTGCTTCCTCTCGTTCCGCTCTGTTTCAACCTCCATCGTCTCGTTTCACTCTCTTTTACCCTCTTTCGTCTCGTTTCGCTCTCTTTTACCCTCCTTCATCTCGTTTCGCTCTCTTTCATGCTCCTTCGTCTCGCTACGCCCTGTTTCACCCTCCTTCGTCTCGTTTTGCCCTCTTTGACCCTCCTTCATCTTGTTTCGCTCTCTTTGACCCTCCTTTGTCTCGTTTAGCTCTCTTTCACCATCCTTGGTCTCGTTTTGTTCTGTTTCACACTCCTTCCTCTCGTTTTGCTCTCTTTCACCATCCTTCGTCTCGTTTCGCTCTCTTTCAACCTCCTTCGTCTTGTTTCGCTCTGTACCACCCGCATTCGTCTCATTTCGCCCTCTTTCACACTCCTTCGTCTCGTTTCGCTTTCTTTCACCCTCCGTCGTCTCGTTTCGGTCTCTTTCACCCTCCTTCGCCTCATTTCGGTCTCTTTCACCCTCCTTCGTCTCGTTCCGCTCTCGTTTACCCTCCTTCGACTCCTTTCGCTCTCTTTCACCCTCCTTCATCTCGTTTCGCTCTCTTTCACCCTCCTTCGTCTCCTTTCCCTCTCTTTCACCCTCCTTCGTCTCGTTTCGCTCTCTTTCACCCACCTTCGCTTCGTTTCGGTCTCTTTCATCCTCCTTTGTCTCGTTTCGCTCTCTTTCCCACTCCTTCGACTCGTTTCGCTCTCCTTCACCCGCCTTCATCTCGTATCGCTCTCTTTCACCCTCCTTCATCTCGTTTCGCTCTCTTTCACCCTCGTTCCTCTCGTTTCGCTATCTTTCACACTCCTTCATCTCGTTTCGCTCTGTTTCACCCTGCTTCCTCTTGTTTCGCTCTGTTTCAACCTCCATCATCTCGTTTCAATCTCTTTTACCCTCTTTCGTCTTGTTTCGCTCTCTTTTACCCTCCTTCATCTCGTTTCGCTCTCTTTCATGCTCCTTCGTCTCGCTACGCCCTGTTTCACCCTCCTTCGTCTCGTTTTGCCCTCTTTGACCCTCCTTCATCTCGTTTCACTCTCTTTGACCCTCCTTCGTCTCGTTTAGCTCTCTTTCACCATCCTTGGTCTCGCTTTGTTCTGTTTCACACTCCTTCGTCTCATTTTGCTCTCTTTCACCCTCCTTCGTCTCGTTTCGCTCTCTTTCACCCTCCTTCGTCTTGTTTCGCTCTGTACCACCCGCCTTCGTCTCATTTCGCCCTCTTTCACCCTCCTTCGTCTCGTTTCGCTCTCATTCACCCTCCTTCTTCTCGTTTCGCTCTCTTTCACCCTCCTTCATCTCGTTTCGCTCCCTTTCACCCTCCTTTGTCTCGTTTCGCTCACTTTCACCTTCCTTCATCTCGTTTCTCTCTCTTTCACCCGATTTGGTATTGTTTCGCTCTCTTCCACCCTCCTTCATCTCGTGTCGCTTTCTTTCACCCTCCTTCGTCTCGTTTCGCTCTCTTTCACCCTCCTTCTTCTCGTTTCGCTCTCTTTCACCCTCCTTCGTCTCGTTTCGGTCTCTTTCACCCTCCTTTGACTTGTTTCGCTCTCTTTCACCCACCTTCATCTCGTTTCGCTCTCTTTCACCCTCCTTCGCCTCATTTCTGTTCTTTCATCCTCCTTCGTCTCGTTTCGCTCTCTTTCACCCTCCTTCATCTCCTTTCACTCTCTTTCACCCTCCTTCGTCTCGTTTCGCTCTCTTTCACCCTCCTTTGTCTCGTTTCGCTCTCTTTCACCCTCCTTTGTCTCATTTCGCTCTCGTTCACCTTCCTTCGTCTTGTTTCGCTCTCTTTCACCGACCTTCTTCTCGTTTCTCTCTCTTTCACCCTCCTTCATCTCGTTTCGCTCTCTTTCACCCTCCTTCGTCTCGTTTTGCTCTCTTTCACCATCCTTGGTCTCGTTTCGTTCTGTTTCACACTCCTTCGTCTCGTTTTGCACTCTTTCACCCTCCTTCATCTCGTTTCGCTCCCTTTCACCCTCCTTTGTCTCGTTTCTCTCTCTTTCACGTTCCTTCGTCTCGTTTCTCTCTCTTTCACCCGATTTGGTATCGTTTCGCTCTCTTCCACCCTCCTTCATCTCGTTTCGCTTTCTTTCACCCTCCTTCGTCTCGTTTCGCTCTCTTTCACCCTCCTTCTTCTCGTTTCGCTCTCTTTCACCCTCCTTCGTCTCGTTTCGCTCTCTTTCACCCTCCTTCGTCTCGTTTCGGTCTCTTTCACCCTCCTTTGACTTGTTTCGCTCTCTTTCACCCACCTTCATCTCGTTTCGCACTCTTTCACCCTCCTTCACCTCATTTCGGTCAGTTTCACCCTCCTTCGTCTCGTTTCGCTCTCTTTCACCCTCCTTCGTCTCGTTTCGCTCTCCTTCACCCTACTTCTTCTAGTTTCGCTCTTTTTCACCCTACTTAGTCTCGTTTCGCTCTCTTTTACCCTCTTTCGTCTCGTTTCGCTCTCCTTTACACTCCTTCATCTCGTTTCGCTCTCGTTCACGCTCCTTCGTCTTGTTTCGCTCTCTTTCACCCTCCTTCGACTTTTTTCGCTCTCTTTCACCCTCTTTCGTCTCATTTCGCTCTCGTTCACCCTCCTTTGTCTCGTTTCGCTCTCTTTGACCCTCCTTCGTCTTGTTTCGCTTTATTGACCCTCCTTCGTCTGGTTCGCTCTCTTTCACCCTCTTATTCGTCTTGTTTCGCCCTCTTTCACCCTCCTTCGTCTCGTTTCGCTCTCTTTCACCCTCCTTCGTCTCCTTTCAGTCTCTTTCCCTCTCCTTCGTCTCATTTCTCTCTCTTTCAACCTCCTTCATCTCGTTTCGCTCTCTTTCACCCTCCTTCGTCTTGTTTCGCCGTCATTCACAATCCTTCTTCTAGTTTCCCTCTCTTTCACCCTCCTTCGTCTCGTTTCGCTCTCTTTCACCCTCCTTCATCTCGTTTCGGTCTCTTTCACCCTCCTTTATCTCGTTCCTCTCTCTTTCACCCTCCTTCGTCTCGTTTTGCTCTCTTTCACCCTCCTTTGTCTCATTTTGCTCTCTTTCACCTTCCTTCGTCTTGTTTCTTTCGCTTTCACCGTATTTGGTCTCGTTTCGCTCTCTTTCACCTTCCTTCGTCTCATTTCGGTCTCTTTCACCCTCCTTCGTCTCATTTCGGTCTCTTTCACCCTCCTTCGTCTCGTTCCGCTCTCGTTTACCCTCCTTCGACTCCTTTCGCTCTCTTTCACCCTCCTTCATCTCGTTTCGCTCTCTTTCACCCTCCTTCGTCTCGTTTCACTCTCTTTCACCCTCCTTCTTCTCGTTTCGCTCTCTTTCGCCCTCCTGCATCTCGTATCGCTCTCTTTCACCCTCCTTCATCACGTTTCGGTCTCTTTCACCCTCCTTTGTCTCGTTTCGCTCTCTTTCACCCACCTTCATTTCGTTTCGCTCTCTTTCACCCTCCTTCGCCTCGTTTCGGTCTCTTTCATCCTCCTTCGTCTCGTTCCGCTCTCTTTCACCCTCCTTCGTCTCCTTTCGCTCTGTTTAAACCTCCTTCGTCTCGTTTCACTCTCTTTCACCCTCCTTCTTCTCGTTTCGCTCTCTTTCACCCTCCTTCGTCTCGTTTCGCTCTCTTTCACCCTCCTTCGTCTCGTTTCGGTCTCTTTCACCCTCCTTTGACTTGTTTCGCTCTCTTTCACCCACCTTCATCTCGTTTCGCACTCTTTCACCCTCCTTCACCTCATTTCGGTCAGTTTCACCCTCCTTCGTCTCGTTTCGCTCTCTTTCACCCTCCTTCGTCTCGTTTCGCTCTCCTTCACCCTACTTCTTCTCGTTTCGCTCTCTTTCACGCTCCTTCGTCTTGTTTCGCTCTCTTTCACCCTCCTTCGACTTTTTTCGCTCTCTTTCACCCTCTTTCGTCTCATTTCGCTCTCGTTCACCCTCCTTTGTCTCGTTTCGCTCTCTTTGACCCTCCTTCGTCTCGTTTCGCTTTATTGACCCTCCTTCGTCTGGTTCGCTCTCTTTCACCCTCCTTCGTCTCGTTTCGCCCTCTTTCACCCTCCTTCGTCTCGTTTCGCTCTCTTTCACCCTCCTTCGTCTCCTTTCAGTCTCTTTCCCTCTCCTTCGTCTCATTTCTCTCTCTTTCAACCTCCTTCATCTCGTTTCGCTCTCTTTCACCCTCCTTCGTCTTGTTTCGCCGTCATTCACCATCCTTCTTCTAGTTTCCCTCTCTTTCACCCTCCTTCGTCTCGTTTCGCTCTCTTTCACCCTCCTTCATCTCGTTTCGGTCTCTTTCACCCTCCTTTATCTCGTTCCTCTCTCTTTCACCCTCCTTCGTCTCGTTTTGCTCTCTTTCACCCTCCTTTGTCTCATTTTGCTCTCTTTCACCTTTCTACGTCTTGTTTCTCTCTCTTTCACCGTATTTGGTCTCGTTTCGCTCTCTTTCACCTTCCTTTGTCTCATTTCGGTCTCTTTCACCCTCCTTCGTCTCATTTCGGTCTCTTTCACCCTCCTTCGTCTCGTTCCGCTCTCGTTTACCCTCCTTCGACTCCTTTCGCACTCTTTCACCCTCCTTCATCTCGTTTCGCTCTCTTTCACCCTCCTTCGTCTCGTTTCACTCTCTTTCACCCTCCTTCTTCTCGTTTCGCTCTCTTTCACCCTCCTTCATCTCGTATCGCTCTCTTTCACCCTCCTTCGTCTCGTTTCGGTCTCTTTCACCCTACTTTGTCTCGTTTCGCTCTCTTTCACCCACCTTCATTTCGTTTCGCTCTCTTTCACCCTCTTTCGCCTCGTTTTGGTCTCTTTCATCCTCCTTCGTCTCGTTCCGCTCTCTTTCACCCTCCTTCGTCTCCTTTCGCTCTGTTTCAACCTCCTTCGTCTCGTTTCGCTCTCTTTCACCCTACTTCATCTCGTTTCGCTCTCTTTGACCCTACTTCATCTCGTTTCGCTCTCTTTCACCCTCCTTCGTCTCGTTTCACTCTCTTTCACCCTCCTTCGTCTCGTTTTGCTCTCTTTCACCCTCCTTTGTCTCATTTTGCTCTCTTTCACCTTCCTTCGTCTTGTTTCTCTCTCTTTCACCGTATTTGGTCTCGTTTCGCTCTCTTTCACCTTCCTTCGTCTCATTTCGGTCTCTTTCACCCTCCTTCGTCTCATTTCGGTCTCTTTCACCCTCCTTCGTCTCGTTCCGCTCTCGTTTACCCTCCTTCGACTCCTTTCGCTCTCTTTCACCCTCCTTCATCTCGTTTCGCTCTATTTCACCCTCCTTCGTCTCGTTTCACTCTCTTTCACCCTCCTTCTTCTCGTTTCGCTCTCTTTCACCCTCCTTCATCTCGTTTCGCTCTCTTTCACCCTCCTTCATCTCGTATCGCTCTCTTTCACCCTCCTTCGTCTCGTTTCGGTCTCTTTCACCCTACTTTGTCTCGTTTCGCTCTCTTTCACCCACCTTCATTTCGTTTCGCTCTCTTTCACCCTCCTTCGCCTCGTTTTGGTCTCTTTCATCCTCCTTCGTCTCGTTCCGCTCTCTTTCACCCTCCTTCGTCTCCTTTCGCTCTGTTTCAACCTCCTTCGTCTCGTTTCGCTCTCTTTCACCCTACTTCATCTCGTTTCGCTCTCTTTGACCCTACTTCATCTCGTTTCGCTCTCTTTCACCCTCCTTCGTCTCGTTTCACTCTCTTTCACCCTCCTTCTTCTCGTTTCGCTCTCTTTCGCCCTCCTTCATCTCGTATCGCTCTCTTTCACCCTCCTTCGTCACGTTTCGGTCTCTTTCACCTTCCTTTGTCTCGTTTCGCTCTCTTTCACCCACCTTCATTTCGTTTCGCTCTCTTTCACCCTCCTTCGCCTCGTTTCGGTCTCATTCATCCTCCTTCGTCTCGTTCCGCTCTCTTTCACCCTCCTTCATCTCCTTTCGCTCTGTTTCAACCTCCTTCGTCTCGTTTCACTCTCTTTCACCCTCCTTCTTCTCGTTTCGCTCTCTTTCACCCTCCTTCGTCTCGTTTCGCTCTCTTTCACCCTCCTTCGTCTCGTTTCGGTCTTTTTCACCCTCCTTTGACTTGTTTCGCTCTCTTTCACCCACCTTCATCTCGTTTCGCACTCTTTCACCCTCCTTCACCTCATTTCGGTCAGTTTCACCCTCCTTCGTCTCGTTTCGCTCTCTTTCACCCTCCTTCGTCTCGTTTCGCTCTCCTTCACCCTACTTCTTCTCGTTTCGCTCTCTTTCACCCTACTTAGTCTTGTTTCGCTCTCTTTTACCCTCTTTCGTCTCGTTTCGCTCTCCTTTACACTCCTTCATCTCGTTTCGCTCTCGTTCATGCTCCTTCGTCTTGTTTCGCTCTCTTTCACCCTCCTTCGACTTTTTTCGCTCTCTTTCACCCTCTTTCGTCTCATTTCGCTCTCGTTCACCCTCCTTTGTCTCGTTTCGCTCTCTTTGACCCTCCTTCGTCTCGTTTCGCTTTATTGACCCTCCTTCGTCTGGTTCGCTCTCTTTCACCCTCCTTCGTCTCGTTTCGCCCTCTTTCACCCTCCTTCGTCTCGTTTCGCTCTCTTTCACCCTCCTTCGTCTCCTTTCAATCTCTTTCCCTCTCCTTCGTCTCATTTCTCTCTCTTTCAACCTCCTTCATCTCGTTTCGCTCTCTTTCACCCTCCTTCGTCTTGTTTCGCCGTCATTCACAATCCTTCTTCTAGTTTCCCTCTCTTTCACCCTCCTTCGTCTCGTTTCGCTCTCTTTCACCCTCCTTCATCTCGTTTCGGTCTCTTTCACCCTCCTTTATCTCGTTCCTCTCTCTTTCACCCTCCTTCGTCTCGTTTTGCTCTCTTTCACCCTCCTTTGTCTCATTTTGCTCTCTTTCACCTTTCTTCGTCTTGTTTCTCTCTCTTTCACCGTATTTGGTCTCGTTTCGCTCTCTTTCACCTTCCTTTGTCTCATTTCGGTCTCTTTCACCCTCCTTCGTCTCATTTCGGTCTCTTTCACCCTCCTTCGTCTCGTTCCGCTCTCGTTTACCCTCCTTCGACTCCTTTCGCACTCTTTCACCCTCCTTCATCTCGTTTCGCTCTCTTTCACCCTCCTTCGTCTCGTTTCACTCTCTTTCACCCTCCTTCTTCTCGTTTCGCTCTCTTTCACCCTCCTTCATCTCGTATCGCTCTCTTTCACCCTCCTTCGTCTCGTTTCGGTCTCTTTCACCCTACTTTGTCTCGTTTCGCTCTCTTTCACCCACCTTCATTTCGTTTCGCTCTCTTTCACCCTCCTTCGCCTCGTTTTGGTCTCTTTCATCCTCCTTCGTCTCGTTCCGCTCTCTTTCACCCTCCTTCGTCTCCTTTCGCTCTGTTTCAACCTCCTTCGTCTCGTTTCGCTCTCTTTCACCCTACTTCATCTCGTTTCGCTCTCTTTGACCCTACTTCATCTCGTTTCGCTCTCTTTCACCCTCCTTCATCTCGTTTCACTCTCTTTCACCCTCCTTCTTCTCGTTTCGCTCTCTTTCGCCCTCCTTCATCTCGTATCGCTCTCTTTCACCCTCCTTCGTCACGCTTCGGTCTCTTTCACCCTCCTTTGTCTCGTTTCGCTCTCTTTCACCCACCTTCATTTCGTTTCGCTCTCTATCACCCTCCTTCGCCTCGTTTCGGTCTCTTTCATCCTCCTTCGTCTCGTTCCGCTCTCTTTCACCCTCCTTCGTCTCCTTTCGCTCTGTTTCAACCTCCTTCGTCTCGTTTCACTCTCTTTCACCCTACTTCATCTCGTTTCGCTCTCTTTGACCCTACTTCATCTCGTTTCGCTCTCTTTCACCCTCCTTCGTCTCGTTTTGCTCTCTTTCACCCTCCTTCTTCTCGTTTTGCTCTCTTTCACCCTCCTTTGTCTCGTTTCGCTCTCTTTCACACTCTGTCGTCTCGTTTCGGTCTCTTTCACCCTCCTTCGTCTCATTTCGGTCTCTTTCACCCTCCTTCTTCTTGTTCCGCTCTCGTTTACCCTCCTTCGTCTCCTTTCGCTCTCTTTCACCCTCCTTCGTCACGTTTCGCTCTCTTTCACCCTCCTTCGTCTCCTTTCCCTCTCTTTCACCCTCCTTCGTCTCGTTTCGCTCTCTTTCACCCTCCTTCATCTCGTTTCGGTCTCTTTCACCCTACTTCATTTCGTTCCGCTCTCTTTCACCCTCCTTCGTCTCATTTCGCTCTCTTTGACCCTCCGTCGTCTCGTTTCCCTCACTTTGACCCTCCTTCATCTCGTTTCGCTCTCTTTCACCCTTCTTCGTCTCGTTTCGCCCTCTTTCACCCTCTTTCGTCTCGTTTCGCTCTCTTTCACCCTCCTTCGTCTCGTTTCGCTCTCTTTCACCCTCCTTCGTCTCGTTTAGCTCTCTTTCACCATCCTTGGTCTCGTTTTGTTCTGATTCACACTCCTTCGTCTCGTTTCGCTCTCTTTCACCCTCCTTCGTCTTGTTTCGCTCTGTACCACCCGCCTTCGTCTCATTTCATCCTGCTTCATCTCGTTCCGCTCTCTTTCACCCTCCTTCGTCTCCCTTCGCTCTGTTTCAACCTCCTTCGTCTCGTTTCGCTCTCTTTCACCCTACTTCATCTCGTTTCGCTCTCTTTGACCCTACTTCATCTCGTTTCGCTCTCTTTCACCCTCCTTCATCTCGTTTCGCTCTCTTTCACCTTCCTTCTTCTCGTTTTGCTCTCTTTCACCCTCCTTTGTCTCGTTTCGCTCTCTTTCACACTCCGTCGTCTCGTTTCGGTCTCTTTCACCCTCCTTCGTCTCATTTCGGTCTCTTTCACCCTCCTTCTTCTTGTTCCGCTCTCGTTTACCCTCCTTCGACTCCTTTCGCTTTCTTTCACCCTCCTTCATCACGTTTCGCTCTCTTTCACCCTCCTTCGTCTCCTTTCCCTCTCTTTCACCCTCCTTCGTCTCGTTTCGCTCTCTTTCACCCTCTTTCATCTCGTTTCGGTCTCTTTCACCCTCCTTCATTTCGTTCCGCACTCTTTGACCCTCCGTCGTCTCGTTTCCCTCACTTTGACCCTCCTTCATCTCGTTTCGCTCTCTTTCACCCTCCTTCGTCTCGTTTCGCCCTTTTTCACCCTCTTTCGTCTCGTTTCGCTCTCTTTCACCCTCCTTCGTCTCGTTTCGCTCTCTTTCACCCTCCTTCACTTCGTTTCGGTCTCTTTCATCCTCCTTCGTCTCGTTCAGCTCTCTTTCACCCTCCTTTAACTCCTTTCGCTCTCTTACACCCTCCTCTGTCTCGTTTCGCTCTCTTTCACACTCCTTCGACTCGTTTTGCTCTCTTTCACCCGCCTTCATCTCGCTTCACTCTCTTTCACCCTCCTTCTTCTCGTTTCGCTCTCTTTCACCCTCCTTCGTCTCGTTTCGCTCTCTTTCACTCTCCTTCGTCTCCTTTCGGTCTTTTTCATCCTCCTTCGCCTCCTTTCGCTCTCTTTCACCCTCCTTCGTCTTGTTTCGCTCTCTTTCACCCTTCTGCATGTCGTATCGCTCTCTTTCACCCTCCTTCATCTCGTTTCGCTCTCTTTCACCCTCCTTCCTCTCGTTTCACTCTCTTTCACACTCCTTCATCTCGTTTCGCTCTGTTTCACCCAGCTTCCTCTCGTTTCGCTCTGTTTCAACCTCCATCGTCTCGTTTCACTCTCTTTTACCCTCTTTCGTCTCGTTTCGCTCTCTTTTACCCTCCTTCATCTCGTTTCGCTCTCTTTCATGCTCCGTCGTCTCGCTACGCCCTCTTTCACCCTCCTTCGTCTCGTTTTGCACTCTTTGACCCTCCTTCATCTCGTTTCGCTCTCTTTGACCCTCCTTCGTCTCGTTTAGCTCTCTTTCACCATCCTTGGTCTCGTTTTGTTCTGTTTCACACTCCTTCGTCTTGTTTTGCTCTCTTTCACCCTCCTTCGTCTCGTTTCGCTCTCTTTCACCCTCCTTCGTCTTGTTTCGCTCTGTACCACCCGCCTTCGTCTCATTTCGCCCTCTTTCACCCTCTTTCGTCTCGTTTCGCTCTCTTTCACCCTCCGTCGTCTCGTTTCCCTCACTTTGACCCTCCTACATCTCGTTTCGCTCTCTTTCACCCTCCTTCGTCTTGTTTCGCCCTCTTTCACCCTCTTTCATCTCGTTTCGCTCTCTTTCACCCTCCTTCGTCTCGTTTCGCTCTCTTTCACCCTCCTTCGCTTTGTTTCGGTCTCTTTCATCGTCCTTCGTCTCGTTCAGCTCTCTTTCACCCTCCTTTAACTCCTTTCGCTCTCTTTCACCCTCCTTTGTCTCGTTTCGCTCTCTTTCACACTCCTTCGACTCGTTTCGCTCTCTTTCACCCGCCTTCATCTCGTTTCACTCTCTTTCACCCTCGTTTTTCTCGTTTCGCTCTCTTTCACCCTCCTTCGTCTCGTTTCGCTCTCTTTCACTCTCCTTCGTCTCCTTTCGGTCATTTTCATCCTCCTTCGTCTCCTTTAGCTCTATTTCACCCTCCTTCGTCTAGTTTCACTCTCTTTCACCCTTCTTCATGTCGTCTCGCTCTCTTTCACCCTCCTTCATCTCATTTCGCTCTCTTTCACCCTCCTTCCTCTCGTTTCGCTCTCTTTCACACTCCTTCATCTCGTTTCGCTCTGTTTCACCCTGCTTCCTCTTGTTTCGCGCTGTTTCAACCTCCATCGTCTCGTTTCACTCTCTTTTACCCTCTTTCGTCTCGTTTCGCTCTCTTTTACCCTCCTTCATCTCGTTTCGCTCTCTTTCATGCTCCGTCGTCTCGCTACGCCCTGTTTCACCCTCCTTCGTCTCGTTTTGCCCTCTTTGACCCTCCTTCATCTCGTTTCACTCTCATTGACCCTCCTTCGTCTCGTTTAGCTCTCTTTCACCATCCTTGGTCTCGTTTTGTTCTGTTTCACACTCCTTCATCTCGTTTTGTTCTCTTTCACCCTCCTTCGTCTCGTTTCGCTCTCTTTCACCCTCCTCAGTCTTGTTTCCCTCTGTGCCACCCGCCTTCGTCTCATTTCGCCCTCCTTCGTCTCGTTTCGCTCTCATTCATGCTCCTTCTTCTCGTTTCGCTCTCTTTCCCCCTCCTTCATCTCGTTTCGCTCCTTTTCACCCTCCTTCGTCTCGTTTCGCTCTCTTTCACCTTCCTTTGTCTCGTTTCTATCTCTTTCACCCGATTTGGTATCGTTTCGCTCTCTTCCACCCTCCTTCATCTCGTTTCGCTTTCCATCACCCTCCTTCGTCTCGTTTCGCTCTCTTTCACCCTCCTTCATCACGTTTCGCTCTCTTTCACCCTCCTTCGCCTCGTTTCACTCTCTTTCACCCTGCTTCTTCTCGTTTCGCTCTCTTTCACCCTCCTTCATCTCGTTTCGCTCTCTTTCACCCTCCTTCATCTCGTTTCGGTCTCTTTCACCCTCCTTCATCTCGTTTCGGTCTCTTTCACCCTCCTTTGTCTTGTTTCGCTCTCTTTCACCCACCTTCATTTCGTTTCGCTCTCTTTCACCCTCCTTCGCCTCGTATCGGTCTCTTTCATCCTCCTTCGTCTCGTTCCGCTCTCTTTCACCCTCCTTCGTCTCCTTTCGCTCTGTTTCAACCTCCTTCGTCTCGTTTCGCTCTCTTTCACCCTACTTCATCTCGTTTCGCTCTCTTTGACCCTACTTCATCTCGTTTCGCTCTCTTTCACCCTCCTTCGTCTCGTTTCGCTCTCTTTCACCCTCCTTCTTCTCGTTTTGCTCTCTTTCACCCTCCTTCGTCTCGTTCCGTTCTCTTTCACCCTCCGTCATCTCGTTTCTGTCTCTTTCACCCTCCTGCGTCTCAATTCGGTCTCTTTCACCCTCCTTCTTCTTGTTCCGCTCTCGTTTACCCTCCTTCGACTCCTTTCGCTCTCTTTCACCCACCTTCGTCTCCTTTCCCTCTTTTTCACCCTCCTTCGTCTCGTTTCGCTCTCTTTCACCCTCCATCATCTCGTTTCGGTCTCTTTCACCCTCCTTCATTTCGTTCCGCTCTCTTTCACCCTCCTTCGTCTCATTTCGCTCTCTTTGACCCTCCGGCGTCTCGTTTCCCTCACTTTGACCCTCCTTCATCTCGTTTCGCTCTCTTTCACCCTCCTTCGTCTCGTTTCACCCTCTTTCACCCTCTTTCGTCTCGTTTCGCTCTCTTTCACCCTCCTTCGTCTCGTTTCGCTCTCTTTCACCCTCCTTCGCTTCGTTTCGGTCTCTTTCATCCTCCTTCGTCTCGTTCAGCTCTCTTTCACCCTCCTTTAACTCCTTTCGCTCTCTTACACCCTCCTTTGTCTCGTTTCGCTCTCTTTCACCCTCCTTCTTCTCATTTCGCTCTCTTTCACCCTCCTTCGTCTCGTTTCGCTCTCTTTCACTCTCCTTCGTCTCCTTTCGGGCTTTTTCATCCTCCTTTGTCTCCTTTCACTCTCTTTCACCCTCCTTCGTCTAGTTTCGCTCTCTTTCACCCTTCTTCATGTCGTATCGCTCTCTTTCACCCTCCTTCATCTCGTTTCGCTCTCTTTCACCCTCCTTCCTCTCGTTTCGCTCTCTTTCACACTCCTTCATCTCGTTTCGCTCTGTTTCACCCTGCTTCCTCTCGTTTCGCTCTGTTTCAGCCTCCATCGTCTCGTTTCACTCTCTTTTACCCTCTTTCGGCTCGTTTCGCTCTCTTTTACCCTCCTTCATCTCGTTTCGCTCTCTTTCATGCTCCGTCGTCTCGCTACGCCCTGTTTCATCCTCCTTCGTCTCGTTTTGCACACTTTGACCCTCCTTCATCTCGTTTCGCTCTCTTTGACCCTCCTTCGTCTGGTTTAGCTCTCTTTCACCATCCTTGGTCTCGTTTTGTTCTGTTTCACACTCCTTCATCTCGTTTTGCTCTCTTTCACCCTCCTTCGTCTCGTTTTGCTCTCTTTCACCCTCCTTCATCTTGTTTCGCTCTGTACCACCCGCCTTCGTCTCATTTCGCCCTCTTTCACCCTCTTTCGTCTCGTTTCGCTCTCTTTCACCCTCCGTCGTCTCGTTTCCCTCACTTTGACCCTCCTTCATCTCGTTTCGGTCTCTTTCACCCTCCTTCGTCTCATTTCGGTCTCTTTCACCCTCCTTCTTCTTGTTCCGCTCTCGTTTACCCTCCTTCGACTCCTTTCGCTCTCTTTCACCCTCCTTCGTCTCCTTTCCCTCTCTTTCACCCTCCTTCATCTCGTTTCGCTCTCTTTCACCCTCCATCATCTTGTTTCGGTCTCTTTCACCCTCCTTCATTTCGTTCCGCTCTCTTTCACCCTCCTTCGTCTCATTTCGCTCTCTTTGACCCTCCGTCGTCTCGTTTCCCTCACTTTGACCCTCCTTCATCTCGTTTCGCTCTCTTTCACCCTCCTTCTTCTCGTTTCGCTCTCTTTCACCCTGCTTCGCTTCGTTTCGGTCTCTTTCATCCTCCTTCGTCTCGTTCAGCTCTCTTTCACCCTCCTTTAAGTCCTTTCGCTCTCTTACACCCTCCTTTGTCTCGTTTCGCTCTCTTTCACACTCCTTCGACTCGTTTTGCTCTCTTTCACCCGCCTTCATCTCGTTTCACTCTCTTTCACCCTCCTTCTTCTCGTTTCGCTCTCTTTCACCCTCCTTCGTCTCGTTTCGCTCTCTTTCACTCTCCTTCGTCTCCTTTCGGTCTTTTTCATCCTCTTTCGTCTCCTTTCACTCTCTTTCACCCTCCTTCGTCTAGTTTCGCTCTCTTTCACCCTTCTTCATGTCGTATCGCTCTCTTTCACCCTCCTTCATCTTGTTTCGCTCTCTTTCACCCTCCTTCCTCTCGTTTCGCTCTCTTTCACACTCCTTCATCTCGTATCGCTCTGTTTCACCCTGCTTCCTCTCGTTTCTATCGTTTAATGTGGAACTTGTTCAAGGAACAGGTGCTACGTGTCCTTGATATGTATGTCCCTGTCAGGCAGGGAAGAGATGGTCGAGTGAGGGAACCATGGTTGACAAGAGAGGTTGAATGTCTTGTTAAGAGGAAAAAGGTGACTTATGTAAGGCTGAGGAAACAAGGTTCAGACAGGGCATTGGAGGGATACAAGATAGCCAGGAGGGAACTGAAGAAAGGGATTAGGAGAGCTAAGAGAGGGCATGAACAATCTTTGGCGGGTAGGATTAAGGAAAACCCCAAGGCCTTTTACACATATGTGAGAAATATGAGAATGACTAGAGCGAGGGTAGGTCCGATCAAGGACAGTAGCGGGAGATTGTGTATTGAGTCTGAAGAGATAGGCGAGGTCTTGAATGAGTACTTTTCTTCTGTATTTACAAATGAGAGGGGCAATATTGTTGGAGAGGACAGTGTGAAACAGATTGGTAAGCTCGAGGAAATACTTGTTAGGAAGGAAGATGTGTTGGGCATTTTGAAAAACTTGAGGATAGACAAGTCCCCCGGGCCTGACGGGATATATCCAAGGATTCTATGGGAAGCAAGAGATGAAATTGCAGAGCCGTTGGCAATTATCTTTTCGTCCTCACTGTCAACAGGGGTGGTACCAGGGGATTGGAGAGTGGCGAATGTCGTGCCCCTGTTCAAAAAAGGAACTAGGGATAACCCTGGGAATTACAGGCCAGTTAGTCTTACTTCGGTGGTAGGCAAAGTAATGGAAAGGGTACTGAAGGATAGGATTTCTGAGCATCTGGAAAGACACTGCTTGATTAGGGATAGTCAGCACGGATTTGTGAGGGGTAGGTCTTGCCTTACAAATCTTATTGAATTCTTTGAGGAGGTGACCAAGCATGTGGATGAAGGTAAAGCAGTGGATGTAGTGTACATGGATTTTAGTAAGGCATTTGATAAAGTTCCCCATGGTAGGCTTCTGCACAAAGTAAGGAGGCATGGGATAGTGGGAAATTTGGCCAGTTGGATAACGAACTGGCTAACCGATAGAAGTCAGAGAGTGGTGGTGGATGGCAAATATTCAGCCTGGATCCCAGTTACCAGTGGTGTACCGCAGGGATCAGTTCTGGGTCCTCTGCTGTTTCTGATTTTCATTAATGACTTGGATGAGGGAGTTGAAGGGTGGGTCAGTAAATTTGCAGATGATACGAAGATTGGTGGAGTTGTGGATAGTAAGGAGGGCTATTGTCGGCTGCAAAGAGACATAGATAGGATGCAGAGCTGGGCTGAGAAGTGGCAGATGGAGTTTAACCCTGAAAAGTGTGAGGTTGTCCATTTTGGAAGGACAAATATGAATGCGGAATACAGGGTTAACGGTAGAGTTCTTGGCATTGTGGAGGAGCAGAGAGACCTTGGGGTCTATGTTCATACATCTTTGAAAGTTGCCACTCAAGTGGATAGAGCTGTGAAGAAGGCCTATGGTGTGCTCGCGTTCATTAACAGAGGGATTGAATTTAAGAGCCGTGAGGTGATGATGCAGCTGTACAAAACTTTGGTAAGGCCACATTTGGAGTACTGTGTACAGTTCTGGTCGCCTCATTTTAGGAAGGATGTGGAAGCTCTGGAAAAGGTGCAAAGAAGATTTACCAGGATGTTGCCTGGAATGGAGAGTAGGTCTTACGAGGAAAGGTTGAGGGTGCTAGGCCTTTTCTCATTAGAGCGGAGAAGGATGAGGGGCGACGTGATAGAGGTTTATAAGATGATCAGGGGAATAGATAGAGTAGACAGTCAGAGACTTTTTCCCCAGGTGGAACACACCATTACAAGGGGACATAAATTTAAGGTGAAAGGTGGAAGATATAGGAGGGATATCAGAGGTAGGTTCTTTACCCAGAGAGTAGTGGGGGCATGGAATGCACTGCCTGTGGAAGTAGTTGAGTCGGAAACATTAGTGACCTTCAAGCAGCTGTTGGATAGGTACATGGATTACGGGAAAATGATATAGTGTAGATTTATTTGTTCTTAAGGGCAGCACGGTAGCATTGTGGATAGCACAATTGCTTCACAGATCCATGGTCCCAGATTCGATTCCGGCTTGGGTCATTGTCTGTGCGGAGTCTGCACGTCCTCCCCGTGTCTGCGTGGGTTTCCTCCGGGTGCTCCGGTTTCCTCCCACAGTCCAAAGATGTGCGGGTTAGGTGAATTGGCCAATGATAAATTGCCCTTAATGTCCAAATTGCCCTTGGTGTTGGGTGGAGGTGTTGAGTTTGGGTAGGGTGCTCTTTCCAAGAGCTGGTGCAGACTCAGGGGGCCGAATGGCCTCCTTCTGCACTGTAGATTCAATGATAATCTATGATTAATCTAGGACAAAGGTTCGGCACAACATCGTGTGCCGAAGGGCCTGTTCTGTGCTGTATTTTCTATGTTCTATGTTTCGCTCTGTTTCAGCCTCCATCGTCTCGTTTCACTCTCTTTTACCCTCTTTCGTCTCGTTTCGCTCTCTTTTACCCTCCTTCATCTCGTTTCGCTCTCTTTCATGCTCTGTCGTCTCGCTACGCCCTGTTTCACCCTCCTTCGTCTCGTTTTGCACACTTTGACCCTCGTTCATCTCGTTTCGCTCTCTTTGACCCTCCTTCGTCTGGTTTAGCTCTCTTTCACCATCCTTGGTCTCGTTTTGATCTGTTTCACACTCCTTCGTCTCGTTTTGCTCTCTTTCACCCTCCTTCGTCTCGTTTTGCTCTCTTTCACCCTCCTTCATCTCGTTTCGCTCTCTTTCACCCTCCTTCGTCTCGTTTCGCCCTCTTTCACCCTCTTTCATCTCGTTTCGCTCTCTTTCACCCTCCTTCGTCTCGTTTCGCTCTCCTTCACCCTCCTTCGTCTCGTTTCGGTCTCTTTCACTCTCCTTTGTCACCTTTCGGTCTTTTTCATCCTCCTTCGTCTCCTTTCGCCCTCTTTCACCCTCCTTCGTCTAGTTTCACTCTCTTTCACCCTTCTTCATGTCGTATCGCTCTCTTTCACCCTCCTTCATCTCATTTCGCTCTCTTTCACCGTCCTTCCTCTCGTTTCACTCTCTTTCACACTCCTTCATCTCGTTTCGCTCTGTTTCACCCTGCTTCCTCACGTTTCGCTCTGTTTCAACCTCCATCGTATCGTTTCACTCTCTTTTACCCTCTTTCGTCTCGTTTCGCTCTCTTTTACCCTCCTTCATCTCGTTTCGCTCTCTTTCATGCTCCGTCGTCTCGCTACGCCCTGTTTCACCCTCCTTCGTCTCATTTTGCCCTCTTTGACCCTCCTTCATCTCGTTTCGCTCTCTTTGACCCTCCTTCGTCTCGTTTAGCTCTCTTTCACCATCCTTGGTCTCGTTTTGTTCTGTTTCACACTCCTTGGTCTCGTTTTGCTCTCTTTCACCCTCCTTCGTCTCGTTTCGCTCTCTTTCACCCTCATTCGTCTTGTTTCGCTCTGTGCCACCTGCCTTCGTCTCATTTCGCCCTCCTTCGTCTCGTTTCGCTCTCATTCATGCTCCTTCTTCTCGTTTCGCTCTCTTTCACCCTCCTTCATCTCGTTTCGCTCCCTTTCACCCTCCTTCATCTCGTTTCGCTCTCTTTCACCTTCCTTCATCTCGTTTCTATCTCTTTCACCCGATTTGGTATCGTTTCGCTCTCTTCCACCCTCCTTCATCCCGATTCGCTTTCAATCACCCTCCTTCGTCTCGTTTCGCTCTCTTTCACCCTCCTTCATCTCCTTTCACTCTGTTTCACCCTCCTTCGTCTCGTTTCGCTCTCTTTCAACCTCCTTCATCTCGTTTCGCTCTCTTTCACCCTCCTTCGTCTCGTTTCGCCGTCATTCACAATCCTTCTTCTAGTTTCCCTCTCTTTCACCCTCCTTCGTCTCGTTTCGCTCTCTTTCACCCTCGTTCATCTCGTTCCGCTCTCTTTCACCCTCCTTCGTCTCGTTTCGCTCTCTTTCACCCTCCTTTGTCTCATTTTGCTCTCGTTCACCCTACTTCGTCTTGTTTCGCTCTCTTGCACCCAGCTTCATCTCGTTTCGCTCTCTTTCACCCTCCTTCGTCTCGTTTCGCTCTCTTTCACCCAGCTTCATCTCGTTTCGCTCTCTTTCACCCTCCTTTGTCTCGTTTCGCTCTCTTTCACACTCCTTCGACTCGTTTCGCTCTCTTTCACCCGCCTTCATCTCGTTTCACTCTCTTTCACCCTCGTTTTTCTCGTTTCGCTCTCTTTCACCCTCCTTCGTCTCGTTTCGCTCTCTTTCACTCTCCTTCGTCTCCTTTCGGTCATTTTCATCCTCCTTCGTCTCCTTTAGCTCTATTTCACCCTCCTTCGTCTAGTTTCACTCTCTTTCACCCTTCTTCATGTCGTCTCGCTCTCTTTCACCCTCCTTCATCTCATTTCGCTCTCTTTCACCCTCCTTCCTCTCGTTTCGCTCTCTTTCACACTCCTTCATCTCGTTTCGCTCTGTTTCACCCTGCTTCCTCTTGTTTCGCGCTGTTTCAACCTCCATCGCCTCGTTTCACTCTCTTTTACCCTCTTTCGTCTCGTTTCGCTCTTTTACCCTCCTTCATCTCGTTTCGCTCTCTTTCATGCTCCGTCGTCTCGCTACGCCCTGTTTCACCCTCCTTCGTCTCGTTTTGCCCTCTTTGACCCTCCTTCATCTCGTTTCACTCTCATTGACCCTCCTTCGTCTCGTTTAGCTCTCTTTCACCATCCTTGGTCTCGTTTTGTTCTGTTTCACACTCCTTCATCTCGTTTTGTTCTCTTTCACCCTCCTTCGTCTCGTTTCGCTCTCTTTCACCCTCCTCCGTCTTGTTTCCCTCTGTACCACCCGCCTTCGTCTCATTTCGCCCTCCTTCGTCTCGTTTCGCTCTCATTCATGCTCCTTCTTCTCGTTTCGCTCTCTTTCTCCCTCCTTCATCTCGTTTCGCTCCTTTTCACCCTCCTTCGTCTCGTTTCGCTCTCTTTCACCTTCCTTTGTCTCGTTTCTATCTCTTTCACCCGATTTGGTATCGTTTCGCTCTCTTCCACCCTCCTTCATCTCGTTTCGCTTTCCATCACCCTC
This sequence comes from Scyliorhinus torazame, assembly GCF_047496885.1. Lineage (NCBI taxonomy): Eukaryota > Metazoa > Chordata > Chondrichthyes > Carcharhiniformes > Scyliorhinidae > Scyliorhinus > Scyliorhinus torazame. Next base: position 327,872,786 of record NC_092712.1, on the reverse strand, counting down.
CTTCGTCTCGTTTCGCTCTCTTTCACCCTCCTTCATCACGTTTCGCTCTCTTTCACCCTCCTTCGCCTCGTTTCACTCTCTTTCACCCTGCTTCTTCTCGTTTCGCTCTCTTTCACCCTCCTTCATCTCGTTTCGCTCTCTTTCACCCTCCTTCGCCTCGTATCGGTCTCTTTCATCCTCCTTCGTCTCGTTCCGCTCTCTTTCACCCTCCTTCGTCTCCTTTCGCTCTGTTTCAACCTCCTTCGTCTCGTTTCGCTCTCTTTCACCCTACTTCATCTCGTTTCGCTCTCTTTGACCCTACTTCATCTCGTTTCGCTCTCTTTCACCCTCCTTCGTCTCGTTTCGCTCTCTTTCACCCTCCTTCTTCTCGTTTTGGTCTCTTTCACCCTCCTTCGTCTCGTTCCGTTCTCTTTCACCCTCCGTCATCTCGTTTCTGTCTCTTTCACCCTCCTTCGTCTCAATTCGGTCTCTTTCACCCTCCTTCTTCTTGTTCCGCTCTCGTTTACCCTCCTTCGACTCCTTTCGCTCTCTTTCACCCACCTTCGTCTCCTTTCCCTCTTTTTCACCCTCCTTCGTCTCGTTTCGCTCTCTTTCACCCTCCATCATCTCGTTTCGGTCTCTTTCACCCTCCTTCATTTCGTTCCGCTCTCTTTCACCCTCCTTCGTCTCATTTCGCTCTCTTTGACCCTCCGGCGTCTCGTTTCCCTCACTTTGACCCTCCTTCATCTCGTTTCGCTCTCTTTCACCCTCCTTCGTCTCGTTTCACCCTCTTTCACCCTCTTTCGTCTCGTTTCGCTCTCTTTCACCCTCCTTCGTCTCGTTTCGCTCTCTTTCACCCTCCTTCGCTTCGTTTCGGTCTCTTTCATCCTTCTTCGTCTCGTTCAGCTCTCTTTCACCCTCCTTTAACTCCTTTCGCTCTCTTACACCCTCCTTTGTCTCGTTTCGCTCTCTTTCACCCTCTTTCTTCTCATTTCGCTCTCTTTCACCCTCCTTCGTCTCGTTTCGCTCTCTTTCACTCTCCTTCATCTCCTTTCGGGCTTTTTCATCCTCCTTTGTCTCCTTTCACTCTCTTTCACCCTCCTTCGTCTAGTTTCGCTCTCTTTCACCCTTCTTCATGTCGTATCGCTCTCTTTCACCCTCCTTCATCTCGTTTCGCTCTCTTTCACCCTCCTTCCTCTCGTTTCGCTCTCTTTCACACTCCTTCATCTCGTTTCGCTCTGTTTCACCCTGCTTCCTCTCGTTTCGCTCTGTTTCAGCCTCCATCGTCTCGTTTCACTCTCTTTTACCCTCTTTCGGCTCGTTTCGCTCTCTTTTACCCTCCTTCATCTCGTTTCGCTCTCTTTCATGCTCCGTCGTCTCGCTACGCCCTGTTTCATCCTCCTTCGTCTCGTTTTGCACACTTTGACCCTCCTTCATCTCGTTTCGCTCTCTTTGACCCTCCTTCGTCTGGTTTAGCTCTCTTTCACCATCCTTGGTCTCGTTTTGTTCTGTTTCACACTCCTTCGTCTCGTTTTGCTCTCTTTCACCCTCCTTCGTCTCGTTTTGCTCTCTTTCACCCTCCTTCATCTTGTTTCGCTCTGTACCACCCGCCTTCGTCTCATTTCGCCCTCTTTCACCCTCTTTCGTCTCGTTTCGCTCTCTTTCACCCTCCGTCGTCTCGTTTCCCTCACTTTGACCCTCCTTCATCTCGTTTCGGTCTCTTTCACCCTCCTTCGTCTCATTTCGGTCTCTTTCACCCTCCTTCTTCTTGTTCCGCTCTCGTTTACCCTCCTTCGACTCCTTTCGCTCTCTTTCACCCTCCTTCGTCTCCTTTCCCTCTCTTTCACCCTCCTTCGTCTCGTTTCGCTCTCTTTCACCCTCCATCATCTTGTTTCGGTCTCTTTCACCCTCCTTCATTTCGTTCCGCTCTCTTTCACCCTCCTTCGTCTCATTTCGCTCTCTTTGACCCTCCGTCGTCTCGTTTCCCTCACTTTGACCCTCCTTCATCTCGTTTCGCTCTCTTTCACCCTCCTTCTTCTCGTTTCGCTCTCTTTCACCCTGCTTCGCTTCGTTTCGGTCTCTTTCATCCTCCTTCGTCTCGTTCAGCTCTCTTTCACCCTCCTTTAAGTCCTTTCGCTCTCTTACACCCTCCTTTGTCTCGTTTCGCTCTCTTTCACACTCCTTCGACTCGTTTTGCTCTCTTTCACCCGCCTTCATCTCGTTTCACTCTCTTTCACCCTCCTTCTTCTCGTTTCGCTCTCTTTCACCCTCCTTCGTCTCGTTTCGCTCTCTTGCACTCTCCTTCGTCTCCTTTCGGTCTTTTTCATCCTCTTTCGTCTCCTTTCACTCTCTTTCACCCTCCTTCGTCTAGTTTCGCTCTCTTTCACCCTTCTTCATGTCGTATCGCTCTCTTTCACCCTCCTTCATCTCGTTTCGCTCTCTTTCACCCTCCTTCCTCTCGTTTCGCTCTCTTTCACACTCCTTCATCTCGTATCGCTCTGTTTCACCCTGCTTCCTCTCGTTTCGCTCTGTTTCAGCCTCCATCGTCTCGTTTCACTCTCTTTTACCCTCTTTCGTCTCGTTTCGCTCTCTTTTACCCTCCTTCATCTCGTTTCGCTCTCTTTCATGCTCTGTCGTCTCGCTACGCCCTGTTTCACCCTCCTTCGTCTCGTTTTGCACACTTTGACCCTCCTTCATCTCGTTTCGCTCTCTTTGACCCTCCTTCGTCTGGTTTAGCTCTCTTTCACCATCCTTGGTCTCGTTTTGTTCTGTTTCACACTCCTTCGTCTCGTTTTGCTCTCTTTCACCCTCCTTCGTCTCGTTTTGCTCTCTTTCACCCTCCTTCATCTCGTTTCGCTCTCTTTCACCCTCCTTCGTCTCGTTTCGCCCTCTTTCACCCTCTTTCATCTCGTTTCGCTCTCTTTCACCCTCCTTCGTCTCGTTTCACTCTCCTTCACCCTCCTTCGTCTCGTTTCGGTCTCTTTCACTCTCCTTTGTCACCTTTCGGTCTTTTTCATCCTCCTTCGTCTCCTTTCGCTCTCTTTCACCCTCCTTCGTCTAGTTTCACTCTCTTTCACCCTTCTTCATGTCGTATCGCTCTCTTTCACCCTCCTTCATCTCATTTCGCTCTCTTTCACCGTCCTTCCTCTCGTTTCACTCTCTTTCACACTCCTTCATCTCGTTTCGCTCTGTTTCACCCTGCTTCCTCACGTTTCGCTCTGTTTCAACCTCCATCGTATCGTTTCACTCTCTTTTACCCTCTTTCGTCTCGTTTCGCTCTCTTTTACCCTCCTTCATCTCGTTTCGCTCTCTTTCATGCTCCGTCGTCTCGCTACGCCCTGTTTCACCCTCCTTCGTCTCATTTTGCCCTCTTTGACCCTCCTTCATCTCGTTTCGCTCTCTTTGACCCTCCTTCGTCTCGTTTAGCTCTCTTTCACCATCCTTGGTCTCGTTTTGTTCTGTTTCACACTCCTTGGTCTCGTTTCGCTCTCTTTCACCCTCCTTCGTCTCGTTTCGCTCTCTTTCACCCTCATTCGTCTTGTTTCGCTCTGTGCCACCTGCCTTCGTCTCATTTCGCCCTCCTTCGTCTCGTTTCGCTCTCATTCATGCTCCTTCTTCTCGTTTCGCTCTCTTTCACCCTCCTTCATCTCGTTTCGCTCCCTTTCACCCTCCTTCATCTCGTTTCGCTCTCTTTCACCTTCCTTCATCTCGTTTCTATCTCTTTCACCCGATTTGGTATCGTTTCGCTCTCTTCCACCCTCCTTCATCTCGATTCGCTTTCAATCACCCTCCTTCGTCTCGTTTCGCTCTCTTTCACCCTCCTTCATCTCCTTTCACTCTGTTTCACCCTCCTTCGTCTCGTTTCGCTCTCTTTCAACCTCCTTCATCTCGTTTCGCTCTCTTTCACCCTCCTTCGTCTCGTTTCGCCGTCATTCACAATCCTTCTTCTAGTTTCCCTCTCTTTCACCCTCCTTTGTCTCGTTTCGCTCTCTTTCACCCTCGTTCATCTCGTTCCGCTCTCTTTCACCCTCCTTCGTCTCGTTTCGCTCTCTTTCACCCTCCTTTGTCTCATTTTGCTCTCGTTCACCCTACTTCGTCTTGTTTCGCTCTCTTGCACCCAGCTTCATCTCGTTTCGCTCTCTTTCACCCTCCTTTGTCTTGTTTCGCTCTCTTTCACCCACCTTCATTTCGTTTCGCTCTCTTTCACCCTCCTTCGCCTCGTTTCGGTCTCTTTCATCCTCCTTCGTCTCGTTCCGCTCTCTTTCACCCTCCTTCGTCTCCTTTCGCTCTGTTTCAACCTCCTTCGTCTCGTTTCGCTCTCTTTCACCCTACTACATCTCGTTTTGCTCTCTTTGACCCTACTTCAACTCGTTTCGCTCTCTTTCACCCTCCTTCGTCTCGTTTCGCTCTCTTTCACCCTCCTTCTTCTCGTTTTGCTCTCTTTCACCCTCCTTCGTCTCGTTTCGCTCTCTTTCACCCTCCGTCATCTCGTTTTGGTCTCTTTCACCCCCCTTCGTCTCGTTTCGGTCTCATTCACCCTCCTTCTTCTTGTTCTGCTCTCGTTTACCCTCCTTCGACTCCTTTCGCTCTCTTTCACCCACCTTTATCTCCTTTCCCTCTCTTTCACCCTCCTTCGTCTCGTTTCGCTCTCTTTCGCCCTCCTTCCTCTCGTTTCGCTCTCTTTCACACTCCTTCATCTCGTTTTGCTCTGTTTCACCCTGCTTCCTCTCGTTTCGCTCTGTTTCAGCCTCCATCGTCTCGTTTCACTCTCTTTTACCCTCTTTCGTCTCGTTTCGCTCTCTTTTACCCTCCTTCATCTCGTTTCGCTCTCTTTCATGCTCCGTCGTCTCGCTACGCCCTGTTTCACCCTCCTTCGTCTCGTTTTGCACACTTTGACCCTCCTTCATCTCGTTTCGCTCTCTTTGACCCTCCTTCGTCTGGTTTAGCTCTCTTTCACCATCCTTGGTCTCGTTTTGTTCTGTTTCACACTCCTTCGTCTCGTTGTGCTCTCTTTCACCCTCCTTCGTCTCTTTCACCCTCCTTCGTCTAGTTTCGCTCTCTTTCACCCTTCTTCATGTCGTATCGCTCTCTTTCACCCTCCTTCATCTCGTTTCGCCCTCTTTCACCCTCCTTCCTCTCGTTTCGCTCTCTTTCACACTCCTTCATCTCGTTTCGCTCTGTTTCACCCTGCTTCCTCTCGTTTCGCTCTGTTTCAGCCTCCATCGTCTCCCTTCGCTCTGTTTCAACCTCCTTCGTCTCGTTTCGCTCTCTTTCACCCTACTTCATCTCGTTTCGCTCTCTTTGACCCTACTTCATCTCGTTTCGCTCTCTTTCACCCTCCTTCATCTCGTTTCGCTCTCTTTCACCCTCCTTCTTATCGTTTTGCTCTCTTTCACCCTCCTTTGTCTCGTTTCGCTCTCTTTCACACTCCGTCGTCTCGTTTCGGTCTCTTTCACCCTCCTTCGTCTCATTTCGGTCTCTTTCACCCTCCTTCTTCTTGTTCCGCTCTCGTTTACCCTCCTTCGACTCCTTTCGCTCTCTTTCACTCTCCTTCGTCACGTTTCGCTCTCTTTCACCCTCCTTCGTCTCCTTTTCCTCTCTTTCACCCTCCTTCGTCTCGTTTCGCACTCTTTCACCCTCTTTCATCTCGTTTCGGTCTCTTTCACCCTCCTTCATTTCGTTCCGCACTCTTTGACCCTCCGTCGTCTCCTTTCCCTCACTTTGACCCTCCTTCATCTCGTTTCGCTCTCTTTCACCCTCCTTCGTCTTGTTTCGCCCTTTTTCACCCTCTTTCGTCTCGTTTCGCTCTCTTTCACCCTCCTTCGTCTCGTTTCGCTCTCTTTCACCCTCCTTCACTTCGTTTCGGTCTCTTTCATCCTCCTTCGTCTCGTTCAGCTCTCTTTCACCCTCCTTTAGCTCCTTTCGCTCTCTTACACCCTCCTCTGTCTCGTTTCGCTCTCTTTCACACTCCTTCGACTCGTTTTGCTCTCTTTCACCCGCCTTCATCTCGCTTCACTCTCTTTCACCCTCCTTCTTCTCGTTTCGCTCTCTTTCACCCTCCTTCGTCTCGTTTCGCTCTCTTTCACTCTCCTTCGTCTCCTTTCGGTCTTTTTCATCCTCCTTCGTCTCCTTTCGCTCTCTTACACCCTCCTTCGTCTAGTTTCGCTCTCTTTCACCCTTCTTCATCTCGTTTCGCTCTGTTTCACCCAGCTTCCTCTCGTTTCGCTCTCTTTCACCCTCCTTCCTCTCGTTTCACTCTCTTTTACCCTCTTTCGTCTCGTTTCGCTCTCTTTTACCCTCCTTCATCTCGTTTCGCTCTCTTTCATGCTCCGTCGTCTCGCTATGCCCTCTTTCACCCTCCTTCGTCTCGTTTTGCACTCTTTGACCCTCCTTCATCTCGTTTCGCTCTCTTTGACCCGCCTTCGTCTCGTTTAGCTCTCTTTCACCATCCTTGGTCTCGTTTTGTTCTGTTTCACACTCCTTCGTCTTGTTTTGCTCTCTTTCACCCTCCTTCGTCTCGTTTCGCTCTCTTTCACCCTCCTTCGTCTTGTTTCGCTCTGTACCACCCGCCTTCGTCTCATTTCGCCCTCTTTCACCCTCTTTCGTCTCGTTTCGCTCTCTTTCACCCTCCGTCGTCTCGTTTCCCTCACTTTGACCCTCCTACATCTCGTTTCGCTCTCTTTCACCCTCCTTCGTCTTGTTTCGCCCTCTTTCACCCTCTTTCATCTCGTTTCGCTCTCTTTCACCCTCCTTCGTCTCGTTTCGCTCTCTTTCACCCTCCTTCGCTTTGTTTCGGTCTCTTTCATCGTCCTTCGTCTCGTTCAGCTCTCTTTCACCCTCCTTTAACTCCTTTCGCTCTCTTTCACCCTCCTTTGTCTCGTTTCGCTCTCTTTCACACTCCTTCGACTCGTTTCGCTCTCTTTCACCCGCCTTCATCTCGTTTCACTCTCTTTCACCCTCGTTTTTCTCGTTTCGCTCTCTTTCACCCTCCTTCGTCTCGTTTCGCTCTCTTTCACTCTCCTTCGTCTCCTTTCGGTCATTTTCATCCTCCTTCGTCTCCTTTAGCTCTATTTCACCCTCCTTCGTCTAGTTTCACTCTCTTTCACCCTTCTTCATGTCGTCTCGCTCTCTTTCACCCTCCTTCATCTCATTTCGCTCTCTTTCACCCTCCTTCCTCTCGTTTCGCTCTCTTTCACACTCCTTCATCTCGTTTCGCTCTGTTTCACCCTGCTTCCTCTTGTTTCGCGCTGTTTCAACCTCCATCGTCTCGTTTCACTCTCTTTTACCCTCTTTCGTCTCGTTTCGCTCTCTTTTACCCTCCTTCATCTCGTTTCGCTCTCTTTCATGCTCCGTCGTCTCGCTACGCCCTGTTTCACCCTCCTTCGTCTCGTTTTGCCCTCTTTGACCCTCCTTCATCTCGTTTCGCTCTCATTGACCCTCCTTCGTCTCGTTTAGCTCTCTTTCACCATCCTTGGTCTCGTTTTGTTCTGTTTCACACTCCTTCATCTCGTTTTGTTCTCTTTCACCCTCCTTCGTCTCGTTTCGCTCTCTTTCACCCTCCTCCGTCTTGTTTCCCTCTGTACCACCCGCCTTCGTCTCATTTCGCCCTCCTTCGTCTCGTTTCGCTCTCATTCATGCTCCTTCTTCTCGTTTCGCTCTCTTTCTCCCTCCTTCATCTCGTTTCGCTCCTTTTCACCCTCCTTCGTCTCGTTTCGCTCTCTTTCACCTTCCTTTGTCTCGTTTCTATCTCTTTCACCCGATTTGGTATCGTTTCGCTCTCTTCCACCCTCCTTCATCTCGTTTCGCTTTCCATCACCCTCCTTCGTCTCGTTTCGCTCTCTTTCACCCTCCTTCATCACGTTTCGCTCTCTTTCACCCTCCTTCGCCTCGTTTCACTCTCTTTCACCCTGCTTCTTCTCGTTTCGCTCTCTTTCACCCTCCTTCATCTCGTTTCGCTCTCTTTCACCCTCCTTCATCTCGTTTCGGTCTCTTTCACCCTCCTTCATCTCGTTTCGGTCTCTTTCACCCTCCTTCATCTCATTTCGCTCTCTTTCACCCTCCTTCCTCTCGTTTCGCTCTCTTTCACACTCCTTCATCTCGTTTCGCTCTGTTTCACCCTGCTTCCTCTTGTTTCGCGCTGTTTCAACCTCCATCGCCTCGTTTCACTCTCTTTTACCCTCTTTCGTCTCGTTTCGCTCTTTTACCCTCCTTCATCTCGTTTCGCTCTCTTTCATGCTCCGTCGTCTCGCTACGCCCTGTTTCACCCTCCTTCGTCTCGTTTTGCCCTCTTTGACCCTCCTTCATCTCGTTTCACTCTCATTGACCCTCCTTCGTCTCGTTTAGCTCTCTTTCACCATCCTTGGTCTCGTTTTGTTCTGTTTCACACTCCTTCATCTCGTTTTGTTCTCTTTCACCCTCCTTCGTCTCGTTTCGCTCTCTTTCACCCTCCTCCGTCTTGTTTCCCTCTGTACCACCCGCCTTCGTCTCATTTCGCCCTCCTTCGTCTCGTTTCGCTCTCATTCATGCTCCTTCTTCTCGTTTCGCTCTCTTTCTCCCTCCTTCATCTCGTTTCGCTCCTTTTCACCCTCCTTCGTCTCGTTTCGCTCTCTTTCACCTTCCTTTGTCTCGTTTCTATCTCTTTCACCCGATTTGGTATCGTTTCGCTCTCTTCCACCCTCCTTCATCTCGTTTCGCTTTCCATCACCCTCCTTCGTCTCGTTTCGCTCTCTTTCACCCTCCTTCATCACGTTTCGCTCTCTTTCACCCTCCTTCGCCTCGTTTCACTCTCTTTCACCCTGCTTCTTCTCGTTTCGCTCTCTTTCACCCTCCTTCATCTCGTTTCGCTCTCTTTCACCCTCCTTCGCCTCGTATCGGTCTCTTTCATCCTCCTTCGTCTCGTTCCGCTCTCTTTCACCCTCCTTCGTCTCCTTTCGCTCTGTTTCAACCTCCTTCGTCTCGTTTCGCTCTCTTTCACCCTACTTCATCTCGTTTCGCTCTCTTTGACCCTACTTCATCTCGTTTCGCTCTCTTTCACCCTCCTTCGTCTCGTTTCGCTCTCTTTCACCCTCCTTCTTCTCGTTTTGGTCTCTTTCACCCTCCTTCGTCTCGTTCCGTTCTCTTTCACCCTCCGTCATCTCGTTTCTGTCTCTTTCACCCTCCTTCGTCTCAATTCGGTCTCTTTCACCCTCCTTCTTCTTGTTCCGCTCTCGTTTACCCTCCTTCGACTCCTTTCGCTCTCTTTCACCCACCTTCGTCTCCTTTCCCTCTTTTTCACCCTCCTTCGTCTCGTTTCGCTCTCTTTCACCCTCCATCATCTCGTTTCGGTCTCTTTCACCCTCCTTCATTTCGTTCCGCTCTCTTTCACCCTCCTTCGTCTCATTTCGCTCTCTTTGACCCTCCGGCGTCTCGTTTCCCTCACTTTGACCCTCCTTCATCTCGTTTCGCTCTCTTTCACCCTCCTTCGTCTCGTTTCACCCTCTTTCACCCTCTTTCGTCTCGTTTCGCTCTCTTTCACCCTCCTTCGTCTCGTTTCGCTCTCTTTCACCCTCCTTCGCTTCGTTTCGGTCTCTTTCATCCTTCTTCGTCTCGTTCAGCTCTCTTTCACCCTCCTTTAACTCCTTTCGCTCTCTTACACCCTCCTTTGTCTCGTTTCGCTCTCTTTCACCCTCTTTCTTCTCATTTCGCTCTCTTTCACCCTCCTTCGTCTCGTTTCGCTCTCTTTCACTCTCCTTCATCTCCTTTCGGGCTTTTTCATCCTCCTTTGTCTCCTTTCACTCTCTTTCACCCTCCTTCGTCTAGTTTCGCTCTCTTTCACCCTTCTTCATGTCGTATCGCTCTCTTTCACCCTCCTTCATCTCGTTTCGCTCTCTTTCACCCTCCTTCCTCTCGTTTCGCTCTCTTTCACACTCCTTCATCTCGTTTCGCTCTGTTTCACCCTGCTTCCTCTCGTTTCGCTCTGTTTCAGCCTCCATCGTCTCGTTTCACTCTCTTTTACCCTCTTTCGGCTCGTTTCGCTCTCTTTTACCCTCCTTCATCTCGTTTCGCTCTCTTTCATGCTCCGTCGTCTCGCTACGCCCTGTTTCATCCTCCTTCGTCTCGTTTTGCACACTTTGACCCTCCTTCATCTCGTTTCGCTCTCTTTGACCCTCCTTCGTCTGGTTTAGCTCTCTTTCACCATCCTTGGTCTCGTTTTGTTCTGTTTCACACTCCTTCGTCTCGTTTTGCTCTCTTTCACCCTCCTTCGTCTCGTTTTGCTCTCTTTCACCCTCCTTCATCTTGTTTCGCTCTGTACCACCCGCCTTCGTCTCATTTCGCCCTCTTTCACCCTCTTTCGTCTCGTTTCGCTCTCTTTCACCCTCCGTCGTCTCGTTTCCCTCACTTTGACCCTCCTTCATCTCGTTTCGGTCTCTTTCACCCTCCTTCGTCTCATTTCGGTCTCTTTCACCCTCCTTCTTCTTGTTCCGCTCTCGTTTACCCTCCTTCGACTCCTTTCGCTCTCTTTCACCCTCCTTCGTCTCCTTTCCCTCTCTTTCACCCTCCTTCGTCTCGTTTCGCTCTCTTTCACCCTCCATCATCTTGTTTCGGTCTCTTTCACCCTCCTTCATTTCGTTCCGCTCTCTTTCACCCTCCTTCGTCTCATTTCGCTCTCTTTGACCCTCCGTCGTCTCGTTTCCCTCACTTTGACCCTCCTTCATCTCGTTTCGCTCTCTTTCACCCTCCTTCTTCTCGTTTCGCTCTCTTTCACCCTGCTTCGCTTCGTTTCGGTCTCTTTCATCCTCCTTCGTCTCGTTCAGCTCTCTTTCACCCTCCTTTAAGTCCTTTCGCTCTCTTACACCCTCCTTTGTCTCGTTTCGCTCTCTTTCACACTCCTTCGACTCGTTTTGCTCTCTTTCACCCGCCTTCATCTCGTTTCACTCTCTTTCACCCTCCTTCTTCTCGTTTCGCTCTCTTTCACCCTCCTTCGTCTCGTTTCGCTCTCTTGCACTCTCCTTCGTCTCCTTTCGGTCTTTTTCATCCTCTTTCGTCTCCTTTCACTCTCTTTCACCCTCCTTCGTCTAGTTTCGCTCTCTTTCACCCTTCTTCATGTCGTATCGCTCTCTTTCACCCTCCTTCATCTCGTTTCGCTCTCTTTCACCCTCCTTCCTCTCGTTTCGCTCTCTTTCACACTCCTTCATCTCGTATCGCTCTGTTTCACCCTGCTTCCTCTCGTTTCGCTCTGTTTCAGCCTCCATCGTCTCGTTTCACTCTCTTTTACCCTCTTTCGTCTCGTTTCGCTCTCTTTTACCCTCCTTCATCTCGTTTCGCTCTCTTTCATGCTCTGTCGTCTCGCTACGCCCTGTTTCACCCTCCTTCGTCTCGTTTTGCACACTTTGACCCTCCTTCATCTCGTTTCGCTCTCTTTGACCCTCCTTCGTCTGGTTTAGCTCTCTTTCACCATCCTTGGTCTCGTTTTGTTCTGTTTCACACTCCTTCGTCTCGTTTTGCTCTCTTTCACCCTCCTTCGTCTCGTTTTGCTCTCTTTCACCCTCCTTCATCTCGTTTCGCTCTCTTTCACCCTCCTTCGTCTCGTTTCGCCCTCTTTCACCCTCTTTCATCTCGTTTCGCTCTCTTTCACCCTCCTTCGTCTCGTTTCACTCTCCTTCACCCTCCTTCGTCTCGTTTCGGTCTCTTTCACTCTCCTTTGTCACCTTTCGGTCTTTTTCATCCTCCTTCGTCTCCTTTCGCTCTCTTTCACCCTCCTTCGTCTAGTTTCACTCTCTTTCACCCTTCTTCATGTCGTATCGCTCTCTTTCACCCTCCTTCATCTCATTTCGCTCTCTTTCACCGTCCTTCCTCTCGTTTCACTCTCTTTCACACTCCTTCATCTCGTTTCGCTCTGTTTCACCCTGCTTCCTCACGTTTCGCTCTGTTTCAACCTCCATCGTATCGTTTCACTCTCTTTTACCCTCTTTCGTCTCGTTTCGCTCTCTTTTACCCTCCTTCATCTCGTTTCGCTCTCTTTCATGCTCCGTCGTCTCGCTACGCCCTGTTTCACCCTCCTTCGTCTCATTTTGCCCTCTTTGACCCTCCTTCATCTCGTTTCGCTCTCTTTGACCCTCCTTCGTCTCGTTTAGCTCTCTTTCACCATCCTTGGTCTCGTTTTGTTCTGTTTCACACTCCTTGGTCTCGTTTCGCTCTCTTTCACCCTCCTTCGTCTCGTTTCGCTCTCTTTCACCCTCATTCGTCTTGTTTCGCTCTGTGCCACCTGCCTTCGTCTCATTTCGCCCTCCTTCGTCTCGTTTCGCTCTCATTCATGCTCCTTCTTCTCGTTTCGCTCTCTTTCACCCTCCTTCATCTCGTTTCGCTCCCTTTCACCCTCCTTCATCTCGTTTCGCTCTCTTTCACCTTCCTTCATCTCGTTTCTATCTCTTTCACCCGATTTGGTATCGTTTCGCTCTCTTCCACCCTCCTTCATCTCGATTCGCTTTCAATCACCCTCCTTCGTCTCGTTTCGCTCTCTTTCACCCTCCTTCATCTCCTTTCACTCTGTTTCACCCTCCTTCGTCTCGTTTCGCTCTCTTTCAACCTCCTTCATCTCGTTTCGCTCTCTTTCACCCTCCTTCGTCTCGTTTCGCCGTCATTCACAATCCTTCTTCTAGTTTCCCTCTCTTTCACCCTCCTTTGTCTCGTTTCGCTCTCTTTCACCCTCGTTCATCTCGTTCCGCTCTCTTTCACCCTCCTTCGTCTCGTTTCGCTCTCTTTCACCCTCCTTTGTCTCATTTTGCTCTCGTTCACCCTACTTCGTCTTGTTTCGCTCTCTTGCACCCAGCTTCATCTCGTTTCGCTCTCTTTCACCCTCCTTTGTCTTGTTTCGCTCTCTTTCACCCACCTTCATTTCGTTTCGCTCTCTTTCACCCTCCTTCGCCTCGTTTCGGTCTCTTTCATCCTCCTTCGTCTCGTTCCGCTCTCTTTCACCCTCCTTCGTCTCCTTTCGCTCTGTTTCAACCTCCTTCGTCTCGTTTCGCTCTCTTTCACCCTACTACATCTCGTTTTGCTCTCTTTGACCCTACTTCAACTCGTTTCGCTCTCTTTCACCCTCCTTCGTCTCGTTTCGCTCTCTTTCACCCTCCTTCTTCTCGTTTTGCTCTCTTTCACCCTCCTTCGTCTCGTTTCGCTCTCTTTCACCCTCCGTCATCTCGTTTTGGTCTCTTTCACCCCCCTTCGTCTCGTTTCGGTCTCATTCACCCTCCTTCTTCTTGTTCTGCTCTCGTTTACCCTCCTTCGACTCCTTTCGCTCTCTTTCACCCACCTTTATCTCCTTTCCCTCTCTTTCACCCTCCTTCGTCTCGTTTCGCTCTCTTTCGCCCTCCTTCCTCTCGTTTCGCTCTCTTTCACACTCCTTCATCTCGTTTTGCTCTGTTTCACCCTGCTTCCTCTCGTTTCGCTCTGTTTCAGCCTCCATCGTCTCGTTTCACTCTCTTTTACCCTCTTTCGTCTCGTTTCGCTCTCTTTTACCCTCCTTCATCTCGTTTCGCTCTCTTTCATGCTCCGTCGTCTCGCTACGCCCTGTTTCACCCTCCTTCGTCTCGTTTTGCACACTTTGACCCTCCTTCATCTCGTTTCGCTCTCTTTGACCCTCCTTCGTCTGGTTTAGCTCTCTTTCACCATCCTTGGTCTCGTTTTGTTCTGTTTCACACTCCTTCGTCTCGTTGTGCTCTCTTTCACCCTCCTTCGTCTCTTTCACCCTCCTTCGTCTAGTTTCGCTCTCTTTCACCCTTCTTCATGTCGTATCGCTCTCTTTCACCCTCCTTCATCTCGTTTCGCCCTCTTTCACCCTCCTTCCTCTCGTTTCGCTCTCTTTCACACTCCTTCATCTCGTTTCGCTCTGTTTCACCCTGCTTCCTCTCGTTTCGCTCTGTTTCAGCCTCCATCGTCTCCCTTCGCTCTGTTTCAACCTCCTTCGTCTCGTTTCGCTCTCTTTCACCCTACTTCATCTCGTTTCGCTCTCTTTGACCCTACTTCATCTCGTTTCGCTCTCTTTCACCCTCCTTCATCTCGTTTCGCTCTCTTTCACCCTCCTTCTTATCGTTTTGCTCTCTTTCACCCTCCTTTGTCTCGTTTCGCTCTCTTTCACACTCCGTCGTCTCGTTTCGGTCTCTTTCACCCTCCTTCGTCTCATTTCGGTCTCTTTCACCCTCCTTCTTCTTGTTCCGCTCTCGTTTACCCTCCTTCGACTCCTTTCGCTCTCTTTCACTCTCCTTCGTCACGTTTCGCTCTCTTTCACCCTCCTTCGTCTCCTTTTCCTCTCTTTCACCCTCCTTCGTCTCGTTTCGCACTCTTTCACCCTCTTTCATCTCGTTTCGGTCTCTTTCACCCTCCTTCATTTCGTTCCGCACTCTTTGACCCTCCGTCGTCTCCTTTCCCTCACTTTGACCCTCCTTCATCTCGTTTCGCTCTCTTTCACCCTCCTTCGTCTTGTTTCGCCCTTTTTCACCCTCTTTCGTCTCGTTTCGCTCTCTTTCACCCTCCTTCGTCTCGTTTCGCTCTCTTTCACCCTCCTTCACTTCGTTTCGGTCTCTTTCATCCTCCTTCGTCTCGTTCAGCTCTCTTTCACCCTCCTTTAGCTCCTTTCGCTCTCTTACACCCTCCTCTGTCTCGTTTCGCTCTCTTTCACACTCCTTCGACTCGTTTTGCTCTCTTTCACCCGCCTTCATCTCGCTTCACTCTCTTTCACCCTCCTTCTTCTCGTTTCGCTCTCTTTCACCCTCCTTCGTCTCGTTTCGCTCTCTTTCACTCTCCTTCGTCTCCTTTCGGTCTTTTTCATCCTCCTTCGTCTCCTTTCGCTCTCTTACACCCTCCTTCGTCTAGTTTCGCTCTCTTTCACCCTTCTTCATCTCGTTTCGCTCTGTTTCACCCAGCTTCCTCTCGTTTCGCTCTCTTTCACCCTCCTTCCTCTCGTTTCACTCTCTTTTACCCTCTTTCGTCTCGTTTCGCTCTCTTTTACCCTCCTTCATCTCGTTTCGCTCTCTTTCATGCTCCGTCGTCTCGCTATGCCCTCTTTCACCCTCCTTCGTCTCGTTTTGCACTCTTTGACCCTCCTTCATCTCGTTTCGCTCTCTTTGACCCGCCTTCGTCTCGTTTAGCTCTCTTTCACCATCCTTGGTCTCGTTTTGTTCTGTTTCACACTCCTTCGTCTTGTTTTGCTCTCTTTCACCCTCCTTCGTCTCGTTTCGCTCTCTTTCACCCTCCTTCGTCTTGTTTCGCTCTGTACCACCCGCCTTCGTCTCATTTCGCCCTCTTTCACCCTCTTTCGTCTCGTTTCGCTCTCTTTCACCCTCCGTCGTCTCGTTTCCCTCACTTTGACCCTCCTACATCTCGTTTCGCTCTCTTTCACCCTCCTTCGTCTTGTTTCGCCCTCTTTCACCCTCTTTCATCTCGTTTCGCTCTCTTTCACCCTCCTTCGTCTCGTTTCGCTCTCTTTCACCCTCCTTCGCTTTGTTTCGGTCTCTTTCATCGTCCTTCGTCTCGTTCAGCTCTCTTTCACCCTCCTTTAACTCCTTTCGCTCTCTTTCACCCTCCTTTGTCTCGTTTCGCTCTCTTTCACACTCCTTCGACTCGTTTCGCTCTCTTTCACCCGCCTTCATCTCGTTTCACTCTCTTTCACCCTCGTTTTTCTCGTTTCGCTCTCTTTCACCCTCCTTCGTCTCGTTTCGCTCTCTTTCACTCTCCTTCGTCTCCTTTCGGTCATTTTCATCCTCCTTCGTCTCCTTTAGCTCTATTTCACCCTCCTTCGTCTAGTTTCACTCTCTTTCACCCTTCTTCATGTCGTCTCGCTCTCTTTCACCCTCCTTCATCTCATTTCGCTCTCTTTCACCCTCCTTCCTCTCGTTTCGCTCTCTTTCACACTCCTTCATCTCGTTTCGCTCTGTTTCACCCTGCTTCCTCTTGTTTCGCGCTGTTTCAACCTCCATCGTCTCGTTTCACTCTCTTTTACCCTCTTTCGTCTCGTTTCGCTCTCTTTTACCCTCCTTCATCTCGTTTCGCTCTCTTTCATGCTCCGTCGTCTCGCTACGCCCTGTTTCACCCTCCTTCGTCTCGTTTTGCCCTCTTTGACCCTCCTTCATCTCGTTTCGCTCTCATTGACCCTCCTTCGTCTCGTTTAGCTCTCTTTCACCATCCTTGGTCTCGTTTTGTTCTGTTTCACACTCCTTCATCTCGTTTTGTTCTCTTTCACCCTCCTTCGTCTCGTTTCGCTCTCTTTCACCCTCCTCCGTCTTGTTTCCCTCTGTACCACCCGCCTTCGTCTCATTTCGCCCTCCTTCGTCTCGTTTCGCTCTCATTCATGCTCCTTCTTCTCGTTTCGCTCTCTTTCTCCCTCCTTCATCTCGTTTCGCTCCTTTTCACCCTCCTTCGTCTCGTTTCGCTCTCTTTCACCTTCCTTTGTCTCGTTTCTATCTCTTTCACCCGATTTGGTATCGTTTCGCTCTCTTCCACCCTCCTTCATCTCGTTTCGCTTTCCATCACCCTCCTTCGTCTCGTTTCGCTCTCTTTCACCCTCCTTCATCACGTTTCGCTCTCTTTCACCCTCCTTCGCCTCGTTTCACTCTCTTTCACCCTGCTTCTTCTCGTTTCGCTCTCTTTCACCCTCCTTCATCTCGTTTCGCTCTCTTTCACCCTCCTTCATCTCGTTTCGGTCTCTTTCACCCTCCTTCATCTCGTTTCGGTCTCTTTCACCCTCCTTTGTCTTGTTTCGCTCTCTTTCACCCACCTTCATTTCGTTTCGCTCTCTTTCACCCTCCTTCGCCTCGTATCGGTCTCTTTCATCCTCCTTCGTCTCGTTCCGCTCTCTTTCACCCTCCTTCGTCTCCTTTCGCTCTGTTTCAACCTCCTTCGTCTCGTTTCGCTCTCTTTCACCCTACTTCATCTCGTTTCGCTCTCTTTGACCCTACTTCATCTCGTTTCGCTCTCTTTCACCCTGCTTCGTCTCGTTTTGCTCTCTTTCACCCTCCTTCTTCTCGTTTTGCTCTCTTTCACCCTCCTTCGTCTCGTTCCGTTCTCTTTCACCCTCCGTCATCTCGTTTCTGTCTCTTTCACCCTCCTTCGTCTCAATTCGGTCTCTTTCACCCTCCTTCTTCTTGTTCCGCTCTCGTTTACCCTCCTTCGACTCCTTTCGCTCTCTTTCACCCACCTTCGTCTCCTTTCCCTCTTTTTCACCCTCCTTCGTCTCGTTTCGCTCTCTTTCACCCTCCATCATCTCGTTTCGGTCTCTTTCACCCTCCTTCATTTCGTTCCGCTCTCTTTCACCCTCCTTCGTCTCATTTCGCTCTCTTTGACCCTCCGGCGTCTCGTTTCCCTCACTTTGACCCTCCTTCATCTCGTTTCGCTCTCTTTCACCCTCCTTCGTCTCGTTTCACCCTCTTTCACCCTCTTTCGTCTCGTTTCGCTCTCTTTCACCCTCCTTCGTCTCGTTTCGCTCTCTTTCACCCTCCTTCGCTTCGTTTCGGTCTCTTTCATCCTCCTTCGTCTCGTTCAGCTCTCTTTCACCCTCCTTTAACTCCTTTCGCTCTCTTACACCCTCCTTTGTCTCGTTTCGCTCTCTTTCACCCTCCTTCTTCTCATTTCGCTCTCGTTCACCCTCCTTCGTCTCGTTTCGCTCTCTTTCACTCTCCTTCGTCTCCTTTCGGGCTTTTTCATCCTCCTTTGTCTCCTTTCACTCTCTTTCACCCTCCTTCGTCTAGTTTCGCTCTCTTTCACCCTTCTTCATGTCGTATCGCTCTCTTTCACCCTCCTTCATCTCGTTTCGCTCTCTTTCACCCTCCTTCCTCTCGTTTCGCTCTCTTTCACACTCCTTCATCTCGTTTCGCTCTGTTTCACCCTGCTTCCTCTCGTTTCGCTCTGTTTCAGCCTCCATCGTCTCGTTTCACTCTCTTTTACCCTCTTTCGGCTCGTTTCGCTCTCTTTTACCCTCCTTCATCTCGTTTCGCTCTCTTTCATGCTCCGTCGTCTCGCTACGCCCTGTTTCATCCTCCTTCGTCTCGTTTTGCACACTTTGACCCTCCTTCATCTCGTTTCGCTCTCTTTGACCCTCCTTCGTCTGGTTTAGCTCTCTTTCACCATCCTTGGTCTCGTTTTGTTCTGTTTCACACTCCTTCGTCTCGTTTTGCTCTCTTTCACCCTCCTTCGTCTCGTTTTGCTCTCTTTCACCCTCCTTCATCTTGTTTCGCTCTGTACCACCCGCCTTCGTCTCATTTCGCCCTCTTTCACCCTCTTTCGTCTCGTTTCGCTCTCTTTCACCCTCCGTCGTCTCGTTTCCCTCACTTTGACCCTCCTTCATCTCGTTTCGGTCTCTTTCACCCTCCTTCGTCTCATTTCGGTCTCTTTCACCCTCCTTCTTCTTGTTCCGCTCTCGTTTACCCTCCTTCGACTCCTTTCGCTCTCTTTCACCCTCCTTCGTCTCCTTTCCCTCTCTTTCACCCTCCTTCGTCTCGTTTCGCTCTCTTTCACCCTCCATCATCTTGTTTCGGTCTCTTTCACCCTCCTTCATTTCGTTCTGCTCTCTTTCACCCTCCTTCGTCTCATTTCGCTCTCTTTGACCCTCCGTCGTCTCGTTTCCCTCACTTTGACCCTCCTTCATCTCGTTTCGCTCTCTTTCACCCTCCTTCTTCTCGTTTCGCTCTCTTTCACCCTGCTTCGCTTCGTTTCGGTCTCTTTCATCCTCCTTCGTCTCGTTCAGCTCTCTTTCACCCTCCTTTAAGTCCTTTCGCTCTCTTACACCCTCCTTTGTCTCGTTTCGCTCTCTTTCACACTCCTTCGACTCGTTTTGCTCTCTTTCACCCGCCTTCATCTCGTTTCACTCTCTTTCACCCTCCTTCTTCTCGTTTCGCTCTCTTTCACCCTCCTTCGTCTCGTTTCGCTCTCTTTCACTCTCCTTCGTCTCCTTTCGGTCTTTTTCATCCTCTTTCGTCTCCTTTCACTCTCTTTCACCCTCCTTCGTCTAGTTTCGCTCTCTTTCACCCTTCTTCATGTCGTATCGCTCTCTTTCACCCTCCTTCATCTCGTTTCGCTCTCTTTCACCCTCCTTCCTCTCGTTTCGCTCTCTTTCACACTCCTTCATCTCGTATCGCTCTGTTTCACCCTGCTTCCTCTCGTTTCGCTCTGTTTCAGCCTCCATCGTCTCGTTTCACTCTCTTTTACCCTCTTTCGTCTCGTTTCGCTCTCTTTTACCCTCCTTCATCTCGTTTCGCTCTCTTTCATGCTCTGTCGTCTCGCTACGCCCTGTTTCACCCTCCTTCGTCTCGTTTTGCACACTTTGACCCTCCTTCATCTCGTTTCGCTCTCTTTGACCCTCCTTCGTCTGGTTTAGCTCTCTTTCACCATCCTTGGTCTCGTTTTGTTCTGTTTCACACTCCTTCGTCTCGTTTTGCTCTCTTTCACCCTCCTTCATCTCGTTTCGCTCTCTTTCACCCTCCTTCCTCTCGTTTCGCTCTCTTTCACACTCCTTCATCTCGTATCGCTCTGTTTCACCCTGCTTCCTCTCGTTTCGCTCTGTTTCAGCCTCCATCGTCTCGTTTCACTCTCTTTTACCCTCTTTCGTCTCGTTTCGCTCTCTTTTACCCTCCTTCATCTCGTTTCGCTCTCTTTCATGCTCTGTCGTCTCGCTACGCCCTGTTTCACCCTCCTTCGTCTCGTTTTGCACACTTTGACCCTCCTTCATCTCGTTTCGCTCTCTTTGACCCTCCTTCGTCTGGTTTAGCTCTCTTTCACCATCCTTGGTCTCGTTTTGTTCTGTTTCACACTCCTTCGTCTCGTTTTGCTCTCTTTCACCCTCCTTCGTCTCGTTTTGCTCTCTTTCACCCTCCTTCATCTCGTTTCGCTCTCTTTCACCCTCCTTCGTCTCGTTTCGCCCTCTTTCACCCTCTTTCATCTCGTTTCGCTCTCTTTCACCCTCCTTCGTCTCGTTTCGCTCTCCTTCACCCTCCTTCGTCTCGTTTCGGTCTCTTTCACTCTCCTTTGTCACCTTTCGGTCTTTTTCATCCTCCTTCGTCTCCTTTCGCTCTCTTTCACCCTCCTTCGTCTAGTTTCACTCTCTTTCACCCTTCTTCATGTCGTATCGCTCTCTTTCACCCTCCTTCATCTCATTTCGCTCTCTTTCACCGTCCTTCCTCTCGTTTCACTCTCTTTCACACTCCTTCATCTCGTTTCGCTCTGTTTCACCCTGCTTCCTCACGTTTCGCTCTGTTTCAACCTCCATCGTATCGTTTCACTCTCTTTTACCCTCTTTCATCTCGTTTCGCTCTCTTTTACCCTCCTTCATCTCGTTTCGCTCTCTTTCATGCTCCGTCGTCTCGCTACGCCCTGTTTCACCCTCCTTCGTCTCATTTTGCCCTCTTTGACCCTCCTTCATCTCGTTTCGCTCTCTTTGACCCTCCTTCGTCTCGTTTAGCTCTCTTTCACCATCCTTGGTCTCGTTTTGTTCTGTTTCACACTCCTTGGTCTCGTTTTGCTCTCTTTCACCCTCCTTCGTCTCGTTTCGCTCTCTTTCACCCTCATTCGTTTTGTTTCGCTCTGTGCCACCTGCCTTCGTCTCATTTCGCCCTCCTTCGTCTCGTTTCGCTCTCATTCATGCTCCTTCTTCTCGTTTCGCTCTCTTTCACCCTCCTTCATCTCGTTTCGCTCCCTTTCACCCTCCTTTATCTCGTTTCGCTCTCTTTCACCTTCCTTCATCTCGTTTCTATCTCTTTCACCCGATTTGGTATCGTTTCGCTCTCTTCCACCCTCCTTCATCTCGATTCGCTTTCAATCACCCTCCTTCGTCTCGTTTCGCTCTCTTTCACCCTCCTTCATCTCCTTTCACTCTGTTTCACCCTCCTTCGTCTCGTTTCGCTCTCTTTCAACCTCCTTCATCTCGTTTCGCTCTCTTTCACCCTCCTTCGTCTCGTTTCGCCGTCATTCACAATCCTTCTTCTAGTTTCCCTCTCTTTCACCCTCCTTCGTCTCGTTTCGCTCTCTTTCACCCTCGTTCATCTCGTTCCGCTCTCTTTCACCCTCCTTCGTCTCGTTTCGCTCTCTTTCACCCTCCTTTGTCTCATTTTGCTCTCGTTCACCCTACTTCGTCTTGTTTCGCTCTCTTGCACCCAGCTTCATCTCGTTTCGCTCTCTTTCACCCTCCTTCGTCTCGTTTCGCTCTCTTTCACCCAGCTTCATCTCGTTTTGCTCTCTTTCACCCTCCTTCGTCTCGTTTCTCTCTCTTTCACCCTCCTTCATCTCGTTTCGGTCTCTTTCACCCTCCTTTGTCTTGTTTCGCTCTCTTTCACCCTACTTCAACTCGTTTCGCTCTCTTTCACCCTCCTTCGTCTCGTTTCGCTCTCTTTCACCCTCCTTCTTCTCGTTTTGCTCTCTTTCACCCTCCTTCGTCTCGTTTCGCTCTCTTTCACCCTCCGTCATCTCGTTTCGGTCTCTTTCACCCCCCTTCGTCTCGTTTCGGTCTCTTTCACCCTCCTTCTTCTTGTTCTGCTCTCGTTTACCCTCCTTCGACTCCTTTCGCTCTCTTTCACCCACCTTCATCTCCTTTCCCTCTCTTTCACCCTCCTTCGTCTCGTTTCGCTCTCTTTCACCCTCCTTCCTCTCGTTTCGCTCTCTTTCACACTCCTTCATCTCGTTTCGCTCTGTTTCACCCTGCTTCCTCTCGTTTCGCTCTGTTTCAGCCTCCATCGTCTCGTTTCACTCTCTTTTACCCTCTTTCGTCTCGTTTCGCTCTCTTTTACCCTCCTTCATCTCGTTTCGCTCTCTTTCATGCTCCGTCGTCTCGCTACGCCCTGTTTCACCCTCCTTCGTCTCGTTTTGCACACTTTGACCCTCCTTCATCTCGTTTCGCTCTCTTTGACCCTCCTTCGTCTGGTTTAGCTCTCTTTCACCATCCTTGGTCTCGTTTTGTTCTGTTTCACACTCCTTCGTCTCGTTTTGCTCTCTTTCACCCTCCTTCGTCTCTTTCACCCTCCTTCGTCTAGTTTCGCTCTCTTTCACCCTTCTTCATGTCGTATCGCTCTCTTTCACCCTCCATCTCGTTTCGCCCTCTTTCACCCTCCTTCCTCTCGTTTCGCTCTCTTTCACACTCCTTCATCTCGTTTCGCTCTGTTTCACCCTGCTTCCTCTCGTTTCGCTCTGTTTCAGCCTCCATCGTCTCGTTTCACTCTCTTTTACCCTCTTTCATCTTGTTTCGCTCTCTTTTACCCTCCTTCATCTCGTTTCGCTCTCTTTCATGCTCCGTCGTCTCGCTACGCCCTGTTTCACCCTCCTTCGTCTCGTTTTGCACACTTTGACCCTCCTTCATCTCGTTTCGCTCTCTTTGACCCTCCTTCGTCTGGTTTAGCTCTCTTTCACCATCCTTGGTCTCGTTTTGTTCTGTTTCACACTCCTTCGTCTCGTTTTGCTCTCTTTCACCCTCCTTCGTCTCGTTTTGCTCTCTTTCACCCTCCTTCATCTCGTTTCGGTCTCTTTCACCCTCCTTCGTCTCGTTTCGCTCTCTTTCACTCTCCTTCGTCTCCTTTCGGTCTTTTACATCCTCTTTCATCTCCTTTCACTCTCTTTCACCCTCCTTCATCTAGTTTCGCTCTCTTTCACCCTTCTTCATGTCGTATCGCTCTCTTTCACCCTCCTTCATCTCGTTTCGCTCTCTTTCACCCTCCTTCCTCTCGTTTCGCTCTCTTTCACACTCCTTCATCTCGTTTCGCTCTGTTTCACCCTGCTTCCTCTCGTTTCGCTCTGTTTCAGCCTCCATCGTCTCGTTTCACTCTCTTTTACCCTCTTTCGTCTCGTTTCGCTCTCTTTTACCCTCCTTCATCTCGTTTCGCTCTCTTTCGTGCTCCGTCGTCTCGCTACGCCCTGTTTCACCATCCTTCGTCTCGTTTTGCACACTTTGACCCTCCTTCATCTCGTTTCGCTCTCTTTGACCCTCCTTCGTCTGGTTTAGCTCTCTTTCACCATCCTTGGTCTCGTTTTGTTCTGTTTCACACTCCTTCGTCTCGTTTTGCTCTCTTTCACCCTCTTTCGTCTCTTTCACCCTCCTTCGTCTAGTTTCGCTCTCTTTCACCCTTCTTCATGTCGTATCGCTCTCTTTCACCCTCCTTCATCTCGTTTCGCTCTCTTTCACCCTCCTTCCTCTCGTTTCGCTCTCTTTCACACTCCTTCATCTCGTTTCGCTCTGTTTCACCCTGCTTCCTCTCGT
Organism: Scyliorhinus torazame; assembly: GCF_047496885.1. Classification (NCBI taxonomy): domain Eukaryota; kingdom Metazoa; phylum Chordata; class Chondrichthyes; order Carcharhiniformes; family Scyliorhinidae; genus Scyliorhinus; species Scyliorhinus torazame. The sequence goes on along the minus strand of NC_092712.1, from coordinate 327,849,604 downwards.
TTCGCTCTGTTTCAGCCTCCATCGTCTCGTTTCACTCTCTTTTACCCTCTTTCGTCTCGTTTCGCTCTCTTTTACCCTCCTCCATCTCGTTTCGCTCTCCTTCATGCTCCGTCGTCTCGCTACGCCCTGTTTCACCCTCCTTCATCTCGTTTTGCACACTTTGACCCTCCTTCATCTCGTTTCGCTCTCTTTGACCCGCCTTCGTCTGGTTTAGCTCTCTTTCACCATCCTTGGTCTCGTTTTGTTCTGTTTCACACTCCTTCGTCTCGTTTTGCTCTCTTTCACCCTCCTTCGTCTCGTTTTGCTCTCTTTCACCCTCCTTCATCTCGTTTCGCTCTCTTTCACCCTCCTTCATTTCGTTTCGCCCTCTTTCACCCTCTTTCATCTCGTTTCGCTCTCTTTCACCCTCCTTCGTCTCGTATCACTCTCTTTCACCCTCCTTCGCTTCGTTTCGGTCTCTTTCATCCTCCTTCGTCTTGTTCAGCTCTCTTTCACCCTCGTTTTTCTCGTTTCGCTCTCTTTCACCCTCCTTCGTCTCGTTTCGCTCTCTTTCACCCTCCTTCGTCTTGTTTCGGTCTCTTTCACTCTCCTTTGTCTCCTTTCGGTCTTTTTCATCCTCCTTCGTCTCCTTTCGCTCTCTTTCACCCTCGTTTTTCTCGTTTCGCTCTCTTTCACCCTCCTTCGTCTCGTTTCGCTCTCTTTCACCCTCCTTCATCTAGTTTCGCTCTCTTTCACCCTTCTTCATGTCGTCTCGCTCTCTTTCACCCTCCTTCATCTCATTTCGCTCTCTTTCACCCTCCTTCCTCTCGTTTCGCTCTCTTTCACACTCCTTCATCTCGTTTCGCTCTGTTTCACCCTGCTTCCTCTTGTTTCGCGCTGTTTCAACCTCCATCGTCTCGTTTCACTCTCTTTTACCCTCTTTCGTCTCGTTTCGCTCTCTTTTACCCTCCTTCATCTCGTTTCGCTCTCTTTCATGCTCCGTCGTCTCGCTACGCCCTGTTTCACCCTCCTTCGTCTCGTTTTGCCCTCTTTGACCCTCCTTCATCTCGTTTCGCTCTCATTGACCCTCCTTCGTCTCGTTTAGCTCTCTTTCACCATCCTTGGTCTCGTTTTGTTCTGTTTCACACTCCTTCATCTCGTTTTGTTCTCTTTCACCCTCCTTCGTCTCGTTTCGCTCTCTTTCACCCTCCTCCGTCTTGTTTCCCTCTGTACCACCCGCCTTCGTCTCATTTCGCCCTCCTTCGTCTCGTTTCGCTCTCATTCATGCTCCTTCTTCTCGTTTCGCTCTCTTTCTCCCTCCTTCATCTCGTTTCGCTCCTTTTCACCCTCCTTCGTCTCGTTTCGCTCTCTTTCACCTTCCTTTGTCTCGTTTCTATCTCTTTCACCCGATTTGGTATCGTTTCGCTCTCTTCCACCCTCCTTCATCTCGTTTCGCTTTCCATCACCCTCCTTCGTCTCGTTTCGCTCTCTTTCACCCTCCTTCATCACGTTTCGCTCTCTTTCACCCTCCTTCGCCTCGTTTCACTCTCTTTCACCCTGCTTCTTCTCGTTTCGCTCTCTTTCACCCTCCTTCATCTCGTTTCGCTCTCTTTCACCCTCCTTCATCTCGTTTCGGTCTCTTTCACCCTCCTTCATCTCGTTTCGGTCTCTTTCACCCTCCTTTGTCTTGTTTCGCTCTCTTTCACCCACCTTCATTTCGTTTCGCTCTCTTTCACCCTCCTTCGCCTCGTATCGGTCTCTTTCATCCTCCTTCGTCTCGTTCCGCTCTCTTTCACCCTCCTTCGTCTCCTTTCGCTCTGTTTCAACCTCCTTCGTCTCGTTTCGCTCTCTTTCACCCTACTTCATCTCGTTTCGCTCTCTTTGACCCTACTTCATCTCGTTTCGCTCTCTTTCACCCTCCTTCGTCTCGTTTCGCTCTCTTTCACCCTCCTTCTTCTCGTTTTGCTCTCTTTCACCCTCCTTCGTCTCGTTTCGCTCTCTTTCACCCTCCGTCATCTCGTTTCTGTCTCTTTCACCCTCCTTCGTCTCAATTCGGTCTCTTTCACCCTCCTTCTTCTTGTTCCGCTCTCGTTTACCCTCCTTCGACTCCTTTCGCTCTCTTTCACCCACCTTCGTCTCCTTTCCCTCTTTTTCACCCTCCTTCGTCTCGTTTCGCTCTCTTTCACCCTCCATCATCTCGTTTCGGTCTCTTTCACCCTCCTTCATTTCGTTCCGCTCTCTTTCACCCTCCTTCGTCTCATTTCGCTCCCTTTGACCCTCCGGCGTCTCGTTTCCCTCACTTTGACCCTCCTTCATCTCGTTTCGCTCTCTTTCACCCTCCTTCATCTCGTTTCACCCTCTTTCACCCTCTTTCGTCTCGTTTCGCTCTCTTTCACCCTCCTTCGTCTCGTTTCGCTCTCTTTCACCCTCCTTCGCTTCGTTTCGGTCTCTTTCATCCTCCTTCGTCTCGTTCAGCTCTCTTTCACCCTCCTTTAACTCCTTTCGCTCTCTTACACCCTCCTTTGTCTCGTTTCGCTCTCTTTCACACTCCTTCGACTCGTTTTGTTCTCTTTCACCCTTCTTCGTCTCGTTTCGCTCTCTTTCACCCTCCTCCGTCTTGTTTCCCTCTGTACCACCCGCCTTCGTCTCATTTCGCCCTCCTTCGTCTCGTTTCGCTCTCATTCATGCTCCTTCTTCTCGTTTCGCTCTCTTTCACCCTCCTTCCTCTCGTTTCGCTCTCTTTCACACTCCTTCATCTCGTTTCGCTCTGTTTCACCCTGCTTCCTCTTGTTTCGCGCTGTTTCAACCTCCATCGTCTCGTTTCACTCTCTTTTACCCTCTTTCGTCTCGTTTCGCTCTCTTTTACCCTCCTTCATCTCGTTTCGCTCTCTTTCATGCTCCGTCGTCTCGCTACGCCCTGTTTCACCCTCCTTCGTCTCGTTTTGCCCTCTTTGACCCTCCTTCATCTCGTTTCGCTCTCATTGACCCTCCTTCGTCTCGTTTAGCTCTCTTTCACCATCCTTGGTCTCGTTTTGTTCTGTTTCACACTCCTTCATCTCGTTTTGTTCTCTTTCACCCTCCTTCGTCTCGTTTCGCTCTCTTTCACCCTCCTCCGTCTTGTTTCCCTCTGTACCACCCGCCTTCGTCTCATTTCGCCCTCCTTCGTCTCGTTTCGCTCTCATTCATGCTCCTTCTTCTCGTTTCGCTCTCTTTCTCCCTCCTTCATCTCGTTTCGCTCCTTTTCACCCTCCTTCGTCTCGTTTCGCTCTCTTTCACCTTCCTTTGTCTCGTTTCTATCTCTTTCACCCGATTTGGTATCGTTTCGCTCTCTTCCACCCTCCTTCATCTCGTTTCGCTTTCCATCACCCTCCTTCGTCTCGTTTCGCTCTCTTTCACCCTCCTTCATCACGTTTCGCTCTCTTTCACCCTCCTTCGCCTCGTTTCACTCTCTTTCACCCTGCTTCTTCTCGTTTCGCTCTCTTTCACCCTCCTTCATCTCGTTTCGCTCTCTTTCACCCTCCTTCATCTCGTTTCGGTCTCTTTCACCCTCCTTCATCTCGTTTCGGTCTCTTTCACCCTCCTTTGTCTTGTTTCGCTCTCTTTCACCCACCTTCATTTCGTTTCGCTCTCTTTCACCCTCCTTCGCCTCGTATCGGTCTCTTTCATCCTCCTTCGTCTCGTTCCGCTCTCTTTCACCCTCCTTCGTCTCCTTTCGCTCTGTTTCAACCTCCTTCGTCTCGTTTCGCTCTCTTTCACCCTACTTCATCTCGTTTCGCTCTCTTTGACCCTACTTCATCTCGTTTCGCTCTCTTTCACCCTCCTTCGTCTCGTTTCGCTCTCTTTCACCCTCCTTCTTCTCGTTTTGCTCTCTTTCACCCTCCTTCGTCTCGTTTCGCTCTCTTTCACCCTCCGTCATCTCGTTTCTGTCTCTTTCACCCTCCTTCGTCTCAATTCGGTCTCTTTCACCCTCCTTCTTCTTGTTCCGCTCTCGTTTACCCTCCTTCGACTCCTTTCGCTCTCTTTCACCCACCTTCGTCTCCTTTCCCTCTTTTTCACCCTCCTTCGTCTCGTTTCGCTCTCTTTCACCCTCCATCATCTCGTTTCGGTCTCTTTCACCCTCCTTCATTTCGTTCCGCTCTCTTTCACCCTCCTTCGTCTCATTTCGCTCCCTTTGACCCTCCGGCGTCTCGTTTCCCTCACTTTGACCCTCCTTCATCTCGTTTCGCTCTCTTTCACCCTCCTTCGTCTCGTTTCACCCTCTTTCACCCTCTTTCGTCTCGTTTCGCTCTCTTTCACCCTCCTTCGTCTCGTTTCGCTCTCTTTCACCCTCCTTCGCTTCGTTTCGGTCTCTTTCATCCTCCTTCGTCTCGTTCAGCTCTCTTTCACCCTCCTTTAACTCCTTTCGCTCTCTTACACCCTCCTTTGTCTCGTTTCGCTCTCTTTCACACTCCTTCGACTCGTTTTGTTCCCTTTCACCCTTCTTCGTCTCGTTTCGCTCTCTTTCACCCTCCTCCGTCTTGTTTCCCTCTGTACCACCCGCCTTCGTCTCATTTCGCCCTCCTTCGTCTCGTTTCGCTCTCATTCATGCTCCTTCTTCTCGTTTCGCTCTCTTTCTCCCTCCTTCATCTCGTTTCGCTCCTTTTCACCCTCCTTCGTCTCGTTTCGCTCTCTTTCACCTTCCTTTGTCTCGTTTCTATCTCTTTCACCCGATTTGGTATTGTTTCGCTCTCTTCCACCCTCCTTCATCTCGTTTCGCTTTCCATCACCCTCCTTCGTCTCGTTTCGCTCTCTTTCACCCTCCTTCATCACGTTTCGCTCTCTTTCACCCTCCTTCGCCTCGTTTCACTCTCTTTCACCCTGCTTCTTCTCGTTTCGCTCTCTTTCACCCTCCTTCATCTCGTTTCGCTCTCTTTCACCCTCCTTCATCTCGTTTCGGTCTCTTTCACCCTCCTTCATCTCGTTTCGGTCTCTTTCACCCTCCTTTGTCTTGTTTCGCTCTCTTTCACCCACCTTCATTTCGTTTCGCTCTCTTTCACCCTCCTTCGCCTCGTATCGGTCTCTTTCATCCTCCTTCGTCTCGTTCCGCTCTCTTTCACCCTCCTTCGTCTCCTTTCGCTCTGTTTCAACCTCCTTCGTCTCGTTTCGCTCTCTTTCACCCTACTTCATCTCGTTTCGCTCTCTTTGACCCTACTTCATCTCGTTTCGCTCTCTTTCACCCTCCTTCGTCTCGTTTCGCTCTCTTTCACCCTCCTTCTTCTCGTTTTGCTCTCTTTCACCCTCCTTCGTCTCGTTTCGCTCTCTTTCACCCTCCGTCATCTCGTTTCTGTCTCTTTCACCCTCCTTCGTCTCAATTCGGTCTCTTTCACCCTCCTTCTTCTTGTTCCGCTCTCGTTTACCCTCCTTCGACTCCTTTCGCTCTCTTTCACCCACCTTCGTCTCCTTTCCCTCTTTTTCACCCTCCTTCGTCTCGTTTCGCTCTCTTTCACCCTCCATCATCTCGTTTCGGTCTCTTTCACCCTCCTTCATTTCGTTCCGCTCTCTTTCACCCTCCTTCGTCTCATTTCGCTCCCTTTGACCCTCCGGCGTCTCGTTTCCCTCACTTTGACCCTCCTTCATCTCGTTTCGCTCTCTTTCACCCTCCTTCGTCTCGTTTCACCCTCTTTCACCCTCTTTCGTCTCGTTTCGCTCTCTTTCACCCTCCTTCGTCTCGTTTCGCTCTCTTTCACCCTCCTTCGTTTCGTTTCGGTCTCTTTCATCCTCCTTCGTCTCGTTCAGCTCTCTTTCACCCTCCTTTAACTCCTTTCGCTCTCTTACACCCTCCTTTGTCTCGTTTCGCTCTCTTTCACACTCCTTCGACTCGTTTTGCTCTCTTTCACCCGCCTTCATCTCGTTTCACTCTCTTTCACCCTCCTTCTTCTCATTTCGCTCTCTTTCACCCTCCTTCGTCTCGTTTCGCTCTCTTTCACTCTCCTTCGTCTCCTTTCGGTCTTTTTCATCCTCCTTTGTCTCCTTTCACTCTCTTTCACCCTCCTTCGTCTAGTTTCGCTCTCTTTCACCCTTCTTCATGTCGTATCGCTCTCTTTCACCCTCCTTCATCTCGTTTCGCTCTCTTTCACCCTCCTTCCTCTCGTTTCGCTCTCTTTCACACTCCTTCATCTCGTTTCGCTCTGTTTCACCCTGCTTCCTCTCGTTTCGCCCTGTTTCAGCCTCCATCGTCTCGTTTCACTCTCTTTTACCCTCTTTCGGCTCGTTTCGCTCTCTTTTACCCTCCTTCATCTCGTTTCGCTCTCTTTCATGCTCCGTCGTCTCGCTACGCCCTGTTTCATCCTCCTTCGTCTCGTTTTGCACACTTTGACCCTCCTTCATCTCGTTTCGCTCTCTTTGACCCTCCTTCGTCTGGTTTAGCTCTCTTTCACCATCCTTCGTCTCGTTTTGTTCTGTTTCACACTCCTTCGTCTCGTTTTGCTCTCTTTCACCCACCTTCGTCTGGTTTTGCTCTCTTTCACCCTCCTTCATCTTGTTTCGCTCTGTACCACCCGCCTTCGTCTCATTTCGCCCTCTTTCACCCTCTTTCGTCTCGTTTCGCTCTCTTTCACCCTCCGTCGTCTCGTTTCCCTCACTTTGACCCTCCTTCATCTCGTTTCGGTCTCTTTCACCCTCCTTCGTCTCCTTTCGGTCTCTTTCACCCTCCTTCTTCTTGTTCCGCTCTCGTTTACCCTCCTTCGACTCCTTTCGCTCTCTTTCACCCTCCTTCGTCTCCTTTCCCTCTCTTTCACCCTCCTTCGTCTCGTTTCGCTCTCTTTCACCCTCCATCATCTTGTTTCGGTCTCTTTCACCCTCCTTCATTTCGTTCCGCTCTCTTTCACCCTCCTTCGTCTCATTTCGCTCTCTTTGACCCTCCGTCGTCTCGTTTCCCTCACTTTGACCCTCCTTCATCTCGTTTCGCTCTCTTTCACCCTCCTTCGTCTCGTTTCGCTCTCTTTCACCCTGCTTCGCTTCGTTTCGGTCTCTTTCATCCTCCTTCGCCTCGTTCAGCTCTCTTTCACCCTCCTTTAAGTCCTTTCGCTCTCTTACACCCTCCTTTGTCTCGTTTCGCTCTCTTTCACCCTCCTTCTTCTCGTTTCGCTCTCTTTCACCCTCCTTCATCTCGTTTCGCTCTCTGTCACTCTCCTTCGTCTCCTTTCGGTCTTTTTCATCCTCTTTCGTCTCCTTTCACTCTCTTTCACCCTCCTTCGTCTAGTTTCGCTCTCTTTCACCCTCCTTCCTCTCGTTTCGCTCTCTTTCACACTCCTTCATCTCGTTTCGCTCTCTTTCACCCTCCTTCATCTCGTTTCGCTCTCTTTCACCCTCCTTCCTCTCGTTTCGCTCTCTTTCACACTCCTTCATCTCGTTTCGCTCTGTTTCACCCTGCTTCCTCTCGTTTCGCTCTGTTTCAGCCTCCATCGTCTCGTTTCACTCTCTTTTACCCTCTTTCATCTCGTTTCGCTCTCTTTTACCCTCCTTCATCTCGTTTCGCTCTCTTTCATGCTCCGTCGTCTCGCTACGCCCTGTTTCACCCTCCTTCGTCTCGTTTTGCACACTTTGACCCTCCTTCATCTCGTTTCGCTCTCTTTGACCCTCCTTCGTCTGGTTTAGCTCTCTTTCACCATCCTTGGTCTCGTTTTGTTCTGTTTCACACTCCTTCGTCTCGTTTTGCTCTCTTTCACCCTCCTTCGTCTCGTTTTGCTCTCTTTCACCCTCCTTCATCTCGTTTCGCTCTCTTTCACCCTCCTTCATCTCGTTTCGCCCTCTTTCACCCTCTTTCATCTCGTTTCGCTCTCTTTCACCCTCCTTCGCTTCGTTTCGGTCTCTTTCATCCTCCTTCGTCTCGTTCAGCTCTCTTTCACCCTCGTTTTTCTCGTTTCGCTCTCTTTCACCCTCCTTCGTCTCGTTTCGCTCTCCTTCACCGTCCTTCGTCTCGTTTCGGTCTCTTTCACTCTCCTTTGTCACCTTTCGGTCTTTTTCATCCTCCTTCGTCTCCTTTCGCTCTCTTTCACCCTCCTTCGTTTAGTTTCACTCTCTTTCACCCTTCTTCATGTCGTATCGCTCTCTTTCACCCTCCTTCTTCTCATTTCGCTCCCTTTCACCCTCCTTCCTCTCGTTTCGCTCTCTTTCACACTCCTTCATCTCGTTTCGGTCTGTTTCACCCTGCTTCCTCACGTTTCGCTCTGTTTCAACCTCCATCGTATCGTTTCACTCTCTTTTACCCTCTTTCGTCTCGTTTCGCTCTCTTTTACCCTCCTTCATCTCGTTTCGCTCTCTTTCATGCTCCGTCGTCTCGCTACGCCCTGTTTCACCCTCCTTCGTCTCATTTTGCCCTCTTTGACCCTCCTTCATCTCGTTTCTCTCTCTTTGACCCTCCTTCGTCTCGTTTAGCTCTCTTTCACCATCCTTGGTCTCGTTTTGTTCTGTTTCACACTCCTTGGTCTCGTTTTGCTCTCTTTCACCCTCCTTCGTCTCGTTTCGCTCTCTTTCACCCTCATTCGTCTTGTTTCGCTCTGTGCCACCTGCCTTCGTCTCATTTCGCCCTCCTTCGTCTCGTTTAGCTCTCATTCATTCGCCTTCTTCTCGTTTCGCTCTCTTTCACCCTCCTTCATCTCGTTTCGCTCCCTTTCACCCTCCTTCATCTCGTTTCTATCTCTTTCACCCGATTTGGTATCGTTTCGCTCTCTTCCACCCTCCTTCATCTCGATTCGCTTTCAATCACCCTCCTTCGTCTCGTTTCGCTCTCTTTCACCCTCCTTCATCTCCTTTCACTCTGTTTCACCCTCCTTCGTCTCGTTTCGCTCTCTTTCAACCTCCTTCATCTCGTTTCGCTCTCTTTCACCCTCCTTCGTCTCGTTTCGCCGTCATTCACAATCCTTCTTCTAGTTTCCCTCTCTTTCTCCCTCCTTCGTCTCGTTTCGCTCTCTTTCACCCTCGTTCATCTCGTTCCGCTCTCTTTCACCCTCCTTCGTCTCGTTTCGCTCTCTTTCACCCTCCTTTGTCTCATTTTGCTCTCGTTCACCCTACTTCGTCTTGTTTCGCTCTCTTGCACCCAGCTTCATCTCGTTTCGCTCTCTTTCACCCTCCTTCGTCTCGTTTCTCTCTCTTTCACCCAGCTTCATCTCGTTTCGCTCTCTTTCACCCTCCTTCGTCTCGTTTCTCTCTCTTTCACCCTCCTTCATCTCGTTTCGGTCGCTTTCACCCTCCTTTGTCTTGTTTCGCTCTCTTTCACCCACCTTCATTTTGTTTCGCTCTCTTTCACCCTCCTTCGCCTCGTTTCGGTCTCTTTCATCCTCCTTCGTCTCGTTCCGCTCTCTTTCACCCTCCTTCGTCTCCTTTCGCTCTGTTTCAACCTCCTTCGTCTCGTTTCGCTCTCTTTCACCCTACTACATCTCGTTTTGCTCTCTTTGACCCTACTTCAACTCGTTTCGCTCTCTTTCACCCTCCTTCGTCTCGTTTCGCTCTCTTTCACCCTCCTTCTTCTCGTTTTGCTCTCTTTCACCCTCCTTCGTCTCGTTTCGCTCTCTTTCACCCTCCGTCATCTCGTTTCGGTCTCTTTCACCCTCCTTCGTCTCGTTTCGGTCTCTTTCACCCTCCTTCTTCTTGTTCTGCTCTCGTTTACCCTCCTTCGACTCCTTTCGCTCTCTTTCACCCACCTTCGTCTCCTTTCCCTCTCTTTCACCCTCCTTCGTCTCGTTTCGCTATCTTCCACCCTCCGTCATCTCGTTTCGGTCTCTTTCACCCTCCTTCGTCTCGTTTCGCTCTCTTTCACTCTCCTTCGTCTCCTTTCGGTCTTTTTCATCCTCTTTCGTCTCCTTTCACTCTCTTTCACCCTCCTTCATCTAGTTTCGCTCTCTTTCACCCTTCTTCATGTCGTATCGCTCTCTTTCACCCTCCTTCATCTCGTTTCGCTCTCTTTCACCCTCCTTCCTCTCGTTTCGCTCTCTTTCACACTCCTTCATCTCGTTTCGCTCTGTTTCACCCTGCTTCCTCTCGTTTCGCTCTGTTTCAGCCTCCACCGTCTCGTTTCACTCTCTTTTACCCTCTTTCGTCTCGTTTCGCTCTCTTTTACCCTCCTTCATCTCGTTTCGCTCTCTTTCATGCTCCGTCGTCTCGCTACGCCCTGTTTCACCCTCCTTCGTCTCGTTTTGCACACTTTGACCCTCCTTCATCTCGTTTCGCTCTCTTTGACCCTCCTTCGTCTGGTTTAGCTCTCTTTCACCATACTTGGTCTCGTTTTGTTCTGTTTCACACTCCTTCGTCTCGTTTTGCTCTCTTTCACCCTCCTTCGTCTCTTTCACCCTCCTTCGTCTAGTTTCGCTCTCTTTCACCCTTCTTCATGTCGTATCGCTCTCTTTCACCCTCCTTCATCTCGTTTCGCTCTCTTTCACCCTCCTTCCTCTCGTTTCGCTCTCTTTCACACTCCTTCATCTCGTTTCGCTCTGTTTCACCCTGCTTCCTCTCGTTTCGCTCTGTTTCAGCCTCCATCGTCTCGTTTCACTCTCTTTTACCCTCTTTCGTCTCGTTTCGCTCTCTTTTACCCTCCTTCATCTCGTTTCGCTCTCTTTCATGCTCCGTCGACTCGCTACGCCCTGTTTCACCCTCCTTCGTCTCGTTTTGCTCACTTTGACCCTCCTTCATCTCGTTTCGCACTCTTTGACCCTCCTTCGTCTGGTTTAGCTCTCTTTCACCATCCTTGGTCTCGTTTTGTTCTGTTTCACACTCCTTCGTCTCGTTTTGCTCTCTTTCACCCTCCTTCGTCTCGTTTTGTTCTCTTTCACCCTCCTTCATCTCGTTTCGGTCTCTTTCACCCTCCTTCGTCTCGTTTCGCTCTCTTTCACTCTCCTTCGTCTCCTTTCGGTCTTTTTCATCCTCTTTCGTCTCCTTTCACTCTCTTTCACCCTCCTTCATCTAGTTTCGTTCTCTTTCACCCTTCTTCATGTCGTATCGCTCTCTTTCACCCTCCTTCATCTCGTTTCGCTCTCTTTCACCCTCCTTCCTCTCGTTTCGCTCTCTTTCACACTCCTTCATCTCGTTTCGCTCTGTTTCACCCTGCTTCCTCTCGTTTCGCTCTGTTTCAGCCTCCATCGTCTCGTTTCACTCTCTTTTACCCTCTTTCGTCTCGTTTCGCTCTCTTTTACCCTCCTTCATCTCGTTTCGCTCTCTTTCATGCTCCGTCGTCTCGCTACGCCCTGTTTCACCCTCCTTCGTCTCGTTTTGCACACTTTGACCCTCCTTCATCTCGTTTCGCTCTCTTTGACCCTCCTTCGTCTGGTTTAGCTCTCTTTCACCATCCTTGGTCTCGTTTTGTTCTGTTTCACACTCCTTCGTCTCGTTTTGCTCTCTTTCACCCTCTTTCGTCTCTTTCACCCTCCTTCGTCTAGTTTCGCTCTCTTTCACCCTTCTTCATGTCGTATCGCTCTCTTTCACCCTCTTTCATCTCGTTTCGCTCTCTTTCACCCTCCTTCCTCTCGTTTCGCTCTCTTTCACACTCCTTCATCTCGTTTCGCTCTGTTTCACCCTGCTTCCTCTCGTTTCGCTCTGTTTCAGCCTCCATCGTCTCGTTTCACTCTCTTTTACCCTCTTTCGTCTCGTTTCGCTCTCTTTTACCCTCCTTCATCTCGTTTCGCTCTCTTTCATGCTCCGTCGTCTCGCTACGCCCTGTTTCACCCTCCTTCGTCTCGTTTTGCACACTTTGACCCTCCTTCATCTCGTTTCGCTCTCTTTGACCCTCCTTCGTCTGGTTTAGCTCTCTTTCACCATCCTTGGTCTCGTTTTGTTCTGTTTCACACTCCTTCGTCTCGTTTTGCTCTCTTTCACCCTCCTTCGTCTCGTTTTGCTCTCTTTCACACTCCTTCATCTCGTTTCGCTCTCTTACACCCTCCTTCATCTCGTTTCGCCCTCTTTCACCCTCTTTCATCTCGTTTTGCTCTCTTTCACCCTCCTTCGTCTCGTTTCGCTCTCTTTCACCCTCCTTCGCTTCGTTTCGGTCTCTTTCATCCTCCTTCGTCTCGTTCAGCTCTCTTTCACCCTCGTTTTTCTCGTTTCGCTCTCTTTCACCCTCCTTCGTCTCGTTTCGCTCTCTTTCACCCTCCTTCGTCTCGTTTCCGTCTCTTTCACTCTCCTTTGTCTCCTTTCGGTCTTTTTCATCCTCCTTCGTCTCCTTTCGCTCTCTTTCACCCTCCTTCGTCTAGTTTCACTCTCTTTCACCCTTCTTCATGTCGTATCGCTCTCTTTCACCCTCCTTCATCTCATTTCGCTCTCTTTCACCCTCCTTCCTCTCGTTTCGCTCTCCTTCACACTCCTTTATCTCGTTTCGCTCTGTTTTACCCTGCTTCCTCTCGTTTCGCTCTGTTTCAACCTCCATCGTATCGTTTCACTCTCTTTTACCCTCTTTCGTCTCGTTTCGCTCTCTTTTACCCTCCTTCATCTCGTTTCGCTCTCTTTCATGCTCCGTCGTCTCGCTACGCCCTGTTTCACCCTCCTTCGTCTCATTTTGCCCTCTTTGACCCTCCTTCATCTCGTTTCGCTCTCTTTGACCCTCCTTCATCTCGTTTAGCTCTCTTTCACCATCCTTGGTCTCGTTTTGTTCTGTTTCACACTCCTTGGTCTCGTTTCGCTCTCTTTCACCCTCCTTCGTCTCGTTTCGCTCTCTTTCACCCTCATTCGTCTTGTTTCGCTCTGTACCACCCGCCTTCGTCTCATTTCGCCCTCCTTCGTCTCGTTTCGCTCTCATTCATGCTCCTTCTTCTCGTTTCGCTCTCTTTCACCCTCCTTCATCTCGTTTCGCTCCCTTTCACCCTCCTTCATCTCGTTTCGCTCTCTTTCACCTTCCTTCATCTCGTTTCTATCTCTTTCACCCGATTTGGTATCGTTTCGCTCTCTTCCACCCTCCTTCATCTCGATTCGCTTTCAATCACCCTCCTTCGTCTCGTTTCGCTCTCTTTCACCCTCCTTCATCTCCTTTCACTCTGTTTCACCCTCCTTCGTCTCGTTTCGCTCTCTTTCAACCTCCTTCATCTCGTTTCGCTCTCTTTCACCCTCCTTCGTCTCGTTTCGCCGTCATTCACAATCCTTCTTCTAGTTTCCCTCTCTTTCACCCTCCTTCGTCTCGTTTCGCTCTCTTTCACCCTCGTTCATCTCGTTCCGCTCTCTTTCACCCTCCTTCGTCTCGTTTCGCTCTCTTTCACCCTCCTTTGTCTCATTTTGCTCTCGTTCACCCTACTTCGTCTTGTTTCGCTCTCTTTCACCCAGCTTCATCTCGTTTCGCTCTCTTTCACCCTCCTTCGCCTCGTTTCTCTCTCTTTCACCCAGCTTCATCTCGTTTCGCTCTCTTTCACCCTCCTTCGTCTCGTTTCTCTCTCTTTCACCCTCCTTCGTCTCGTTTCGGTCTCTTTCACCCTCCTTTGTCTTGTTTCGCTCTCTTTCACACTCCTTCATCTCGTTTCGCTCTGTTTCACCCTGCTTCCTCTCGTTTCGCTCTGTTTCAGCCTCCATCGTCTCGTTTCACTCTCTTTTACCCTCTTTCGTCTCGTTTCGCTCTCTTTTACCCTCCTTCATCTCGTTTCGCTCTCTTTCATGCTCCGTCGACTCGCTACGCCCTGTTTCACCCTCCTTCGTCTCGTTTTGCACACTTTGACCCTCCTTCATCTCGTTTCGCTCTCTTTGACCCTCCTTCGTCTGGTTTAGCTCTCTTTCACCATCCTTGGTCTCGTTTTGTTCTGTTTCACACTCCTTCGTCTCGTTTTGCTCTCTTTCACCCTCCTTCGTCTCGTTTTGCTCTCTTTCACCCTCCTTCATCTCGTTTCGGTCTCTTTCACCCTCCTTCGTCTTGTTTCGCTCTCTTTCACTCTCCTTCGTCTCCTTTCGGTCTTTTTCATCCTCTTTCGTCTCCTTTAACTCTCTTTCACCCTCCTTCATCTAGTTTCGCTCTCTTTCACCCTTCTTCATGTCGTATCGCTCTCTTTCACCCTCCTTCATCTCGTTTCGCTCTCTTTCACCCTCCTTCCTCTCGTTTCGCTCTCTTTCACACTCCTTCATCTCGTTTCGCTCTGTTTCACCCTGCTTCCTCTCGTTTCGCTCTGTTTCAGCCTCCATCGTCTCGTTTCACTCTCTTTTACCCTCTTTCGTCTCGTTTCGCTCTCTTTTACCCTCCTTCATCTCGTTTCGCTCTCTTTCATGCTCCGTCGTCTCGCTACGCCCTGTTTCACCCTCCTTCGTCTCGTTTTGCACATTTTGACCCTCCTTCATCTCGTTTCGCTCTCTTTGACCCTCCTTCGTCTGGTTTAGCTCTCTTTCACCATCCTTCGTCTCGTTTTGTTCTGTTTCACACTCCTTCGTCTCGTTTTGCTCTCTTTCACCCTCTTTCGTCTCTTTCACCCTCCTTCGTCTAGTTTCGCTCTCTTTCACCCTTCTTCATGTCGTATCGCTCTCTTTCACCCTCCTTCATCTCGTTTCGCTCTCTTTCACCCTCCTTCCTCTCGTTTCATTCTCTTTCACACTCCTTCATCTCGTTTCGCTCTGTTTCACCCTGCTTCCTCTCGTTTCGCTCTGTTTCAGCCTCCATCGTCTCGTTTCACTCTCTTTTACCCTCTTTCGTCTCGTTTCGCTCTCTTTTACCCTCCTTCATCTCGTTTCGCTCTCTTTCATGCTCCGTCGTCTCGCTACGCCCTGTTTCACCCTCCTTCGTCTCGTTTTGCACACTTTGACCCTCCTTCATCTCGTTTCGCTCTCTTTGACCCTCCTTCGTCTGGTTTAGCTCTCTTTCACCATCCTTGGTCTCGTTTTGTTCTGTTTCACACTCCTTCGTCTCGTTTTGCTCTCTTTCACCCTCCTTCGTCTCGTTTTGCTCTCTTTCACCCTCCTTCATCTCGTTTCGCTCTCTTTCACGCTCCTTCATCTCGTTTCGCCCTCTTTCACCCTCTTTCATCTCGTTTCGCTCTCTTTCACCCTCCTTCGTCTCGTTTCGCTCTCTTTCACCCTCCTTCGCTTCGTTTCGGTCTCTTTCATCCTCCTTCGTCTCGTTCAGCTCTCTTTCACCCTCGTTTTTCTCGTTTCGCTCTCTTTCACCCTGCTTCGTCTCGTTTCGCTCTCTTTCACCCTCCTTCGTCTCGTTTCGGTCTCTTTCACTCTCCTTTGTCTCCTTTCGGTCTTTTTCATCCTCCTTCGTCTCCTTTCGCTCTCTTTCACCCTCCTTCGTCTAGTTTCACTCTCTTTCACCCTTCTTCATGTCGTATCGCTCTCTTTCACCCTCCTTCATCTCATTTCGCTCTCTTTCACCCTCTTTCCTCTCGTTTCGCTCTCTTTCACACTCCTTCATCTCGTTTCGCTCTGTTTCACCCTGCTTCCTCTCGTTTCGCTCTGTTTCAACCTCCATCGTATCGTTTCACTCTCTTTTACCCTCTTTCGTCTCGTTTCGCTCTCTTTTACCCTCCTTCATCTCGTTTCGCTCTCTTTCATGCTCCGTCGTCTCGCTACGCCCTGTTTCACCCTCCTTCGTCTCATTTTGCCCTCTTTGACCCTCCTTCATCTCGTTTCGCTCTCTTTGACCCTCCTTCATCTCGTTTAGCTCTCTTTCACCATCCTTGGTCTCGTTTTGTTCTGTTTCACACTCCTTGGTCTCGTTTCGCTCTCTTTCACCCTCCTTCGTCTCGTTTCGCTCTCTTTCACCCTCATTCGTCTTATTTCGCTCTGTACCACCCGCCTTCGTCTCATTTCGCCCTCCTTCGTCTCGTTTCGCTCTCATTCATGCTCCTTCTTCTCGTTTCGCTCTCTTTCACCCTCCTTCATCTCGTTTCGCTCCCTTTCACCCTCCTTCATCTCGTTTCGCTCTCTTTCACCTTCCTTCATCTCGTTTCTATCTCTTTCACCCGATTTGGTATCGTTTCGCTCTCTTCCACCCTCCTTCATCTCGATTCGCTTTCAATCACCCTCCTTCGTCTCGTTTCGCTCTCTTTCACCCTCCTTCATCTCCTTTCACTCTGTTTCACCCTCCTTCGTCTCGTTTCGCTCTCTTTCAACCTCCTTCATCTCGTTTCGCTCTCTTTCACCCTCCTTCGTCTCGTTTCGCCGTCATTCACAATCCTTCTTCTAGTTTCCCTCTCTTTCACCCTCCTTCGTCTCGTTTCGCTCTCTTTCACCCTCGTTCATCTCGTTCCGCTCTCTTTCACCCTCCTTCGTCTCGTTTCGCTCTCTTTCACCCTCCTTTGTCTCATTTTGCTCTCGTTCACCCTACTTCGTCTTGTTTCGCTCTCATTCACCCAGCTTCATCTCGTTTTGCTCTCTTTCACCCTCCTTCGTCTCGTTTCTCTCTCTTTCACCCAGCTTCATCTCGTTTCGCTCTCTTTCACCCTCCTTCGTCTCGTTTCTCTCTCTTTCACCCTCCTTCGTCTCGTTTCGGTCTCTTTCACCCTCCTTTGTCTTGTTTCGCTCTCTTTCACCCACCTTCATTTCGTTTCGCTCTCTTTCACCCTCCTTCGTCTCCTTTCGCTCTGTTTCAACCTCCTTCGTCTCGTTTCGCTCTCTTTCACCCTACTACATCTCGTTTCGCTCTCTTTGACCCTACTTCATCTCGTTTCGCTCTCTTTCACCCTCCTTCGTCTCGTTTCGCTCTCTTTCACCCTCCTTCTTCTCGTTTTGCTCTCTTTCACCCTCCTTCGTCTCGTTTCGCTCTCTTTCACCCTCCGTCATCTCGTTTCGGTCTCTTTCACCCTCATTCGTCTCGTTTCGGTCTCTTTCACCCTCCTTCTTCTTGTTCTGCTCTCGTTTACCCTCCTTCGACTCCTTTCGCTCTCTTTCACCCACCTTCGTCTCCTTTCCCTCTCTTTCACCCTCCTTCGTCTCGTTTCGCTGTCTTTCACCCTCCATCATCTCGTTTCGGTCTCTTTCACCCTCCTTCATTTCGTTCCGCTCTCTTTCACCCTCCTTCGTCTCATTTCGCTCTCTTTGACCCTCCGTCGTCTCGTTTCCCTCACTTTGACCCTCCTTCATCTCGTTTCGCTCTCTTTCACCCTCCTTCGTCTCGTTTCGCCCTCTTTCACCCTCTTTCGTCTCGTTTCGCTCTCTTTCACCCTCCTTCGTCTCGTTTCGCTCTCTTTCACCCTCCTTCGCTTCGTTTCGGTCTCTTTCATCCTCCTTCGTCTCGTTCAGCTCTCTTTCACCCTCCTTTAACTCCTTTCGCTCTCTTACACCCTCCTTTGTCTCGTTTCGCTCTCTTTCACACTCCTTCGACTCGTTTTGCTCTCTTTCACCCGCCTTCATCTCGTTTCACTCTCTTTCACCCTCCTTCTTCTCGTTTCGCTCTCTTTCACACTCCTTCGTCTCGTTTCGCTCTCTTTCACTCTCCTTCGTCTCCTTTCGGTCTTTTTCATCCGCCTTCGTCTCCTTTCACTCTCTTTCACCCTCCTTCATCTAGTTTCGCTCTCTATCACCCTTCTTCATGTCGTATCGCTCTCTTTCACCCTCCTTCATCTCGTTTCGCTCTCTTTCACCCTCCTTCCTCTCGTTTCGCTCTCTTTCACACTCCTTCATCTCGTTTCGCTCTGTTTCACCCTGCTTCCTCTCGTTTCGCTCTGTTTCAGCCTCCATCGTCTCGTTTCACTCTCTTTTACCCTCTTTCGGCTCGTTTCACTCTCTTTTACCCTCCTTCCTCTCGTTTCGCTCTCTTTCATGCTCCGTCGTCTCGCTATGCCCTGTTTCACCTTCGTCTCGTTTTGCACACTTTGACCCTCCTTCATCTTGTTTCGCTCTCTTTGACCCTCCTTCGTCTGGTTTAGCTCTCTTTCACCATCCTTGGTCTCGTTTTGTTCTGTTTCACACTCCTTCGTCTCGTTTTGCTCTCTTTCACCCTCCTTCGTCTCGTTTTGCTCTCTTTCACCCTCCTTCGTCTTGTTTCGCTCTGTACCACCCGCCTTCGTCTCATTTCGCCCTCTTTCACCCTCTTTCGTCTCGTTTCGCTCTCTTTCACCCTCCGTCGTCTCGTTTCCCTCACTTTGACCCTCCTTCATCTCGTTCCGGTCTCTTTCACCCTCCTTCGTCTCATTTCGGTCTCTTTCACCCTCCTTCTTCTTGTTCCGCTCTCGTTTACCCTCCTTCGACTCCTTTCGCTCTCTTTCACCCTCCTTCGTCTCCTTTCCCTCTCTTTCACACTCCTTCGTCTCGTTTCGCTCTCTTTCGCCCTCCATCATCTCGTTTCGGTCTCTTTCACCCTCCTTCATTTCGTTCCACTCTCTTTCACCCTACTTCGTCTCATTTCGCTCTCTTTGACCCTCCGTCGTCTCATTTCCCTCACTTTGACCCTCCTTCATCTCGTTTCGCTCTCTTTCACCCTCCTTCGTCTCGTTTCGCCCTCTTTCACCCTCTTTCGTCTCGTTTCGGTCTCTTTCATCCTCCTTCGTCTCGTTCAGCTCTCTTTCACCCTCCTTTAAGTCCTTTCGCTCTCTTACACCCTCCTTTGTCTCGTTTCGCTCTCTTTCACACTCCTTCGACTCGTTTTGCTCTCTTTCACCCGCCTTCATCTCGTTTCACTCTCTTTCACCCTCCTTCTTCTCGTTTCGCTCTCTTTCACCCTCCTTCGCCTCGTTTCGCTCTCTTTCACTCTCCTTCGTCTCCTTTCGGTCTTTTTCATCCTCTTTCGTCTCCTTTCACTCTCTTTCACCCTCCTTCGTCTAGTTTCGCTCTCTTTCACCCTTCTTCATGTCGTATCGCTCTCTTTCACCCTCCTTCATCTCGTTTCACTCTCTTTCACCCTCCTTCCTCTCGTTTCGCTCTCTTTCACACTCCTTCATCTCGTTTCGCTCTGTTTCACCCTGCTTCCTCTCGTTTCGCTCTGTTTCAGCCTCCATCGTCTCGTTTCACTCTCTTTTACCCTCTTTCGTCTCGTTTCGCTCTCTTTTACCCTCCTTCATCTCGTTTCGCTCTCTTTCATGCTCCGTCGTCTCTCTACGCCCTGTTTCACCCTCCTTCGTCTCATTTTGGACACTTTGACCCTCCTTCATCTCGTTTCGCTCTCTTTGACCCTCCTTCGTCTGGTTTAGCTCTCTTTCACCATCCTTGGTCTCGTTTTGTTCTGTTTCACACTCCTTCGTCTCGTTTTGCTCTCTTTCACCCTCCTTCGTCTCGTTTCGCTCTCTTTCACCCTCCTTCGTCTTGTTTCGCTCTGTACCACCCGCCTTCGTCTCATTTCGCCCTCTTTCACCCTCTTTCGTCTCGTTTCGCTCTCTTTCACCCTACGTCGTCTCGTTTCCCTCACTTTGACCCTCCTTTATCTCGTTTCGCTCTCTTTCACCCTCCTTCGTCTCGTTTCGCCCTCTTTCACCCTCTTTCATCTCGTATCGCTCTCTTTCACCCTCCTTCGTCTCGTTTCGCTCTCTTTCACCCTCCTTCGCTTCGTTTCGGTCTCTTTCATCCTCCTTCGTCTAGTTCAGCTCTCTTTCACCCTCGTTTTTCTCGTTTCGCTCTCTTTCACCCTCCTTCGTCTCGTTTCGCTCTCTTTCACCCTCCTTCGTCTCGTTTCGGTCTCTTTCACTCTCCTTCATCTCGTTTCGCTCTGTTTCACCCTGCTTCCTCTCGTTTCGCTCTGTTTCAACCTCCATCGTATCGTTTCACTCTATTTTACCCTCTTTCGTCTCGTTTCGCTCTCTTTTACCCTCCTTCATCTCGTTTCGCTCTCTTTCATGCTCCGTCGTCTCGCTACGCCCTGTTTCACCCTCCTTCGTCTAGTTTCACTCTCTTTCACCCTTCTTCATGTCGTATCGCTCTCTTTCACCCTCCTTCATCTCATTTCGCTCTCTTTCACCCTCCTTCCTCTCGTTTCGCTCTCTTTCACACTCCTTCGACTCGTTTTGCTCTCTTTCACCCGCCTTCATCTCGTTTCACTCTCTTTCACCCTCCTTCTTCTCGTTTCGCTCTCTTTCACCCTCCTTCGTCTCGTTTCGCTCTCTTTCACTCTCCTTCGTCTCCTTTCGGTCTTTTTCATCAGCCTTCGTCTCCTTTCACTCTCTTTCACCCTCCTTCGTCTAGTTTCGCTCTCTTTCACCCTTCTTCATGTCGTATCGCTCTCTTTCACCCTCCTTCATCTCGTTTCGCTCTCTTTCACCCTCCTTCCTCTCGTTTCGCTCTCTTTCACCCTCCTTCCTCTCGTTTCGCTCTCTTTCACACTCATTCATCTCGTTTCGCTCTGTTTCAACCTGCTTCCTCTTATTTCGCTCTGTTTCAGCCTCCATCGTCTCGTTTCACTCTCTTTTACCCTCTTTCGGCTCGTTTCACTCTCTTTTACCCTCCTTCATCTCGTTTCGCTCTCTTTCATGCTCCGTCGTCTCGCTATGCCCTGTTTCACCCTCCTTCGTCTCGTTTTGCACACTTTGACCCTCCTTCATCTTGTTTCGCTCTCTTTGACCCTCCTTCGTCTGGTTTAGCTCTCTTTCACCATCCTTGGTCTCGTTTTGTTCTGTTTCACACTCCTTCGTCTCGTTTTGCTCTCTTTCACCCTCCTTCGTCTCGTTTCGCTCTCTTTCACCCTCCTTCGTCTTGTTTCGCTCTGTACCACCCGCCTTCTTCTCATTTCGCCCTGTTTCACCCTCTTTCGTCTCGTTTCGCTCTCTTTCACCCTACGTCGTCTCGTTTCCCTCACTTTGACCCTCCTTCATCTCGTTTCGGTCTCTTTCACCCTCCTTCGTCTCATTTCGGTCTCTTTCACCCTCCTTCTTCTTGTTCCGCTCTCGTTTACCCTCCTTCGACTGCTTTCGCTCTCTTCCACCCTCCTTCGTCTCCTTTCCCTCTCTTTCACCCTTCTTCGTCTCGTTTCGCTCTCTTTCACCCTCCATCATCTTGTTTCGGTCTCTTTCACCCTCCTTCATTCCGTTCCGCTCTCTTTCACCCTCCTTCGTCTCATTTCGCTCTCTTTGACCCTCCGTCGTCTCATTTCCTTCACTTTGACCCTCCTTCATCTCGTTTCGCTCTCTTTCACCCTCCTTCGTCTCGTTTCGCCCTCTTTCATGTTCCGTCGTCTCGCTACGCCCTGTTTCACCCTCCTTCGTCTCGTTTTGCACACTTTGACCCTCCTTCATCTCGTTTCGCTCTCTTTGACCCTCCTCCGTCTGGTTTAGCTCTCTTTCACCATCCTTGGTCTCGTTTTGTTCTGTTTCACACTCCTTCGTCTCGTTTTGCTCTCTTTCACCCTCCTTCGTCTCGTTTCGCTCTCTTTCACCCTCCTTTGTCTTGTTTCGCTCTGTACCACCCGCCTTCGTCTCATTTCGCCCTCTTTCACCCTCTTTCGTCTCGTTTCGCTCTCTTTCACCCTCCGTCGTCTCGTTTCCCTCACTTTGACCCTCCTTCATCTCGTTTCGCTCTCTTTCACCCTCCTTCGTCTCGTTTCGCCCTCTTTCACCCTCTTTCATCTCGTTTCGCTCTCTTTCACCCTCCTTCGTCTCGTTTCGCTCTCTTTCACCCTCCTTCGCTTCATTTTGGTCTCTTTCATCCTCCTTCGTCTCGTTCAGCTCTCTTTCACCCTCGTTTTTCTCGTTTCGCTCTCTTTCACCCTCCTTCGTCTCGTTTCGCTCTCTTTCACCCTCCTTCGTCTCGTTTCGGTCTCTTTCACTCTCCTTCATCTCGTTTCGCTCTGTTTCACACTGCTTCCTCTCGTTTCGCTCTGTTTCAACCTCCATCGTATCGTTTCACTCTCTTTTACCCTCTTTCGTCTCGTTTCGCTCTCTTTTACCCTCCTTCATCTCGTTTCGCTCTCTTTCATGCTCCGTTGTCTCGCTACGCCCTGTTTCACCCTCCTTCGTCTAGTTTCACTCTCTTTCACCCTTCTTCATGTCGTAGCGCTCTCTTTCACCCTCCTTCATCTCATTTCGCTCTCTTTCACCCTCCTTCCTCTCGTTTCGCTCTCTTTCACACTCCTTCATCTCGTTTCGCTCTGTTTCACCCTGCTTCCTCTCGTTTCGCTCTGTTTCAACCTCCATCGTATCGTTTCACTCTCTTTTACCCTCTTTTGTCTCGTTTCGCTCTCTTTTACCCTCCTTCATCTCGTTTCGCTCTCTTTCATGCTCCGTCGTCTCGCTACGCCCTGTTTCACCCTCCTTCGTCTCATTTTGCCCTCTTTGACCCTCCTTCATCTCGTTTCGCTCTCTTTGACCCTCCTTCGTCTCGTTTAATTCTCTTTCACCATCCTTGGTCTCGTTTTGTTCTGTTTCACACTCCTTGGTCTCGTTTTGCTCTCTTTCACCCTCCTTCGTCTCGTTTCGCTCTCTTTCAAACTCATTCGTCTTGTTTCGCTCTGTACCACCCGCCTTCGTCTCATTTCGCCCTCCTTCGTCTCGTTTCGCTCTCATTCATGCTCCTTCTTCTCGTTTCGCTCCCTTTCACCCTCCTTCATCTCGTTTCGCTCTCTTTCACCTTCCTTCATCTCGTTTCTATCTCTTTCACCCGATTTGGTATCGTTTCGCTCTCTTCCACCCTCCTTCATCTCGTTTCGCTTTCAATCACCCTCCTTCGTCTCGTTTCGCTCTCTTTCACCCTCCTTCATCTCCTTTCACTCTGTTTCACCCTCCTTCGTCTCGTTTCGCTCTCTTTCAACCTCCTTCATCTCGTTTCGCTCTCTTTCACCCTCCTTCGTCTCGTTTCGCCGTCATTCACAATCCTTCTTCTAGTTTCCCTCTCTTTCACCCTCCTTCATCTCGTTTCGCTCTCTTTCACCCTCCTTCATCTCGTTCCGCTCTCTTTCACCCTCCTTCGTCTCGTTTCGCTCTCTTTCACCCTCCTTTGTCTCATTTTGCTCTCGTTCACCCTACTTCATCTTGTTTCGCTCTCTTTCACCCACCTTCATCTCGTTTCGCTCTCTTTCACCCTCCTTCGTCTCGTTTCTCTCTCTTTCACCCTACTTCGTCTCGTTTCGCTCTCTTTCACCTTCCTTCATCTCGTTTCGCTCTCTTTCACCCTCCTTCGTCTCGTTTCGCTCTCTTTCACCCTTGTTAGTCTCGTTTTGCTCTCTTTTGCCCTCTTTCGTCTCGTTTCGCTCTCTTTTACACTCCTTCACCTCGTTACGCTCTCGTTCACGCTCCTTCGTCTCGTATCGCTCTCTTTCTCCCTCCTTCGACTTGTTTCGCTCTCTTTCTCCCTCCTTCGTCTCATTTCGCTCTCGTGCACTCTCCTTTGTCTCGTTTCGGCCTCTTTGACACTCATTCGTCTCGTTTCACTCTCTTTCACCCTCCTTCGTCTCATTTCGCTCTCTTTGACCCTCCGTCGTCTCATTTCCTTCACTTTGACCCTCCTTCATCTCGTTTCGCTCTCTTTCACCCTCCTTCGTCTCGTTTCGCCCTCTTTCATGTTCCGTCGTCTCGCTACGCCCTGTTTCACCCTCCTTCGTCTCGTTTTGCACACTTTGACCCTCCTTCATCTCGTTTCGCTCTCTTTGACCCTCCTCCGTCTGGTTTAGCTCTCTTTCACCATCCTTGGTCTCGTTTTGTTCTGTTTCACACTCCTTCGTCTCGTTTTGCTCTCTTTCACCCTCCTTCGTCTCGTTTCGCTCTCTTTCACCCTCCTTTGTCTTGTTTCGCTCTGTACCACCCGCCTTCGTCTCATTTCGCCCTCTTTCACCCTCTTTCGTCTCGTTTCGCTCTCTTTCACCCTCCGTCGTCTCGTTTCCCTCACTTTGACCCTCCTTCATCTCGTTTCGCTCTCTTTCACCCTCCTTCGTCTCGTTTCGCCCTCTTTCACCCTCTTTCATCTCGTTTCGCTCTCTTTCACCCTCCTTCGTCTCGTTTCGCTCTCTTTCACCCTCCTTCGCTTCATTTTGGTCTCTTTCATCCTCCTTCGTCTCGTTCAGCTCTCTTTCACCCTCGTTTTTCTCGTTTCGCTCTCTTTCACCCTCCTTCGTCTCGTTTCGGTCTCTTTCACTCTCCTTCATCTCGTTTCGCTCTGTTTCACACTGCTTCCTCTCGTTTCGCTCTGTTTCAACCTCCATCGTATCGTTTCACTCTCTTTTACCCTCTTTCGTCTCGTTTCGCTCTCTTTTACCCTCCTTCATCTCGTTTCGCTCTCTTTCATGCTCCGTTGTCTCGCTACGCCCTGTTTCACCCTCCTTCGTCTAGTTTCACTCTCTTTCACCCTTCTTCATGTCGTAGCGCTCTCTTTCACCCTCCTTCATCTCATTTCGCTCTCTTTCACCCTCCTTCCTCTCGTTTCGCTCTCTTTCACACTCCTTCATCTCGTTTCGCTCTGTTTCACCCTGCTTCCTCGCGTTTCGCTCTGTTTCAACCTCCATCGTATCGTTTCACTCTCTTTTACCCTCTTTTGTCTCGTTTCGCTCTCTTTTACCCTCCTTCATCTCGTTTCGCTCTCTTTCATGCTCCGTCGTCTCGCTACGCCCTGTTTCACCCTCCTTCGTCTCATTTTGCCCTCTTTGACCCTCCTTCATCTCGTTTCGCTCTCTTTGACCCTCCTTCGTCTCGTTTAATTCTCTTTCACCATCCTTGGTCTCGTTTTGTTCTGTTTCACACTCCTTGGTCTCGTTTTGCTCTCTTTCACCCTCCTTCGTCTCGTTTCGCTCTCTTTCAAACTCATTCGTCTTGTTTCGCTCTGTACCACCCGCCTTCGTCTCATTTCGCCCTCCTTCGTCTCGTTTCGCTCTCATTCATGCTCCTTCTTCTCGTTTCGCTCCCTTTCACCCTCCTTCATCTCGTTTCGCTCTCTTTCACCTTCCTTCATCTCGTTTCTATCTCTTTCACCCGATTTGGTATCGTTTCGCTCTCTTCCACCCTCCTTCATCTCGTTTCGCTTTCAATCACCCTCCTTCGTCTCGTTTCGCTCTCTTTCACCCTCCTTCATCTCCTTTCACTCTGTTTCACCCTCCTTCGTCTCGTTTCGCTCTCTTTCAACCTCCTTCATCTCGTTTCGCTCTCTTTCACCCTCCTTCGTCTCGTTTCGCCGTCATTCACAATCCTTCTTCTAGTTTCCCTCTCTTTCACCCTCCTTCATCTCGTTTCGCTCTCTTTCACCCTCCTTCATCTCGTTCCGCTCTCTTTCACCCTCCTTCGTCTCGTTTCGCTCTCTTTCACCCTCCTTTGTCTCATTTTGCTCTCGTTCACCCTACTTCGTCTTGTTTCGCTCTCTTTCACCCACCTTCATCTCGTTTCGCTCTCTTTCACCCTCCTTCGTCTCGTTTCTCTCTCTTTCACCCTACTTCGTCTCGTTTCGCTCTCTTTCACCTTCCTTCATCTCGTTTCGCTCTCTTTCACCCTCCTTCGTCTCGTTTCGCTCTCTTTCACCCTTGTTAGTCTCGTTTTGCTCTATTTTGCCCTCTTTCGTCTCGTTTCGCTCTCTTTTACACTCCTTCACCTCGTTACGCTCTCGTTCACGCTCCTTCGTCTCGTATCGCTCTCTTTCTCCCTCCTTCGACTTGTTTCGCTCTCTTTCTCCCTCCTTCGTCTCATTTCGCTCTCGTGCACTCTCCTTTGTCTCGTTTCGGCCTCTTTGACACTCATTCGTCTCGTTTCACTCTCTTTGACCCTCCTTCGTCTCGTTTCTCTCTCTTTCACCCTATTTGGTCTCGTTTCGCTCTCTTTCACCTTCCTTCGTCTCGTTTCACTGTCTTTCACCCTGCTTCGTCTCGTTTCGCTCTTTTCCACCCTCCTTCATCACGTTTCGCTCTCTTTCACCCTCCTTCGTCTCGTTTCACTCTCTTTCACCCTCCTTCTTCTCGTTTCGCTCTCTTTCACCCTCCTTCATCTCGTTTCGCTCTCTTTCACCCTCCTTCGCCTCGTTTCGGTATCTTTCATCCCACTCTGTCTCGTTCCGCTCTCTTTCACCCTCCTTCGTCTCCTTTCGCTCTCATTCATGCTCCTTCTTCTCGTTTCACTCTCTTTCACCCTCCTTCATCTCGTTTCGCTCCCTTTCACCCTCCTTCGTCTCGTTTCGCTCTCTTTCACCTTCCTTCGTCTCGTTTCTATCTCTTTCACCCGATTTGGTATCGTTTCGCTCTCTTCCACCCTCCTTCATCTCGTTTCGCTTTCTATCACCCTCCTTCGTCTCGTTTTGCTCTCTTTCACCCTCCTTCTTCTCGTTTCGCTCTCTTTCACCCTCCTTCGTCTCGTTTCGCTCTCATTCACCCTCCTTTGTCTCGTTTCTGTCTCTTTCACCCTCCTTTGACTTGTTTCTCTCTCTTTCACCCACCTTCATCTTGATTCGCTCTCTTTCACCCTCCTTCGCCTCATTTCGGTCTCTTTCATCCTCCTTCGTCTAGTTTCGCTCTCTTTTAACCTCCTTCGTCTCCTTTCATCTCTTTCACCCTCCTTCGTCTCGTTTCGCTCTCTTTCACCTTCCTTCGTCTCGTTTCTGTCTCTTTCACCCTCCTTTGACTTGTTTCTCTCTCTTTCACCCACCTTCATCTCGTTTCGCTCTCTTTCACCCTCCTTTGTCTCATTTCGCTCTCGTTCACCTTCCTTCGTCTTGTTTCGCTCTCGTTCACCGGCCTTCATCTCGTTTCGCTCTCTTTCACACTCCTTCGTCTCGTTTCGCTCTCTTTCACCCTCCTTCATCACGTTTCGCTCTCTTTCACCATCCTTGGTCTCGTTTCGTTCTGTTTCACACTCGTTCGTCTCGTTTTGCTCTCTTTCACCCTCCTTCGTCTCGTTTCGCTCTCTTTCACCCTCCTTCGTCTTGTTTCGCTCTGTACCACCCTCCTTCGTCTCGTTTCGCTCTCTTTCACCATCCTTGGTCTCGTTTCGTTCTGTTTCACACTCCTTCGTCTCGTTTTGCTCTCTTTCACCCTCCTTCGTCTCGTTTCCCTCTCTTTCACCCTCCTTCGTCTCGTTTCGCTCTCCTTCACCCTCCTTCATCTTGTTTCGCTCTCTTTCACCCTCCTTCTTCTCGTTTCGCTCTCTTTCACCCTCCTTAGTCTCGTTTCGCTCTCTTTTACACTCTTTCGTCTCGTTTCGCTCTCCTTTACACTCCTTCATCTCGTTTCGCTCTCGTTCACGCTCCTTCGTCTTGTTTCGCTCTCTTTCACCCTCCTTCGACTTGTTTCGCTCTCTTTCACCCTCCTTCGTCTCATTTCGCTCTCGTTCACCCTCCTTTGTCTCGTTTCGCTCTCTTTGACCCTCCTTCGTCTCGTTTCGCTTTCTTTGACCCTCCTTCGTCTGGTTCGCTCTCTTTCACCCTCCTTCGTCTCGTTTCGCCCTCTATCACCCTCCTTCGTCTCGTTTCGCTCTCTTTCACCCTCCTTCATCTCCTTTCAGTCTCTTTCCCTCTCCTTCGTCTCATTTCTCTCTCTTTCAACCTCCTTCATCTCTTTTCGCTCTCTTTCACCCTCCTTCGTCTCGTTTCGCCGTCATTCACTATCCTTCTTCTAGTTTCCCTCTCTTTCACCCTCCTTCGTCTCGTTTCGCTCTCTTTCGCCCTCCTTCATCTCATTTCGGTCTCTTTCACCCTCCTTCATCTCGTTCCGCTCTCTTTCACCCTCCTTCATCTCATTTCGCTCTCTTTGACCCTCCTTCATCTCGTTTCGCTCTCTTTCACCCTTCTTCGTCTCGTTTCGCTCTCTTTCACCTTCCTTCGTCTCGTTTCGCTCTCTTTCACCGACCTTCATCTCGTTTCGCTCTCTTTCACCCTCCTTCGTCTCGTTTCGCTCTCTTTTAACCTCCTTCGTCTCCTTTCACTCTCTTTCACCCTCCTTCATCTCGTTTCGCTCTCTTTCACCCTCCTTCATCTCGTTTCGCTCTCTTTCACCCTCCTTTGTCTCATTTCGCTCTCGTTCACCTTCCTTCGTCTTGTTTCGCTCTCTTTCACCGACCTTCATTTCGTTTCGCTCTCTTTCACCCTCCTTCGTCTCGTTTCGCTCTCTTTCACCCTCCTTCATCACGTTTCGCTCTCTTTCACCATCCTTGGTCTCGTTTCGTTCTGTTTCACACTCGTTCGTCTCGTTTTGCTCTCTTTCACCCTCCTTCGTCTCGTTTCGCTCTCTTTCACCCTCCTTCGTCTTGTTTCGCTCTGTACCACCCTCCTTCGTCTCGTTTCGCTCTCTTTCACCATCCTTGGTCTCGTTTCGTTCTGTTTCACACTCCTTCGTCTCGTTTTGCTCTCTTTCACCCTCCTTCGTCTCGTTTCCCTCTCTTTCACCCTCCTTCGTCTCGTTTCGCTCTCTTTCACCCTCCTTCATCTTGTTTCGCTCTCTTTCACCCTCCTTCTTCTCGTTTCGCTCTCTTTCACCCTCCTTAGTCTCGTTTCGCTCTCTTTTACACTCTTTCGTCTCGTTTCGCTCTCCTTAACACTCCTTCATCTCGTTTCGCTCTCGTTCACGCTCCTTCGTCTTGTTTCGCTCTCTTTCACCCTCCTTCGACTTGTTTCGCTCTCTTTCACCCTCCTTCGTCTCATTTCGCTCTCGTTCACCCTCCTTTGTCTCGTTTCGCTCTCTTTGACCCTCCTTCGTCTCGTTTCGCTTTCTTTGACCCTCCTTCGTGTGGTTCGCTCTCTTTCATCCTCCTTCGTCTCGTTTCGCCCTCTATCACCCTCCTTCGTCTCGTTTCGCTCTCTTTCACCCTCCTTCGTCTCCTTTCAGTCTCTTTCCCTCTCCTTCGTCTCATTTCTCTCTCTTTCAACCTCCTTCATCTCTTTTCGCTCTCTTTCACCCTCCTTCGTCTCGTTTCGCTCTCTTTCACCCTCCTTCATCTCGTTTCGGTCTCTTTCACCCTCCTTCATCTCGTTCCGCTCTCTTTCACCCTCCTTCATCTCATTTCGCTCTCTTTGACCCTCCTTCATCTCGTTTCGCTCTCTTTCACCCTCCTTCGTCTCGTTTCGCTCTCTTTCACCCTCCTTCATCTCGTTTCGCTCTCTTTCACCCTCCTTCATCTCGTTCCGCTCTCTTTCACCCTCCTTCATCTCATTTCGCTCTCTTTGACCCTCCTTCATCTCGTTTCGCTCTCTTTCACCCTTCTTCGTCTCGTTTCGCCCTCTTTCACCCTCCTTCGTCTCGTTTCGCTCTCTTTCACCCTCCTTCATCTCGTTTCGGTCTCTTTCACCCTCCTTCATCTCGTTCCGCTCTCTTTCACCTCCTTCATCTCATTTCGCTCTCTTTGACCATCCTTCATCTCGTTTCGCTCTCTTTGACCCTCCTTCTTCTGGTTTAGCTCTCTTTCACCCTTGTTTCGCACCCTTTCACCCTCCTTCTTCTCGTTTCGCTCTCTTTCACCCTCCTTAGTCTCGTTTCGCTCTCTTTTACACTCTTTCGTCTCGTTTCGCTCTCCTTTACACTCCTTCATCTCATTTCGCTCTCGTTCACGCTCCTTCGTCTTGTTTCGCTCTCTTTCACCCTCCTTCGACTTGTTTCACTCTCTTTCACCCTCCTTCGTCTCATTTCGCTCTCGTTCACCCTCCTGTGTCTCGTTCGCTCTCTTTGACCCTCCTTCGTCTCGTTTCGCTTTATTGACCCTCCTTCGTCTGGTTCGCTCTCTTTCACCCTCCTTCGTCTCGTTTGGCCCTCTTTCACCCTCCTTCTTCTCGTTTCGCTCTCTTTCACCCTCCTTCGTCTCCTTTCAGTCTCTTTCCCTCTCCTTCATCTCATTTCTCTCTCTTTCAACCTCCTTCATCTCGTTTCGCTCTCTTTCACCCTCCTTCGTCTTGTTTCGCCGTCATTCACAATCCTTCTTCTAGTTTCCCTCTCTTTCACCCTCCTTCGTCTCGTTTCGCTCTCTTTCACCCTCCTTCATCTCGTTTCGGTCTCTTTCACCCTCCTTTATCTCGTTCCGCTCTCTTTCACCCTCCTTCGTCTCGTTTTGCTCTCTTTCACCGTCCTTTGTCTCATTTTGCTCTCTTTCACCTTCCTTCGTCTTGTTTCTCTCTCTTTCACCGTATTTGGTCTCGTTTCGCTCTCTTTCACCTTCCTTCGTCTCGTTTCGCTCTCTTTCACCGACCTTCATCTCGTTTCGCTCTCTTTCACCCTCCTTCGTCTCGTTTCGCTCTCTTTTAACCTCCTTCGTCTCCTTTCACTCTCTTTCACCCTCCTTCGTCTCGTTTCGCTCTCTTTCACCCTCCTTCATCTCGTTTCGCTCTCTTTCACCCTCCTTTGTCTCATTTCGCTCTCGTTCACCTTCCTTCGTCTTGTTTCGCTCTCTTTCACCGACCTTCATTTCGTTTCGCTCTCTTTCACCCTCCTTCGTCTCGTTTCGCTCTCTTTCACCCTCCTTCATCACGTTTCGCTCTCTTTCACCATCCTTGGTCTCGTTTCGTTCTGTTTCACACTCGTTCGTCTCGTTTTGCTCTCTTTCACCCTCCTTCGTCTCGTTTCGCTCTCTTTCACCCTCCTTCGTCTTGTTTCGCTCTGTACCACCCTCCTTCGTCTCGTTTCGCTCTCTTTCACCATCCTTGGTCTCGTTTCGTGCTGTTTCACACTCCTTCATCTCGTTTTGCTCTCTTTCACCCTCCTTCGTCTCGTTTCCCTCTCTTTCACCCTCCTTCGTCTCGTTTCGCTCTCTTTCACCCTCCTTCATCTTGTTTCGCTCTCTTTCACCCTCCTTCTTCTCGTTTCGCTCTCTTTCACCCTCCTTAGTCTCGTTTCGCTCTCTTTTACACTCTTTCGTCTCGTTTCGCTCTCCTTAACACTCCTTCATCTCGTTTCGCTCTCGTTCACGCTCCTTTGTCTTGTTTCGCTCTCTTTCACCCTCCTTCGACTTGTTTCGCTCTCTTTCACCCTCCTTCGTCTCATTTCGCTCTCGTTCACCCTCCTTTGTCTCGTTTCGCTCTCTTTGACCCTCCTTCGTCTCGTTTCGCTTTCTTTGACCCTCGTTCGTCTGGTTCGCTCTCTTTCACCCTCCTTCGTCTCGTTTCGCCCTCTATCACCCTCCTTCGTCTCGTTTCGCTCTCTTTCACCCTCCTTCGTCTCCTTTCAGTCTCTTTCCCTCTCCTTCGTCTCATTTCTCTCTCTTTCAACCTCCATCATCTCTTTTCGCTCTCTTTCACCCTCCTTCGTCTCGTTTCGCCGTCATTCACTATCCTTCTTCTAGTTTCCCTCTCTTTCACCCTCCTTCGTCTCGTTTCGCTCTCTTTCGCCCTCCTTCATCTCATTTCGGTCTCTTTCACCCTCCTTCATCTCGTTCCGCTCTCTTTCACCCTCCTTCATCTCATTTCGCTCTCTTTGACCCTCCTTCATCTCGTTTCGCTCTCTTTCACCCTTCTTCGTCTCGTTTCGCCCTCTTTCACCCTCCTTCGTCTCGTTTGGTCTCTTTCACCCTCCTTCATCTCATTTCCCTCTCTTTGACCCTCCTTCATCTCGTTTCGCTCTCTTTCACCCTCCTTCATCTCGTTTCGGTCTCTTTCACCCTCCTTCATCTCGTTCCGCTCTCTTTCACCTCCTTCGTCTCATTTCGCTCTCTTTGACCCTCCTTCATCTCGTTTCGCTCTCTTTGACCCTCCTTCGTCTGGTTTAGCTCTCTTTCACCCTTGTTTCGCACCCTTTCACCCTCCTTCTTCTCGTTTCGCTCTCTTTGACCCTCCTTCATCTGGTTTAGCTCTCTTTCACCCTTGTTTCGCACCCTTTCACCCTCCTTCTTCTCGTTTCGCTCTCTTTCACCCTCCTTAGTCTCGTTTCGCTCTCTTTTACACTCTTTTGTCTCGTTTCGCTCTCCTTTACACTCCTTCATCTCATTTTGCTCTCGTTCACGCTCCTTCGTCTTGTTTCGCTCTCTTTCACCCTCCTTCGACTTGTTTCACTCTCTTTCACCCTCCTTCGTCTCATTTCGCTCTCGTTCACCCTCCTGTGTCTCGTTCGCTCTCTTTGACCCTCCTTCGTCTCGTTTCGCTTTATTGACCCTCCTTCGTCTGGTTCGCTCTCTTTCACCCTCCTTCGTCTCGTTTGGCCCTCTTTCACCCTCCTTCTTCTCGTTTCGCTCTCTTTCACCCTCCTTCGTCTCCTTTCAGTCTCTTTCCCTCTCCTTCATCTCATTTCTCTCTCTTTCAACCTCCTTCATCTCGTTTCGCTCTCTTTCACCCTCCTTCGTCTTGTTTCGCCGTCATTCACAATCCTTCTTCTAGTTTCCCTCTCTTTCACCCTCCTTCGTCTCGTTTCGCTCTCTTTCACCCTCCTTCATCTCGTTTCGGTCTCTTTCACCCTCCTTTATCTCGTTCCGCTCTCTTTCACCCTCCTTCGTCTCGTTTTGCTCTCTTTCACCCTCCTTTGTCTCATTTTGCTCTCTTTCACCTTCCTTCGTCTTGTTTCTCTCTCTTTCACCGTATTTGGTCTCGTTTCGCTCTCTTTCACCTTCCTTCATCTCGTTTCGCTCTCTTTCACCGACCTTCATCTCGTTTCGCTCTCTTTCACCCTCCTTCGTCTCGTTTCGCTCTCTTTTAACCTCCTTCGTCTCCTTTCACTCTCTTTCACCCTCCTTCGTCTCGTTTCGCTCTCTTTCACCCTCCTTCATCTCGTTTCGCTCTCTTTCACCCTCCTTTGTCTCATTTCGCTCTCGTTCACCTTCCTTCGTCTTGTTTCGCTCTCTTTCACCGACCTTCATTTCGTTTCGCTCTCTTTCACCCTCCTTCGTCTCGTTTCGCTCTCTTTCACCCTCCTTCATCACGTTTCGCTCTCTTTCACCATCCTTGGTCTCGTTTCGTTCTGTTTCACACTCGTTCGTCTCGTTTTGCTCTCTTTCACCCTCCTTCGTCTCGTTTCGCTCTCTTTCACCCTCCTTCGTCTTGTTTCGCTCTGTACCACCCTCCTTCGTCTCGTTTCGCTCTCTTTCACCATCCTTGGTCTCGTTTCGTTCTGTTTCACACTCCTTCGTCTCGTTTTGCTCTCTTTCACCCTCCTTCGTCTCGTTTCCCTCTCTTTCACCCTCCTTCGTCTCGTTTCGCTCTCTTTCACCCTCCTTCATCTTGTTTCGCTCTCTTTCACCCTCCTTCTTCTCGTTTCGCTCTCTTTCACCCTCCTTAGTCTCGTTTCGCTCTCTTTTACACTCTTTCATCTCGTTTCGCTCTCCTTAACACTCCTTCATCTCGTTTCGCTCTCGTTCACGCTCCTTCGTCTTGTTTCGCTCTCTTTCACCCTCCTTCGACTTGTTTCGCTCTCTTTCACCCTCCTTCGTCTCATTTCGCTCTCGTTCACCCTCCTTTGTCTCGTTTCGCTCTCTTTGACCCTCCTTCGTCTCGTTTCGCTTTCTTTGACCCTCCTTCGTGTGGTTCGCTCTCTTTCATCCTCCTTCGTCTCGTTTCGCCCTCTATCACCCTCCTTCGTCTCGTTTCGCTCTCTTTCACCCTCCTTCGTCTCCTTTCAGTCTCTTTCCCTCTCCTTCGTCTCATTTCTCTCTCTTTCAACCTCCTTCATCTCTTTCCGCTCTCTTTCACCCTCCTTCGTCTCGTTTCGCTCTCTTTCACCCTCCTTCATCTCGTTTCGGTCTCTTTCACCCTCCTTCATCTCGTTCCGCTCTCTTTCACCCTCCTTCATCTCATTTCGCTCTCTTTGACCCTCCTTCATCTCGTTTCGCTCTCTTTCACCCTCCTTCATCTCATTTCTCTCTCTTTCAACCTCCTTCATCTCGTTTCGCTCTCTTTCACCCTCCTTCGTCTTGTTTCGCCGTCATTCACAATCCTTCTTCTAGTTTCCCTCTCTTTCACCCTCCTTCGTCTCGTTTCGCTCTCTTTCACCCTCCTTCATCTCGTTTCGCTCTCTTTGACCCTCCTTCGTCTCGTTTCGCTTTCTTTGAACATCCTTCGTGTGGTTCGCTCTCTTTCATCCTCCTTCGTCTCGTTTCGCCCTCTATCACCCTCCTTCGTCTCGTTTCGCTCTCTTTCACCCTCCTTCGTCTCCTTTCAGTCTCTTTCCCTCTCCTTCGTCTCATTTCTCTCTCTTTCAACCTCCTTCATCTCTTTTCGCTCTCTTTCACCCTCCTTCGTCTCGTTTCGCTCTCTTTCACCCTCCTTCATCTCGTTTCGGTCTCTTTCACCCTCCTTCATCTCGTTTCGCTCTCTTTCACCCTTCTTCTTCGCGTTTCGCCCTCTTTCACCCTCCTTCGTCTCGTTTCGCTCTCTTTCACCCTCCTTCATCTCATTTCCCTCTCTTTCACCCTCCTTCATCTCGTTTCGCTCTCTTTCACCCTCCTTCATCTCGTTTCGGTCTCTTTCACCCTCCTTCATCTCGTTCCGCTCTCTTTCACCTCCTTCGTCTCATTTCGCTCTCTTTGACCCTCCTTCATCTCGTTTCGCTCTCTTTGACCCTCCTTCATCTCGTTTCGCTCTCTTTCACCCTTGTTTCGCACCCTTTCACCCTCTTTCTTCTCGTTTCGCTCTCTTTCACCCTCCTTAGTCTCGTTTCCTTCTCTTTTACACTCTTCTGGGAGGTGAGTAGTTAGTTTAAAAGCACTTACCTTTACAGGAGCAGCCCTTTGGATTTCGGCGGCAGCGGTGCGCAGGGGCC
The DNA here is from genome assembly GCF_047496885.1 of Scyliorhinus torazame. Lineage (NCBI taxonomy): Eukaryota > Metazoa > Chordata > Chondrichthyes > Carcharhiniformes > Scyliorhinidae > Scyliorhinus > Scyliorhinus torazame. The sequence goes on along the minus strand of NC_092712.1, from coordinate 327,815,208 downwards.
TTCTTGGAGGTGAGTAGTGAATTTAAAAGCACTTACCTTTACAGGAGCAGCCCTTTGGATTTCGGCGGCAGCGGTGCGCAGGGGCCTTCTTGGAGGTGAGTAGTGAATTTAAAAGCACTTACCTTTACAGGAGCAGCCCTTTGGATTTCGGCGGCAGCGGTGCGCAGGGGCCTTCTTGGAGGTGAGTAGTGAATTTAAAAGCACTTACCTTTACAGGAGCAGCCCTTTGGATTTCGGCGGCAGCGGTGCGCAGGGGCCTTCTGGGAGGTGAGTAGTTAGTTTAAAAGCACTTACCTTTACAGGAGCAGCCCTTTGGATTTCGGCGGCAGCGGTGCGCAGGGGCCTTCTGGGAGGTGAGTAGTTAGTTTAAAAGCACTTACCTTTACAGGAGCAGCCCTTTGGATTTCGGCGGCAGCGGTGCGCAGGGGCCTTCTGTGAGGTGAGTAGTTAGTTTAAAAGCACTTACCTTTACAGGAGCAGCCCTTTGGATTTCGGCGGCAGCGGTGCGCAGGGGCCTTCTTGGAGGTGAGTAGTGAATTTAAAAGCACTTACCTTTACAGGAGCAGCCCTTTGGATTTCGGCGGCAGCGGTGCGCAGGGGCCTTCTTGGAGGTGAGTAGTGAATTTAAAAGCACTTACCTTTACAGGAGCAGCCCTTTGGATTTCGGCGGCAGCGGTGCGCAGGGGCCTTCTTGGAGGTGAGTAGTGAATTTAAAAGCACTTACCTTTACAGGAGCAGCCCTTTGGATTTCGGCGGCAGCGGTGCGCAGGGGCCTTCTGGGAGGTGAGTAGTTAGTTTAAAAGCACTTACCTTTACAGGAGCAGCCCTTTGGATTTCGGCGGCAGCGGTGCGCAGGGGCCTTCTTGGAGGTGAGTAGTGAATTTAAAAGCACTTACCTTTACAGGAGCAGCCCTTTGGATTTCGGCGGCAGCGGTGCGCAGGGGCCTTCTTGGAGGTGAGTAGTGAATTTAAAAGCACTTACCTTTACAGGAGCAGCCCTTTGGATTTCGGCGGCAGCGGTGCGCAGGGGCCTTCTTGGAGGTGAGTAGTGAATTTAAAAGCACTTACCTTTACAGGAGCAGCCCTTTGGATTTCGGCGGCAGCGGTGCGCAGGGGCCTTCTGGGAGGTGAGTAGTTAGTTTAAAAGCACTTACCTTTACAGGAGCAGCCCTTTGGATTTCGGCGGCAGCGGTGCGCAGGGGCCTTCTGGGAGGTGAGTAGTTAGTTTAAAAGCACTTACCTTTACAGGAGCAGCCCTTTGGATTTCGGCGGCAGCGGTGCGCAGGGGCCTTCTTGGAGGTGAGTAGTGAATTTAAAAGCACTTACCTTTACAGGAGCAGCCCTTTGGATTTCGGCGGCAGCGGTGCGCAGGGGCCTTCTTGGAGGTGAGTAGTGAATTTAAAAGCACTTACCTTTACAGGAGCAGCCCTTTGGATTTCGGCGGCAGCGGTGCGCAGGGGCCTTCTGGGAGGTGAGTAGTTAGTTTAAAAGCACTTACCTTTACAGGAGCAGCCCTTTGGATTTCGGCGGCAGCGGTGCGCAGGGGCCTTCTGGGAGGTGAGTAGTTAGTTTAAAAGCACTTACCTTTACAGGAGCAGCCCTTTGGATTTCGGCGGCAGCGGTGCGCAGGGGCCTTCTTGGAGGTGAGTAGTGAATTTAAAAGCACTTACCTTTACAGGAGCAGCCCTTTGGATTTCGGCGGCAGCGGTGCGCAGGGGCCTTCTTGGAGGTGAGTAGTGAATTTAAAAGCACTTACCTTTACAGGAGCAGCCCTTTGGATTTCGGCGGCAGCGGTGCGCAGGGGCCTTCTTGGAGGTGAGTAGTGAATTTAAAAGCACTTACCTTTACATGAGCAGCCCTTTGGATTTCGGCGGCAGCGGTGCGCAGGGGCCTTCTGGGAGGTGAGTAGTTAGTTTAAAAGCACTTACCTTTACAGGAGCAGCCCTTTGGATTTTGGCGGGAACCGGAAGTTCGACCTCTGTCAAGCCCCCCCCCAACCAATAAATTCTGGTGGAGAGGAAACCCGAGACACTACACGTGTAGTGTCTCCCACCCGCCCTCCTCCTCTAACCTAATAATAAGACCCATTGGTGTAAGGTAAGTGCCATATTATATTATTATATTATTAGCATTGTGCAGGTCAAGGATTGGAGGTGGAGGAGCAGTCTCTGTCAGCGAGAGAACCTGAGAACATCTCAGAAGGTAAGCAAGTGATTTTTACTTTTATGCCTGTTTTTCAAATTGTGTGTGTCGGGGGGAAACTGAAGTGACATCACAGAAAAGCTGTGACCTGAGTGGCTGGTTGGGATTCTAACCTAAATTTTTTTGAGTATTTGGGAACTAATTAAACATAATAACTTAATTATAATTTAGAGGATATCTAAGCCAGAGATCGGAGAATATTATAGTTAGCTATCGCATTTCTATTAGAAATCTAGTGCTAGGAAACAGATAGTTGACAGTAACTTTGAAATTTAAAAAAAGTATTTAAAAAAAAAAAAAGACAAATTTTAATTTTAATTAATTGACGCAATGTCAGTTAGAGGGGTGCTGTGCTCTGACTGTGAGATGTGGCAGGTCCGGGAGGCTTCCAGCGTCCCGGATGGCTTCATCTGCAGAAAGTGCACCCAACTGCAGCTCCTCACAGACCGCATGGTTCGGTTGGAGCAGCAATTGGATGCACTTAGGAGCATGCAGGTGGCGGAAAGCGTCATAGATCGCAGTTATGTAAGTGTGGTCACACCCAAGGTGCAGGCAGAGAAATGGGTGACCACCAGAAAGGGCAGGCAGTCAGTGCAGGAATCCCCTGTGGTTGTCCCCCTCTCGAACAGATATACCCCTTTGGATACTGTCGGGGGGGATAGCCTATCAGGGGAAAACAGCAGCAGCCAGAGCAGTGGCACCACGGCTGGCTCTGATGTTCAGAAGGGAGGGTCAAAGCGCAGAAGAGTAATAGTTATAGGGGACTCTATAGTCAGGGGCACAGATAGGCGCTTCTGTGGACGTGAAAGAGACTCCAGGATGGTATGTTGCCTCCCTGGTGCCAGGGTCCAGGATGTCTCCGAACGGGTAGAGGGAATCCTGAAGGGGGAGGGCAAACAGGCAGAGGTCGTTGTACATATTGGTACTAACGACATAGGCAGGAAGGGGCATGAGGTCCTGCAGCAGGAGTTCAGGGAGCTAGGCAGAAAGTTAAAAGACAGGACCTCGAGGGTTGTAATCTCGGGATTACTCCCTGTGCCACGTGCCAGTGAGGCTAGAAATAGGAAGATAGAGCAGACAAACACGTGGCTAAACAGCTGGTGTAGGAGGGAGGGTTTCTGTTATCTGGACCACTGGGAGCTCTTCCGGGGCAGGTGTGACCTGTATAAGATGGACGGGTTGCATCTAAACCGGAGAGGCATAAATATCCTGGCCGCGAGGTTTGCTAGTGTCACACGGGAGGGTTTAAACTAGTATGGCAGGGGGGTGGGCACGGGAGCAATAGGTCAGAAGGTGAGAGCATTGAGGGAGAACTAGGGAATAGGGACAGTGTGGCTCTGAGGCAGCGCAGACGGGGAGAAGTTGCTGAACACAGCGGGTCTGGTGGCCTGAAGTGCATATGTTTTAATGCAAGGAGCATTACGGGTAAGGCAGATGAACTTAGAGCTTGGATTACTACTTGGAACTATGATGTTGTTGCCATTACAGAGACCTGGTTGAGGGAAGGGCAGGATTGGCAGCTAAACGTTCCAGGATTTAGATGTTTCAGGCGGGATAGAGGGGGATGTAAAAGGGGAGGCGGAGTTGCGCTACTTGTTCAGGAGAGTATCACAGCTATACAGCGAGAGGACACCTCAGAGGGCAGTGAGGCTATATGGGTAGAGATCAGGAATAAGAAGGGTGCAGTCACAATGTTGGGGGTATACTACAGGCCTCCCAACAGCCAGCGGGAGATAGAGGAGCAGATAGGTAGACAGATTTTGGAAAAGAGTAAAAACAACAGGGTTGTGGTGATGGGAGACTTCAACTTCCCCAATATTGACTGGGACTCACTTAGTGCCAGGGGCTTAGACGGGGCAGAGTTTGTAAGGAGCATCCAGGAGGGCTTCTTAAAACAATATGTAAACAGTCCAACTAGGGAAGGGGCGGTACTGGACCTGGTATTGGGGAATGAGCCCGGCCAGGTGGTAGATGTTTCAGTAGGGGAGCATTTCGGTAACAGTGACCACAATTCAGTAAGTTTTAAAGTACTGGTGGACAAGGATAAGAGTGGCCCGAGGATGAATGTGCTAAATTGGGGGAAGGCTAATTATAACAATATTAGGCGGGAACTGAAGAACATAGATTGGGGGCGGATGTTTGAGGGCAAATCAACATCTGACATGTGGGAGGCTTTCAAGTGTCAGTTGAAAGGAATACAGGACAGGCATGTTCCTGTGAGGAAGAAAGATAAATACGGCAATTTTCGGGAACCTTGGATGACGAGTGATATTGTAGGCCTCGTCAAAAAGAAAAAGGAGGCATTTGTCAGGGCTAAAAGGCTGGGAACAGACGAAGCCTGTGTGGCATATAAGGAAAGTAGGAAGGAACTTAAGCAAGGAGTCAGGAGGGCTAGAAGGGGTCATGAAAAGGCATTGGCAAATAGGGTTAAGGAAAATCCCAAGGCTTTTTACACTTACATAAAAAGCAAGAGGGTAGCCAGGGAAAGGGTTGGCCCACTGAAGGATAGGCAAGGGAATCTATGTGTGGAGCCAGAGGAAATGGGCGAGGTACTAAATGAATACTTTGCATCAGTATTCACCAAAGAGAAGGAATTGGTAGATGTTGAGTCTGGAGAAGGGGGTGTAGATAGCCTGGGTCACATTGTGATCCAAAAAGACGAGGTGTTGGGTGTCTTAAAAAATATTAAGGTAGATAAGTCCCCAGGGCCGGATGGGATCTACCCCAGAATACTGAAGGAGGCTGGAGAGGAAATTGCTGAGGCCTTGACAGAAATCTTTGGATCCTCGCTGTCTTCAGGGGATGTCCCGGAGGACTGGAGAATAGCCAATGTTGTTCCTCTGTTTAAGAAGGGTGGCAGGGATAATCCCGGGAACTACAGGCCGGTGAGCCTTACTTCAGTGGTAGGGAAATTACTGGAGAGAATTCTTCGAGACAGGATCTACTCCCATTTGGAAGCAAATGGACGTATTAGTGAGAGGCAGCACGGTTTTGTGAAGGGGAGGTCGTGTCTCACTAACTTGATAGAGTTTTTCGAGGAGGTCACTAAGATGATTGATGCAGGTAGGGCAGTAGATGTTGTCTATATGGACTTCAGTAAGGCCTTTGACAAGGTCCCTCATGGTAGACTAGTACAAAAGGTGAAGTCACACGGGATCAGGGGTGAACTGGCAAGGTGGATACAGAACTGGCTAGGCCATAGAAGGCAGAGGGTAGCAATGGAGGGATGCTTTTCTAATTGGAGGGCTGTGACCAGTGGTGTTCCACAGGGATCAGTGCTGGGACCTTTGCTCTTTGTAGTATATATAAATGATTTGGAGGAAAATGTAACTGGTCTGATTAGTAAGTTTGCAGACGACACAAAGGTTGGTGGAATTGTGGATAGCGATGAGGACTGTCTGAGGATACAGCAGGATTTAGATTGTCTGGAGACTTGGGCGGAGAGATGGCAGATGGAGTTTAACCTGGACAAATGTGAGGTAATGCATTTTGGAAGGGCTAATGCAGGTAGGGAATATACAGTGAATGGTAGAACCCTCAAGAGTATTGAAAGTCAAAGAGATCTAGGAGTACAGGTCCACCGATCACTGAAAGGGGCTACACAGGTGGAGAAGGTAGTCAAGAAGGCATACGGCATGCTTGCCTTCATTGGCCGGGGCATTGAGTATAAGAATTGGCAAGTCATGTTGCAGCTGTATAGAACCTTAGTTAGGCCACACTTGGAGTATAGTGTTCAATTCTGGTCGCCACACTACCAGAAGGATGTGGAGGCTTTAGAGAGGGTGCAGAAGAGATTTACCAGAATGTTGCCTGGTATGGAGGGCATAAGTTATGAGGAGCGATTGAATAAACTCGGTTTGTTCTCACTGGAACGAAGGAGGTTGAGGGGCGACCTGATAGAGGTATACAAAATTATGAGGGGCATAGACAGAGTGGATAGTCAGAGGCTTTTCCCCAGGGTAGAGGGGTCAATTACTAGGGGGCATAGGTTTAAGGTGAGAGGGGCAAAGTTTAGAGTAGATGTACGAGGCAAGTTTTTTACGCAGAGGGTAGTGGGTGCCTGGAACTCGCTACCGGAGGAGGTAGTGGAGGCAGGGACGATAGGGACATTTAAGGGGCATCTTGACAAATATATGAATAGGATGGGAATAGAAGGATACGGACCCAGGAAGTGTAGAAGATTGTAGTTTAGTCGGGCAGTATGGTCGGCACGGGCTTGGAGGGCCGAAGGGCCTGTTCCTGTGCTGTACATTTCTTTGTTCTTTGTTCTTTGTTGTTCTTTCGTCTCGTTTCGCTCTCCTTTACACTCCTTCATCTCATTTCGCTCTCGTTCACGCTCCTTCGTCTTGTTTCGCTCTCTTTCACCCTCCTTCGACTTGTTTCACTCTCTTTCACCCTCCTTCGTCTCATTTCACTCTCGTTCACCCTCCTGTGTCTCGTTTCGCTCTCTTTGACCCTCCTTCGTCTCGTTTCGCTTTATTGACCCTCCTTCGTCTCGTTTGGCCCTCTTTCACCCTCCTTCTTCTCGTTTCGCTCTCTTTCACCCTCATTCGTCTCCTTTCAGTCTCTTTCCCTCTCCTTCATCTCATTTCTCTCTCTTTCAACCTCCTTCATCTCGTTTCGCTCTCTTTCACCCTCCTTCGTCTTGTTTCGCCGTCATTCACAATCCTTCTTCTAGTTTCCCTCTCTTTCACCCTCCTTCGTCTCGTTTCGCTCTCTTTCACCCTCCTTCATCTCGTTTCGGTCTCTTTCACCCTCCTTTATCTCGTTCCGCTCTCTTTCACCCTCCTTCGTCTCGTTTTGCTCTCTTTCACCCTCCTTTGTCTCATTTTGCTCTCTTTCACCTTCCTTCGTCTTGTTTCTCTCTCTTTCACCGTATTTGGTCTCGTTTCGCTCTCTTTCACCTTCCTTCGTCTCGTTTCGCTCTCTTTCACCGACCTTCATCTCGTTTCGCTCTCTTTCACCCTCCTTCGTCTCGTTTCGCTATCTTTCACCCTCCTTCGTCTACTATTACTCTCTTTCACCCTCCTTCGTCTCGTTTCGCTCTCTTTCACCCTCCTTCGTCTCGTTTCGCTCTCTTTCACCCTCCTTCGTCTCGTTTCGCCGTCATTCACAATCCTTCTTCTAGTTTCCCTCTCTTCCACCCTCCTTCATCTCATTTCCCTCTCTTTCACCCTCCTTCATCTCGTTTCGCTCTCTTTCACCCTCCTTCATCTCGTTTCGGTCTCTTTCACCCTCCTTCATCTCGTTCCGCTCTCTTTCACCTCCTTCGTCTCATTTCGCTCTCTTTGACCCTCCTTCATCTCGTTTCGCTCTCTTTGACCCTCCTTCATCTCGTTACGCTCTCTTTCACCCTTCTTCGTCTCGTTTCGCCCTCTTTCACCCTCCTTCGTCTCGTTTCGCTCTCTTTCACCCTCCTTCATCTTGTTTCGCTCTCTTTTACCCTCCTTCATCTCGTTTCGCTCTCTTCCACCCTCCTTCGTCTCGTTTTGCCCTCTTTCACCCTCCTCCGCCTCGTTTTGGTCTCTTTCATCCTCCTTTTTCTCGATCCGCTCTCTTTCACCCTCCTTCGTTTCCTTTCGCTCTCTTTCACCCTCCTTTGTATCGTTTCACTCTCTTTCACCCTCCTTCATCTCGTTTCGCTCTCTTTGACCCTCCTTCATCTCGTTTCGCTCTCTTTTAGCCTCCTTCGTCTCGTTTCGCCCTCTTTCACACTCCTTCGTCTCGTTTCGCTCTCTTTCACTCTCCTTCGTCTCGTGTCGCTCTCTTTCACCCTCCTTCATCTCGTTTCGCTCTCTTCCACCCTCCTTCATCTCGTTTCACCCTCTTTCACCCTCCTTTGTCTTGTTTTGCTCTCTTTCACCCACCTTCGTCTCGTTCCGCTCTCTTTCACCCTCCTTCGACTCCTTTCGCTCTCTTTCACCCTCCTTTGTCACGATTCGCTCTCTTTCACACTTCTTGATCTCGTTTCGCTCTCTTTCACCCTCCTTCGTCTCGTTTCGCCCTCTTTCACCCTCTTTCGTCTCGTTTCGCTCTCTTTCACCCTCCTCCGTCTCGTTTCGCTCTCTTTCACCCTGCTTCGCTTCGTTTCGGTCTCTTTCATCCTCCTTCGTCTCGTTCAGCTCTCTTTCACCGTCCTTTAAGTCCTTTCGCTCTCTTACACCCTCCTTTGTCTCGTTTCGCTCTCTTTCACACTCCTTCGACTCGTTTTGCTCTCTTTCACCCGCCTTCATCTCGTTTCACTCTCTTTCACCCTCCTTCTCTTCGTTTCGCTCTCTTTCACCCTCCTTCGCCTCGTTTCGCTCTCTTTCACTCTCCTTCGTCTCCTTTCGGTCTTTTTCATCCTCTTTTGTCTCCTTTCACTCTCTTTCACCCTCCTTCATCTAGTTTCGCTCTCTTTCACCCTTCTTCATGTCGTATCGCTCTCTTTCACCCTCCTTCATCTCGTTTCGCTCTCTTTCACCCTCCTTCCTCTCGTTTCGCTCTCTTTCACACTCCTTCATCTCGTTTCGCTCTGTTTCACCCTGCTTCCTCTCGTTTCGCTCTGTTTCAGCCTCCATCGTCTCGTTTCACTCTCTTTTACCCTCTTTCGTCTCGTTTCGCTCTCTTTTACCCTCCTTCATCTCGTTTCGCTCTCTTTCATGCTCCGTCCTCTCGCTACGCCCTGTTTCACCCTCCTTCGTCTCGTTTTGCACACTTTGACCCTCCTTCATCTCGTTTCGCTCTCTTTGACCCTCCTTCGTCTGGTTTAGCTCTCTTTCACCATCCTTGGTCTCGTTTTGTTCTGTTTCACACTCCTTCGTCTCGTTTTGCTCTCTTTCACCCTCCTTCGTCTCGTTTCGCTCTCTTTCACCCTCCTTTGTCTTGTTTCGCTCTGTACCACCTGCCTTCGTCTCATTTCGCCCTCTTTCACCCTCTTTCGTCTCGTTTCGCTCTCTTTCACCCTCCGTCGTCTCGTTTCCCTCACTTTGACCCTCCTTCATCTCGTTTCGCTCTCTTTCACCCTCCTTCGTCTCGTTTCGCCCTCTTTCACCCTCTTTCATCTCGTTTCGCTCTCTTTCACCCTCCTTCGTCTCGTTTCGCTCTCTTTCACCCTCCTTCGCTTCGTTTCGGTCTCTTTCATCCTCCTTCGTCTCGTTCAGCTCTCTTTCACCCTCCTTTAAGTCCTTTCGCTCTCTTACACCCTCCTTTGTCTCGTTTCGCTCTCTTTCACACTCCTTCGACTCGTTTTGCTCTCTTTCACCCGCCTTCATCTCGTTTCACTCTCTTTCACCCTCCTTCTCTTCGTTTCGCTCTCTTTCACCCTCCTTCGCCTCGTTTCGCTCTCTTTCACTCTCCTTCGTCTCCTTTCGGTCTTTTTCATCCTCTTTTGTCTCCTTTCACTCTCTTTCACCCTCCTTCGTCTAGTTTCGCTCTCTTTCACCCTTCTTCATGTCGTATCGCTCTCTTTCACCCTCCTTCATCTCGTTTCGCTCTCTTTCACCCTCCTTCCTCTCGTTTCGCTCTCTTTCACACTCCTTCATCTCGTTTCGCTCTGTTTCACCCTGCTTCCTCTCGTTTCGCTCTGTTTCAGCCTCCATCGTCTCGCTTCACTCTCTTTTACCCTCTTTCATCTCGTTTCGCTCTCTTTTACCCTCCTTCATCTCGTTTCGCTCTCTTTCATGCTCCGTCGTCTCGCTACGCCCTGTTTCACCCTCCTTCGTCTCGTTTTGCACACTTTGACCCTCCTTCATCTCGTTTCGCTCTCTTTGACCCTCCTTCGTCTGGTTTAGCTCTCTTTCACCATCCTTGGTCTCGTTTTGTTCTGTTTCACACTCCTTCGTCTCGTTTTGCTCTCTTTCACCCTCCTTCGTCTCGTTTCGCTCTCTTTCACCCTCCTTTGTCTTGTTTCGCTCTGTACCACCTGCCTTCGTCTCATTTCGCCCTCTTTCACCCTCTTTCGTCTCGTTTCGCTCTCTTTCACCCTCCGTCGTCTCGTTTCCCTCACTTTGACCCTCCTTCATCTCGTTTCGCTCTCTTTCACCCTCCTTCGTCTCGTTTCGCCCTCTTTCACCCTCTTTCATCTCGTTTCGCTCTCTTTCACCCTCCTTCGTCTCGTTTCGCTCTCTTTCACCCTCCTTCGCTTCGTTTCGGTCTCTTTCATCCTCCTTCGTCTCGTTCAGCTCTCTTTCACCCTCGTTTTTCTCGTTTCGCTCTCTTTCACCCTCCTTCGTCTCGTTTCGCTCTCTTTCACCCTCCTTCGTCTCGTTTCGGTCTCTTTCACTCTCCTTCGTCTCCTTTCGGTCTTTTTCATCCTCCTTCGTCTCCTTTCGCTCTCTTTCACCCTCCTTAGTCTAGTTTCACTCTCTTTCACCCTTCTTCATGTCGTATCGCTCTCTTTCACCCTCCTTCATCTCATTTCGCTCTCTTTCACCCTCCTTCGTCTCGTTTCGCTCTCTTTCACCCTCCTTTGTCTTGTTTCGCTCTGTACCACCTGCCTTCGTCTCATTTCGCCCTCTTTCACCCTCTTTCGTCTCGTTTCGCTCTCTTTCACCCTCCGTCGTCTCGTTTCCCTCACTTTGACCCTCCTTCATCTCGTTTCGCTCTCTTTCACCCTCCTTCGTCTCGTTTCGCCCTCTTTCACTCTCTTTCATCTCGTTTCGCTCTCTTTCACCCTCCTTCGTCTCGTTTCGCTCTCTTTCACCCTCCTTCGCTTCGTTTCGGTCTCTTTCATCCTCCTTCGTCTCGTTCAGCTCTCTTTCACCCTCGTTTTTCTCGTTTCGCTCTCTTTCACCCTCCTTCGTCTCGTTTCGCTCTCTTTCACCCTCCTTCGTCTCGTTTCGGTCTCTTTCACTCTCCTTTGTCTCCTTTCGGTCTTTTTCATCCTCCTTCGTCTCCTTTCGCTCTCTTTCACCCTCCTTAGTCTAGTTTCACTCTCTTTCACCCTTCTTCATGTCGTATCGCTCTCTTTCACCCTCCTTCATCTCATTTCGCTCTCTTTCACCCTCCTTCCTCTCGTTTCGCTCTCTTTCACACTCCTTCATCTCGTTTCGCTCTGTTTCACCCTGCTTCCTCTCGTTTCCCTCTGTTTCAACCTCCATCGTATCGTTTCACTCTCTTTTACCCTCTTTCGTCTCGTTTCGCTCTCTTTTACCCTCCTTCATCTCGTTTCGCTCTCTTTCATGCTCCGTTGTCTCGCTACGCCCTGTTTCACCCTCCTTCGTCTCATTTTGCCCTCTTTGACCCTCCTTCATCTCGTTTCGCTCTCTTTGACCCTCCTTCGTCTCGTTTAGCTCTCTTTCACCATCCTTGGTCTCGTTTTGTTCTGTTTCACACTCCTTGGTCTCGTTTTGCTCTCTTTCACCCTCCTTCGTCTCGTTTCGCTCTCTTTCACCCTCATTCATCTTGTTTCGCTCTGTACCACCCGCCTTCGTCTCATTTCGCCCTCCTTCGTCTCGTTTCGCTCTCATTCATGCTCCTTCTTCTCGTTTCGCTCTCTTTCACCCTCCTTCATCTCGTTTCGCTCCCTTTCAACCTCCTTCATCTCGTTTCGCTCTCTTTCACCTTCCGGCATCTCGTTTCTATCTCTTTCACCCGATTTGGTATCGTTTCGCTCTCTTCCACCCTCCTTCATCTCGTTTCGCTTTCAAACACCCTCCTTCGTCTCGTTTCGCTCTCTTTCACCCTCCTTCATCTCCTTTCACTCTGTTTCACCCTCCTTCGTCTCGTTTCGCTCTCTTTCAACCTCCTTCATCTCGTTTCGCTCTCTTTCACCCTCCTTCGTCTCGTTTCGCCGTCATTCACAATCCTTCTTCTAGTTTCCCTCTCTTTCACCCTCCTTCGTCTCGTTTCGCTCTCTTTCACCCTCCTTCATCTCGTTCCGCTCTCTTTCACCCTCCTTCGTCTCGTTTCGCTCTCTTTCACCCTCCTTTGTCTCATTTTGCTCTCGTTCACCCTACTTCGTCTTGTTTCGCTCTCTTTCACCCACCTTCATCTCGTTTCGCTCTCTTTCACCCTCCTTCGTCTCGTTTCTCTCTCTTTCACCCTCCTTCGTCTCGTTTCGCTCTCTTTCACCTTCCTTCGTCTCGTTTCGCTCTCTTTCACCGACCTTCATCTCGTTTCGCTCTCTTTCACCCTCCTTCATCTCGTTTCGCTCTCTTTTAAACTCCTTCGTCTCCTTTCACTCTCTTTCACCCTCCTTCGTCTCGTTTCGCTCTCTTTCACCCTCCTTCATCTCGTTTCGCTCTCTTTCACCCTCCTTTGTCTCATTTCGCTCTCGTTCACCTTCCTTCGTCTTGTTTCGCTCTCTTTCACCGACCTTCATTTCGTTTCGCTCTCTTTCACCCTCCTTCGTCTCGTTTCGCTCTCTTTCACCCTCCTTCATCACGTTTCGCTCTCTTTCACCATCCTTGGTCTCGTTTCGTTCTGTTTCACACTCGTTCGTCTCGTTTTGCTCTCTTTCACCCTCCTTCGTCTCGTTTCGCTCTCTTTCACCCTCCTTCGTCTTGTTTCGCTCTGTACCACCCTCCTTCGTCTCGTTTCGCTCTCTTTCACCATCCTTGGTCTCGTTTCGTTCTGGTCACACTCCTTCGTTTCGTTTTTCTCTCTTTCACCCTCCTTCGTCTCGTTTCCCTCTCTTTCACCCTCCTTCGTCTCGTTTCGCTCTCTTTCACCCTCCTTCATCTTGTTTCGCTCTCTTTCACCTTCCTTCTTCTCGTTTCGCTCTCTTTCACCCTCCTTAGTCTCGTTTCACTCTCTTTTACACTCTTTCGTCTCGTTTCGCTCTCCTTAACACTCCTTCATCTCGTTTCGCTCTCGTTCACGCTCCTTCGTCTTGTTTCGCTCTCTTTCACCCTCCTTCGACTTGTTTCGCTCTCTTTCACCCTCCTTCATCTCATTTCGCTCTCGTTCACCCTCCTTTGTCTCGTTTCGCTCTCTTTGACCCTCCTTCGTCTCGTTTCGCTTTCTTTGACCCTCCTTCGTGTGGTTCGCTCTCTTTCATCCTCCTTCGTCTCGTTTCGCCCTCTATCACCCTCCTTCGTCTCGTTTCGCTCTCTTTCACCCTCCTTCGTCTCCTTTCAGTCTCTTTCCCTCTCCTTCGTCTCATTTCTCTCTCTTTCAACCTCCTTCATCTCTTTTCGCTCTCTTTCACCCTCCTTCGTCTCGTTTCGCTCTCTTTCACCCTCCTTCATCTCGTTTCGGTCTCTTTCACCCTCCTTCATCTCGTTCCGCTCTCTTTCACCCTCCTTCATCTCATTTCGCTCTCTTTGACCCTCCTTCATCTCGTTTCGCTCTCTTTCACCCTCCTTCGTCTCGTTTCGCTCTCGTTCACCCTCCTTCATCTCGTTTCGGTCTCTTTCACCCTCCTTCATCTCGTTCCGCTCTCTTTCACCCTCCTTCATCTCATTTCGCTCTCTTTGACCCTCCTTCATCTCGTTTCGCTCTCTTTCACCCTTCTTCGTCTCGTTTCGCCCTCTTTCACCCTCCTTCGTCTCGTTTCGCTCTCTTTCACCCTCCTTCATCTCATTTCCCTCTCTTTCACCCTCCTTCATCTCGTTTCGCTCTCTTTCACCCTCCTTCATCTCGTTTCGGTCTCTTTCACCCTCCTTCATCTCGTTCCGCTCTCTTTCACCTCCTTCGTCTCATTTCGCTCTCTTTGACCCTCCTTCATCTCGTTTCGCTCTCTTTGACCCTCCTTCATCTCGTTTCGCTCTCTTTCACCCTTGTTTCGCACCCTTTCACCCTCCTTCTTCTCGTTTCGCTCTCTTTCACCCTCCTTCGTCTCGTTTCGCTCTCTTTTACACTCTTTCGTCTCGTTTCGCTCTCCTTTACACTCCTTCATCTCATTTCGCTCTCGTTCACGCTCCTTCGTCTTGTTTCGCTCTCTTTCACCCTCCTTCGACTTGTTTCACTCTCTTTCACCCTCCTTCGTCTCATTTCACTCTCGTTCACCCTCCTGTGTCTCGTTTCGCTCTCTTTGACCCTCCTTCGTCTCGTTTCGCTTTATTGACCCTCCTTCGTCTGGTTCGCTCTCTTTCACCCTCCTTCGTCTTGTTTCGCTCTCTTTCACCCTCCTTCGTCTCGTTTCGCTCTCTTTCACCCTCCTCCGTCTTGTTTCCCTCTGTACCACCCGCCTTCGTCTCATTTCGCCCTCCTTCGTCTCGTTTCGCTCTCATTCATGCTCCTTCTTCTCGTTTCGCTCTCTTTCTCCCTCCTTCATCTCGTTTCGCTCCTTTTCACCCTCCTTCGTCTCGTTTCGCTCTCTTTCACCTTCCTTTGTCTCGTTTCTATCTCTTTCACCCGATTTGGTATCGTTTCGCTCTCTTCCACCCTCCTTCATCTCGTTTCGCTTTCCATCACCCTCCTTCGTCTCGTTTCGCTCTCTTTCACCCTCCTTCATCACGTTTCGCTCTCTTTCACCCTCCTTCGCCTCGTTTCACTCTCTTTCACCCTGCTTCTTCTCGTTTCGCTCTCTTTCACCCTCCTTCATCTCGTTTCGCTCTCTTTCACCCTCCTTCATCTCGTTTCGGTCTCTTTCACCCTCCTTCATCTCGTTTCGGTCTCTTTCACCCTCCTTTGTCTTGTTTCGCTCTCTTTCACCCACCTTCATTTCGTTTCGCTCTCTTTCACCCTCCTTCGCCTCGTATCGGTCTCTTTCATCCTCCTTCGTCTCGTTCCGCTCTCTTTCACCCTCCTTCGTCTCCTTTCGCTCTGTTTCAACCTCCTTCGTCTCGTTTCGCTCTCTTTCACCCTACTTCATCTCGTTTCGCTCTCTTTGACCCTACTTCATCTCGTTTCGCTCTCTTTCACCCTCCTTCGTCTCGTTTCGCTCTCTTTCAGCCTCCTTCTTCTCGTTTTGCTCTCTTTCACCCTCCTTCGTCTCGTTCCGTTCTCTTTCACCCTCCGTCATCTCGTTTCTGTCTCTTTCACCCTCCTTCGTCTCAATTCGGTCTCTTTCACCCTCCTTCTTCTTGTTCCGCTCTCGTTTACCCTCCTTCGACTCCTTTCGCTCTCTTTCACCCACCTTCGTCTCCTTTCCCTCTTTTTCACCCTCCTTCGTCTCGTTTCGCTCTCTTTCACCCTCCATCATCTCGTTTCGGTCTCTTTCACCCTCCTTCATTTCGTTCCGCTCTCTTTCACCCTCCTTCGTCTCATTTCGCTCTCTTTGACCCTCCGGCGTCTCGTTTCCCTCACTTTGACCCTCCTTCATCTCGTTTCGCTCTCTTTCACCCTCCTTCGTCTCGTTTCACCCTCTTTCACCCTCTTTCGTCTCGTTTCGCTCTCTTTCACCCTCCTTCATCTCGTTCCGCTCTCTTTCACCCTCCTTCGTCTCGTTTCGCTCTCTTTCACCCTCCTTTGTCTCATTTCCCTCTCTTTCACCCTCCTTCATCTCGTTTCGCTCTCTTTCACCCTCCTTCATCTCGTTTCGGTCTCTTTCACCCTCCTTCATCTCGTTCCGCTCTCTTTCACCTCCTTCGTCTCATTTCGCTCTCTTTGACCCTCCTTCATCTCGTTTCGCTCTCTTTGACCCTCCTTCATCTCGTTTCGCTCTCTTTCACCCTTGTTTCGCACCCTTTCACCCTCCTTCTTCTCGTTTCGCTCTCTTTCACCCTCCTTCGTCTCGTTTCGCTCTCTTTTACACTCTTTCGTCTCGTTTCGCTCTCCTTTACACTCCTTCATCTCATTTCGCTCTCGTTCACGCTCCTTCGTCTTGTTTCGCTCTCTTTCACCCTCCTTCGACTTGTTTCACTCTCTTTCACCCTCCTTCGTCTCATTTCACTCTCGTTCACCCTCCTGTGTCTCGTTTCGCTCTCTTTGACCCTCCTTCGTCTCGTTTCGCTTTATTGACCCTCCTTCGTCTGGTTCGCTCTCTTTCACCCTCCTTCGTCTTGTTTCGCTCTCTTTCACCCTCCTTCGTCTCGTTTCGCTCTCTTTCACCCTCCTCCGTCTTGTTTCCCTCTGTACCACCCGCCTTCGTCTCATTTCGCCCTCCTTCGTCTCGTTTCGCTCTCATTCATGCTCCTTCTTCTCGTTTCGCTCTCTTTCTCCCTCCTTCATCTCGTTTCGCTCCTTTTCACCCTCCTTCGTCTCGTTTCGCTCTCTTTCACCTTCCTTTGTCTCGTTTCTATCTCTTTCACCCGATTTGGTATCGTTTCGCTCTCTTCCACCCTCCTTCATCTCGTTTCGCTTTCCATCACCCTCCTTCGTCTCGTTTCGCTCTCTTTCACCCTCCTTCATCACGTTTCGCTCTCTTTCACCCTCCTTCGCCTCGTTTCACTCTCTTTCACCCTGCTTCTTCTCGTTTCGCTCTCTTTCACCCTCCTTCATCTCGTTTCGCTCTCTTTCACCCTCCTTCATCTCGTTTCGGTCTCTTTCACCCTCCTTCATCTCGTTTCGGTCTCTTTCACCCTCCTTTGTCTTGTTTCGCTCTCTTTCACCCACCTTCATTTCGTTTCGCTCTCTTTCACCCTCCTTCGCCTCGTATCGGTCTCTTTCATCCTCCTTCGTCTCGTTCCGCTCTCTTTCACCCTCCTTCGTCTCCTTTCGCTCTGTTTCAACCTCCTTCGTCTCGTTTCGCTCTCTTTCACCCTACTTCATCTCGTTTCGCTCTCTTTGACCCTACTTCATCTCGTTTCGCTCTCTTTCACCCTCCTTCGTCTCGTTTCGCTCTCTTTCACCCTCCTTCTTCTCGTTTTGCTCTCTTTCACCCTCCTTCGTCTCGTTCCGTTCTCTTTCACCCTCCGTCATCTCGTTTCTGTCTCTTTCACCCTCCTTCGTCTCAATTCGGTCTCTTTCACCCTCCTTCTTCTTGTTCCGCTCTCGTTTACCCTCCTTCGACTCCTTTCGCTCTCTTTCACCCACCTTCGTCTCCTTTCCCTCTTTTTCACCCTCCTTCGTCTCGTTTCGCTCTCTTTCACCCTCCATCATCTCGTTTCGGTCTCTTTCACCCTCCTTCATTTCGTTCCGCTCTCTTTCACCCTCCTTCGTCTCATTTCGCTCTCTTTGACCCTCCGGCGTCTCGTTTCCCTCACTTTGACCCTCCTTCATCTCGTTTCGCTCTCTTTCACCCTCCTTCGTCTCGTTTCACCCTCTTTCACCCTCTTTCGTCTCGTTTCGCTCTCTTTCACCCTCCTTCATCTCGTTCCGCTCTCTTTCACCCTCCTTCGTCTCGTTTCGCTCTCTTTCACCCTCCTTTGTCTCATTTTGCTCTCGTTCACCCTACTTCGTCTTGTTTCGCTCTCTTTCACCCACCTTCATCTCGTTTCGCTCTCTTTCACCCTCCTTCGTCTCGTTTCTCTCTCTTTCACCCTCCTTCGTCTCGTTTCGCTCTCTTTCACCTTCCTTCGTCTCGTTTCGCTCTCTTTCACCGACCTTCATCTCGTTTCGCTCTCTTTCACCCTCCTTCATCTCGTTTCGCTCTCTTTTAAACTCCTTCGTCTCCTTTCACTCTCTTTCACCCTCCTTCGTCTCGTTACGCTCTCTTTCACCCTCCTTCATCTCGTTTCGCTCTCTTTCACCCTCCTTTGTCTCATTTCGCTCTCGTTCACCTTCCTTCGTCTTGTTTCGCTCTCTTTCACCGACCTTCATTTCGTTTCGCTCTCTTTCACCCTCCTTCGTCTCGTTTCGCTCTCTTTCACCCTCCTTCATCACGTTTCGCTCTCTTTCACCATCCTTGGTCTCGTTTCGTTCTGTTTCACACTCGTTCGTCTCGTTTTGCTCTCTTTCACCCTCCTTCGTCTCGTTTCGCTCTCTTTCACCCTCCTTCGTCTTGTTTCGCTCTGTACCACCCTCCTTCGTCTCGTTTCGCTCTCTTTCACCATCCTTGGTCTCGTTTCGTTCTGGTCACACTCCTTCGTTTCGTTTTTCTCTCTTTCACCCTCCTTCGTCTCGTTTCCCTCTCTTTCACCCTCCTTCGTCTCGTTTCGCTCTCTTTCACCCTCCGTCATCTTGTTTCGCTCTCTTTCACCTTCCTTCTTCTCGTTTCGCTCTCTTTCACCCTCCTTAGTCTCGTTTCACTCTCTTTTACACTCTTTCGTCTCGTTTCGCTCTCCTTAACACTCCTTCATCTCGTTTCGCTCTCGTTCACGCTCCTTCGTCTTGTTTCGCTCTCTTTCACCCTCCTTCGACTTGTTTCGCTCTCTTTCACCCTCCTTCATCTCATTTCGCTCTCGTTCACCCTCCTTTGTCTCGTTTCGCTCTCTTTGACCCTCCTTCGTCTCGTTTCGCTTTCTTTGACCCTCCTTCGTGTGGTTCGCTCTCTTTCATCCTCCTTCGTCTCGTTTCGCCCTCTATCACCCTCCTTCGTCTCGTTTCGCTCTCTTTCACCCTCCTTCGTCTCCTTTCAGTCTCTTTCCCTCTCCTTCGTCTCATTTCTCTCTCTTTCAACCTCCTTCATCTCTTTTCGCTCTCTTTCACCCTCCTTCGTCTCGTTTCGCTCTCTTTCACCCTCCTTCATCTCGTTTCGGTCTCTTTCACCCTCCTTCATCTCGTTCCGCTCTCTTTCACCCTCCTTCATCTCATTTCGCTCTCTTTGACCCTCCTTCATCTCGTTTCGCTCTCTTTCACCCTCCTTCGTCTCGTTTCGCTCTCGTTCACCCTCCTTCATCTCGTTTCGGTCTCTTTCACCCTCCTTCATCTCGTTCCGCTCTCTTTCACCCTCCTTCATCTCATTTCGCTCTCTTTGACCCTCCTTCATCTCGTTTCGCTCTCTTTCACCCTTCTTCGTCTCGTTTCGCCCTCTTTCACCCTCCTTCGTCTCGTTTCGCTCTCTTTCACCCTCCTTCATCTCATTTCCCTCTCTTTCACCCTCCTTCATCTCGTTTCGCTCTCTTTCACCCTCCTTCATCTCGTTTCGGTCTCTTTCACCCTCCTTCATCTCGTTCCGCTCTCTTTCACCTCCTTCGTCTCATTTCGCTCTCTTTGACCCTCCTTCATCTCGTTTCGCTCTCTTTGACCCTCCTTCATCTCGTTTCGCTCTCTTTCACCCTTGTTTCGCACCCTTTCACCCTCCTTCTTCTCGTTTCGCTCTCTTTCACCCTCCTTCGTCTCGTTTCGCTCTCTTTTACACTCTTTCGTCTCGTTTCGCTCTCCTTTACACTCCTTCATCTCATTTCGCTCTCGTTCACGCTCCTTCGTCTTGTTTCGCTCTCTTTCACCCTCCTTCGACTTGTTTCACTCTCTTTCACCCTCCTTCGTCTCATTTCACTCTCGTTCACCCTCCTGTGTCTCGTTTCGCTCTCTTTGACCCTCCTTCGTCTCGTTTCGCTTTATTGACCCTCCTTCGTCTGGTTCGCTCTCTTTCACCCTCCTTCGTCTTGTTTCGCTCTCTTTCACCCTCCTTCGTCTCGTTTCGCTCTCTTTCACCCTCCTCCGTCTTGTTTCCCTCTGTACCACCCGCCTTCGTCTCATTTCGCCCTCCTTCGTCTCGTTTCGCTCTCATTCATGCTCCTTCTTCTCGTTTCGCTCTCTTTCTCCCTCCTTCATCTCGTTTCGCTCCTTTTCACCCTCCTTCGTCTCGTTTCGCTCTCTTTCACCTTCCTTTGTCTCGTTTCTATCTCTTTCACCCGATTTGGTATCGTTTCGCTCTCTTCCACCCTCCTTCATCTCGTTTCGCTTTCCATCACCCTCCTTCGTCTCGTTTCGCTCTCTTTCACCCTCCTTCATCACGTTTCGCTCTCTTTCACCCTCCTTCGCCTCGTTTCACTCTCTTTCACCCTGCTTCTTCTCGTTTCGCTCTCTTTCACCCTCCTTCATCTCGTTTCGCTCTCTTTCACCCTCCTTCATCTCGTTTCGGTCTCTTTCACCCTCCTTCATCTCGTTTCGGTCTTTTTCACCCTCCTTTGTCTTGTTTCGCTCTCTTTCACCCACCTTCATTTCGTTTCGCTCTCTTTCACCCTCCTTCGCCTCGTATCGGTCTCTTTCATCCTCCTTCGTCTCGTTCCGCTCTCTTTCACCCTCCTTCGTCTCCTTTCGCTCTGTTTCAACCTCCTTCGTCTCGTTTCGCTCTCTTTCACCCTACTTCATCTCGTTTCGCTCTCTTTGACCCTACTTCATCTCGTTTCGCTCTCTTTCACCCTCCTTCGTCTCGTTTCGCTCTCTTTCACCCTCCTTCTTCTCGTTTTGCTCTCTTTCACCCTCCTTCATCTCGTTCCGTTCTCTTTCACCCTCCGTCATCTCGTTTCTGTCTCTTTCACCCTCCTTCGTCTCAATTCGGTCTCTTTCACCCTCCTTCTTCTTGTTCCGCTCTCGTTTACCCTCCTTCGACTCCTTTCGCTCTCTTTCACCCACCTTCGTCTCCTTTCCCTCTTTTTCACCCTCCTTCGTCTCGTTTCGCTCTCTTTCACCCTCCATCATCTCGTTTCGGTCTCTTTCACCCTCCTTCATTTCGTTCCGCTCTCTTTCACCCTCCTTCGTCTCATTTCGCTCTCTTTGACCCTCCGGCGTCTCGTTTCCCTCACTTTGACCCTCCTTCATCTCGTTTCGCTCTCTTTCACCCTCCTTCGTCTCGTTTCACCCTCTTTCACCCTCTTTCGTCTCGTTTCGCTCTCTTTCACCCTCCTTCGTCTCGTTTCGCTCTCTTTCACCCTCCTTCGCTTCGTTTCGGTCTCTTTCATCCTCCTTCGTCTCGTTCAGCTCTCTTTCACCCTCCTTTAACTCCTTTCGCTCTCTTACACCCTTCTTTGTCTCGTTTCGCTCTCTTTCACCCTCCTTCTTCTCATTTCGCTCTCTTTCACCCTCCTTCGTCTCGTTTCGCTCTCTTTCACTCTCCTTCGTCTCCTTTCGGGCTTTTTCATCCTCCTTTGTCTCCTTTCACTCTCTTTCACCCTCCTTCGTCTAGTTTCGCTCTCTTTCACCCTTCTTCATCTCGTTTCGCTCTCTTTCACCCTCCTTCGTCTCGTTTCGCTCTCGTTCACCCTCCTTCATCTCGTTTCGGTCTCTTTCACCCTCCTTCATCTCGTTCCGCTCTCTTTCACCCTCCTTCA